>NC_140506.1:73230114-73617614 GCF_964339955.1 Pipistrellus hanaki | reverse complement strand
CCTGTTTTGTTTTCCATAAGCAATTCTCAACCAAAACTTTCTTTCCCAGAAAAAGTATTTCTTTAGATAACTGACGCTCATCCCACTCTGCAAAAGAATTTTGAACATTTTTTATTTGGATAAAATTTTTATTAACATTTAAAAAATCATTTTTTTTTGCAGGTTTGCCATTGTACAGTTTTATTCATTTTTTAAAATTTAATTTAATTTTTTATCACCATTTATCCCCTCTATGCCCTCTTAAACCACCACCACCCACAACCACCACACTGTTGTCCACTGATTTTTAGAGAGAGAGCAGAGAAAGAGAAATGTTGATTTGTTGTTCCGCTTATTGGTGCATATTGCCAAGCGAAAGAAGCCAGTCTGAAGAGACTACATAAATCCATTTCGGAAGGCTAGAGAGTGAAGGTCTACCTGGCAGGCGTGGCTCAGTGGTTGAGCATCGACCTATGAACCAGGAGGTCAAACTGGATTTCTGTGGATTCTGGTTGGGTTGGGGTAGATGCAAGGGTTCGGGGTTCGGGAACGTGCAGGAGGCAGCCAATCAATGATCTGTCCTATCATTGATGTCTCTAACTCTTTCTCTCCCTATCTCTCTGAAATCAATAAAATAAAAAAAAATTTTTTTTTTTTAACATTTGAGTGAACTCTCAGGAAACAGGGAATGTGCGCTGCAAGCAGTTTGGTTCCAGGGACCCTCCCCCCCTCCTCCTCAGTATAGAAAATGCCAGTCCTCCTGCCCTGTCACCTTGACGAACCAATCTAAATTTCCCCAAATTCCACACGGTCGGCGACAACAACCGAAATCACTAGACTGCTCCTGGTCCCTACCAGCTGGCGGGGTTTCTTCCCTTCTTGGCTCGGCCTAGAAACTCATATTTTATTCATGAAAATTGAGGCCCTGGGAGGCCTCGGCATAAACAGGATGTAAATATTTGCGGGTGGTGGCCGAGAGGTGGTATTTTCGCGGGGACTGTCCAATGTGGGGGCCTCCAGGACAATGCTTGCTGGGACCCGCCCACCTCCATCTCCTCTATCTGTGGGGTGATGGGGTGGGGGCGAGCGGGAGAGGCTGTACCCCTGATTGGAGGCCGGGTTTGGGGCTCCAATTCCCTTTAGTGAGAGGGGATGTTGCTTTACCGTCCACCTTCTGCCTCATCCCACTTCCCTAACCATGGGGTGGAGAAGGGGGTGTGTGTGTGTGTTGGGGGGGGTCCTTCCGCTGCTTGAGATTTAGGTTTGGCTTTCTGAAGTCAAAGAGAGAGGACCCGGCCTCCTCTCTGGCCCCTCACCTGCCTGCCCTTCCTACATCTGGGCATCTCCTGTTTCAGCTTTGTGGAGCCCCCTACCACTCCCCAAATTAGACCCTCTCGTGGTGCTATGCCTTTGCTTATTCCAGTTGCTCCACCTGGTGTAAACTTACATCTGTGGCTCCCCCTGGCCTCTAAAGACCTCCTCCAGATGTTTGCACCGACAACACCCTCTCCTGGAACTCAGGGCCTCCCCATCTCTTGGGCTACCTTTGGAGGATAATCCTTGCTCAGCTCTCAGGGCCTGGCTTGGGTATCATTTCCTTCGGGAAACTGTCCTGCTGCCTCCCCTCCAAACCTCCCTCTAATGACTTCTCCTGTTTTAGCACCTGCAAGGCAGAGCCCAAGCCGTCTCCCCCACCCTCCTTACCCCACATTCTGAGAGGGCCCAGACTCCCCCGCCCCGTTCACTGAGTAAACACTTGTTGAATAATTGAATGGACAAATGGATGGATGAGTGGGTGGGTGGATGAAGCCGTGACTGCCTGTGTCTGTGGCTCTCTTCCACTTGCACCACGTCCAGATGGAACCCTTCCCTCCCACATGGAGGTCAGACCCACTCTGTTAATGCCTGATGCTCGCTGTGCATTAGTCCCTTGTTTCTTGCATGTGTCACCCAGCCCCTCCCCACCGCAGCCTGTGCACTTCCTGGAGCAGAGTAAGTGGCAGTCTTGGAATCTCCCAGGGTAAGGAGGATTTTCAAGTTACACCCTGCACCTAACAGCCCCAGGTATGAGGAAAACATAACCTTCTCGGAAATGCCGCCCTCCGGGGATTCTCAAAGAATGTGGTGAGCGTGTATGTGCACGAGTGAGCATGCTGGGACCAAGCATTGTTCAGAATGTTCACGACACCCTCCAGACAATGAGACCACGCTTGGGTACTTCTGAGTTTAGGAAAAAACATAAGCTACACCCCCAGAGGCGGACCCCCAGCCGGCCAGATTGAACCCAGCTGAACGACCCCATTCCCGGGGAAGGTAGTTGTGGGGCCTCAGGCTGAGAAATAACGTCTTGGGGAGATTGCTGTTGAAAGAATACCTCCACCGGCTTAGGCAAGGGTTTTTAAGTTTAATCAACCCCTACTTGACCCTGTGTGCACATGTAGATTTTTCCCCCAGTACCTATAAGACTTCTTAGCTTAAAGCGGGCTCCGTGACCTAGCAGTTCAAATATCCCACACAACAGAGAGCCAACAGGAAGCAGAAACAACAACAAACACCTACCAAACAGCCTAGGGCAGTGGTCAGCAAACTCATGAGTCCACAGAGCCAAATATCAACAGTACAACGATTAAAATTTCTTTTGAGAGCCACATTTTTTAAACTTAAACTTCTTCTAACACCACTTCTTCAGGATAGACTCTCCCAGGCCGTGGTATTTAGTGGAAGAGCCATACTCAAGGGGCCAGAGAACCGCATGTGGCTCGAGAGCCGCAGTTTGCCGATCACGGGCCTAGACGATCAGCCCGCCACTCACACTGTCCCTGCATTCATCACTTACTGGATGTCTCAGAACAGAGGTGCAGCCCTACTGTGTTCTTAGGCTGCCAGGCCTACCCCCTCCCTCTGCAGTGCGCCGGCCTCGGCATGTGTGTGGACGTCTCTGGGCAATTCGTGCAGATGGGCTGGAAACCTTGGCAGTGCCTCATGGGACTGCATTTCTGACCCGCTCCCATGGAAACCGGTGCTGCTGGTCCCTGAACATTTGAAGTGGCAAGACTTTAGGCAGAATAATTTTTACTTGAAACAAAAATTTTAGGACACGAGTAATTCTCCTTGGAGAAGACTAAAACGGAAATGCGTGGCGTGAACCATGAGAGGAAGTTGAACTTGTCCCCCTTACAGCCCCCTCCATACCGCTGTCCTCCCCACAGGGAGACACAGCTAACACTTGTTGCTTCGGGCAGAGATACAATGAGACTGTGTTTTTTCTGTGATTTTTTTTTCTTTACCTGGAGTCAGTGAATGTGGATGTCCTTCATATGTTAGTGACTATGTGGTACAAATATACCATCACTCACCTACCCATTCCGGTTCTCCCATTCCAGCTGGCTGCAGGGACTATCCTAGTCAGATGTCTCTGTGCACATGTGCAAACCCTTCCGTAGGACAGTTTCTAGAAGCAAATTCTGGGCCAAGGAATGTATACTTCTAAAGCACCGCTACAAGCTGACAGATTGCTCTCCAAAGAGCTTTACAATTTGTACGGAACAGAAAAATGGGCAAATGCACAAGTCACAAAGGAGGGGAACACACATTCAACGTGAAAGGCCCACACACGTTAAAAACGTGCTTATCAAGAAAAGGAAAATTAAAACAGCAATTATACACACATGCATGTTCTACAGTACATGCAATGCACATGGTACAAGCAATAGCATATTTATATGCCCACCAGACTGGCAAGCAAAGTAAAATGTGCCCTCCCATGTGTCATCTCCGCTGATGGAGTGATAACTGGCCATAACCGGAATGAGCTCAGTGTGCTGGCCCCCATCCCTCAGCAGATTAGAAATGGCCACATGGACACCAGGCCAGATGTGCTGGCGGCGAACAGGAAGCAGGGAAAGCTTGGATGAACAAGCAGGCAGAACAAAATTAGCAGTCAAGACTCCAACAGCCTAATGACCCCGCTCTAGAGAGTGGGGGCAGAGAGTAGCCTGGGGTCATCCCCACGCCACAGCACGCAGGTCACGTGGCCCCTGCAGCAGTAACCCTAAAGCAGCATCAGGGAGATCCCGTACCTCTGTTTTTAGGAGGACAAGAAAGTAGTTTTCAAAGTTTCCCAATTGTTAAAAAATTAACAGAACCGTTAACGCAAAATTTGCATGCAGAGGGCACTTAACCAGGAAGTCTTCCTGTGGAATAGCTTGCTCTCTGGGAGGGTTATTAAAGTCTTACTGCTCAGAATTTGCTTAAAGCGGGGCAGGCTCTCTTTGAAAGCATCAGCCTCACCCACTCTAAAATGCCACCTTATGAGAAAAAAAATAAATGTCTTTTAAAAGATGCATCTTAGGGTATTTTGTAGCCATCATCCATGGCTCTCAAAATAGAGGTGTCAGGGGACAGGACCAAAGCTGTTGTGCTGAGAGGTGTGAAAGTTTATTTTTTAAAATATATATTTTGTTGATTTTTTTTTACAGAGAGGAAGGGAGAGGGATAGAGAGTTAGAAACTTCGATGAGAGAGGAACATTGATCAGCTGCCTCCTGCACACCCCCTACTGGGGATGTGCCCTCAACCAAGGTACATGTCCTTGACCAGAATCGAACCTGGGACCTTTCAGTCCGCAGGCTGACGCTCTATCCACTGAGCCAAACTGGTTAGGGCAAAATTTTAAAAAACAAGAGTCCTCTTGGACACAATGACTCAGGAGCACTGAATTCACACTTCAGCTGTGCTTCCTAGGCGCTAGGTCACACGTCATTTCCCTGTAGAGCCTGGGCCACTCCAACCACAGTGACCCTCCCCCCTGTGCTCTTCAGGTGCCACCAGTGCATGTGGGATCCTGCCAGGGTTCTCGGATCATGGACTAATATTTGTATCTCCCTCTATGATCAGCACAGTGCTCCCCCGGGGCTGCCCTTTGTGGACTGACTGGGAGTCACATCTAGACTCTATGGGAGGGCCTGTCCTTGTCAAAAGCGCTGTCCACCCCGGGATGGATGCCCGTGGAGACATCCCCTGGAGGTCACCCTGTGACCTCAGGTAACTGGAATGATAGGAGCAAGAGACACACTCACACATCCAGGGAGGGGCTCCGAGAGGCAGACACAGGCATGGAGGGAGGATGTCCAGGTGGCTGGTGTGCCTCTGCCGTGGGCAGAATGACCTTCACTCCAGGCCACCAGGGCCCTCGGGAAGCTCCTGGAGAGGCCAGATGTCCTGAGAGAGGCAGCCACGAGAGCAGCTGCTCAGACACGGCCAGGAGCACAGACTCAGCGTCGGACCTCGGGGTTGGATCCCAGTCCCATCTTCTCGTGGAGATGTACCATGTGCCTCCGTTTCTAAGTCATGGAGATAGTAACCACCTCACAGAAGGGTTTCAAGTCTGTCATGGAGATAGTAACCTCACAGAAGGGTTTCAAGGAAACGTGTAAAACCGCTTCACAGGGCCAATTGTTAGTTACTATTACTGATCCTCAGCAGGGCCTGAAGACTGTCAACAGCCCCAGGCTCATTGAGGGGGTGCCAGGTACCGCAGGGGAGAGGCTGCTGGGGGGGTGGGGGGGGACAGGCCCGAGGTAGGAGCTGGGGCTTGGGACCTGCTGACTCAGCGTTCATGTGTGACAGGGCCTCCCTGAATCTCAGCAGCCCTTGGGTTTCTCGCCTGTAATAATAATAGTGCTTGACCATTGAATCGCACTTTAAAAATTACCTCCTGATACTGCTGGTAGGAGTATATGTTAGCACAACTTTTCGGGACACAAATAGCAACACCCACCCTGTGCTCTGAGACGTTTATTGGAAAGTTACTTTAAAAATTTGTTTTGCCTTGTGAAAGTCACACATTTGAAAAACCTCATTCTTCCTCAAGGTTTCTACAAAAGAGATAATCTTACATTCTATAAGATGAAATAGACCAATATAAATAACTCAAAAACATCATGCTAAGTGGCTAAAAATAAATTGGAAGTTATTCATAGAAGGATTCAATTTATGGAAATTATTGAAACCCACCAAACAATAGTACATCATGTTAACAAATAATGTATGTCCCATCAAAGTACAAAAGTACATAAAACATATAGGTCCTGGGCTCAGACCGCCTCGTCTAGACTCAAAGTCTACTTCCTGCTCACCAAGACACCCTGGGACCACAGCTTGACCTCTTTGTGCCTCAGTCTCCTCTTCTGTGAAGTGGGAGTGAAAAGGAGAAAAGAAAAAAAAAACATAGTGTTTGTTTGTTTATAAAAGGAAGCAAAATTTAACAGCTGTCTTGACTGTGAGCACATGACTGTTGACATTATTTTTAATATGTTTTATAATTTAAAATTTGGAGATTAAAAGATCATAAAACAACCCTAGCTGGTTTTGTTCAGTGGATAGAGCATTGGCCTGTGGAGTGAAGGGTCCCAGGTTTGATTCCGGTCAAGGGCACATTTCCGGGTTGTGGGCTCGATCCCCAGTAGGGGGCCTGCAGGAGGCAGCCGGTCAATGATTCTCTCTCATCATTGATGTTTCTATCTCTCCTTCTCCCTTCCTCTCTGAAATCAACAAAAATATATTAAATAAGGAAATTGGAATGTCAGAAAAATTCTCACGGTGATGGAACACTGCACTGTCTGAGAGAAAACAATTATTTCAGTAATAGTATCATCTTTGAAAAAAGCTAAAATTAATAAAGAAATCCACTGGAACACAAGCGAATTTTTAAGAATTCAAGACAAACAGCATCAAGCAGGCTCAACATTCTGGGCCAATGGGTGGGTGGAAGTAGGCGTATCCAATAGTCCTGCTCTTGAGATGCCACCGAATTTTCAACCCCATCCAGCAGCAAGGGAAGTGGGCTATCATCCACTGGTAAGCCGAGGTGTCGTTTTGTTGTTGTTGCTAATCCATACCCAAGGATATTTTTTTCCATTGATTTTTAGAGAGGATGAAAGAAGAGAGAGAGAGAGAGAGAGAGAGAGAGAGAGAGAGAGAGAGAGAGAGAAGGAGAGAGAGAGAGAGAGAGAGAGAGAGAGGAGAGAGAGAGAGAGAGAGAGAAACATTGATGTGAGGGTGACACATCCATCGGTTGCCTCTCGCATGTGCCCTGGCTGGGGCTGGGGATCAAACCTGCAACCCAGGTATGTGCCCGTGCCCAGGAATGAAACCCACAACCCTTCCGCCTGGGGGTCAACAGTCTAACCACTTAGTAGCACCAGCCAGGAGAAGGTGTCATTTTAACCAAGATCTATTGCCTGTTTCATGTGATCATTTCACTGGAAGGCTCTGGCTTTAGGTAAGGATTTTTGTTTTCTATTTTATCTCCTTTCCTCTTTTGTAAAACGAATTGCCCTTTTGTGAGAAAATAACCTGGAAATTTAGCCTGGTGGTGAATTCAATATCCTGGGATTCCACAGATCTTTGGTGGTAAGAGTAGGAATTCACCTAGGCTCATATTTGCTCTTTCACAAGAGCCTGTGGATTCCCCAACACTCTTTGGCGCTGTGTGGCCCTAGAGGGCGCTGTGTGCCCTAGAGGGCGCTGTGTGGCCCTAGGGGACGCTGTGTGGCCCTAGGGGGCGCTGTGTGGCCATAGAGGGTGCTTTGTGGCCCTAGGGGGCGCTGTGTGGCCATAGAGGGTGCTTTGTGGCCCTAGGGGGCGCTGTGTGGCAGAGGGTGCTGTGTACCCTAGGGGGCGCTGTGTGCCCTAGGGGGCACTGTGTGGCCCTAGGGGGCGCTGTGTGGCCCTCGGGGGCGCTGTGCGGCCTTAGGGAGTGCTGTGTGGCCTGCAGGAGGCTGGAGTTCTGAAGCTCTTAGCTCTGTCTGGGCCTAAGTCCAACAAGTCACAGAAGGCTCGGTATAGGGAAGAGAAAAATGTCCTGATAGTGCAGTTCTGCCCAAAAGGTCACCTCCTTCTCCCATCCTCCTGGTATTCCAAGCACATCACTGAAAGCAGCGGGCCAACAGGCCTCTTGTAGAGAGGGGTTTGTAGAAAAAAACTTTAGCCGAAACCGGTTTGGCTCAGTGGTTGAGCGTCGGTCTGCGGACTGAAAGGTCCTGGGTTCGATTCTGGTCAAGGGCATGTACCTTGTTTGCGGGCACATCCCCGGTAGGGGGTGTGTAAGAGGCAGCTGGTCGATGTTTCTCTCTCATCGACGTTCCTAGCTCTTTCTCTCTCTCCCTTCCTCTCTGTAAAAAATCAATAAAATATATATATATATATGTATAAATATATATAAATATATATATATATATATATATATATATATATATATATTCCTTTAAAAAAAAAAGAGAAAAGAACTTTAAAGGGGAAAAGAATTGTGAACAGTTTTCTATATTTATTGAGCACGTTTAGTTTCTGCTCTAACCGGTTTGGCTCAGTGGACAGAGCGTCAGCCTGCGGACTCAAGGGTCCCAGGTTTGAGTCCGGTCAAGGGCACATACCTTGGTTGCGGGCACATGCCCAGTAGCGGTGTGCAGGAGGCAGCTGATTGATGTTTATCTCTCATCAATTTTTCTAACTCTCCATCTCCCTTCCTCTCCGTAAAAAAATCAATAAAAAATATATTTTTTAAAAGAATATGTTTAGTTTCTAATCACAAACACCCAGTGTATGTGGTGGGAAGTGTGTGTGTGTCATAGCTGATTATAAGGAAAATATGAATATTATTACCAAATGGGAACAATCTCAAGAGAAAAATACAAAGAAACATTTTAAGAAAAGTTTATTTCAATAACCATTTGTATTTTCTCTTTCAGAGAAATAAAGGACCTGTGAATAGTGGTTTTACAAATATACAAGATGGCCTGGCTGGTGTGGTTCAGTGCTTGAATGAACACTGGCCCATGCACTAGGAAGTCAGAGTTCAATTTCTGGTTGGGGCACATGCTGGGGTTGGGGGCTAGATCCCCAGTGGTGGGGAGGGGTGTGTGTGCAGGAGGCAGCCAATCAATGATTATCATCATTAATGTGTCTCTCTCTCCCTCTCCCCCTCTAAAATCAATAAAAAATGTTTTTAAAAAATATGCAAGATGGTTCCATTACTTTAAAGAGGAACAGGGGATAGCTAACCTCAAGAATTTTTTCCAAATCACATATAAGGAAAAAGAACCTGGAAACTTTAATAACTACCTTCATGAAAATAAACTGCTTCAGAATTTGAGTCATTTGAGGTTCCTGCCAATTGGCAATAACTTGAAAAGAACGAGGAAGCACATGCTCTGGTCCCATCTCAGAACACAATTGTGAATTGTGCCTGCTGCTGGGCCCTTGCTGGCCTGGCTGTGTAACTAGAAGGAGCCATGGGCAGACATCAGCTCCAGGCTCACTACCCTACAGCATACAAGGGAATAAACTAGTAGGGGTAGGTACTATATCCTCAAAAACAAAATGTTTGGAGAGATGGAGCACAGAATTTACAGATGAAAAATAAATATAACAGCAATATTGTCTTCCCCAATAAATTTCCACAATGGACAGGGCTTTGGGGGATGGGGGGAATAAGAAAAACAAAAATGTTAAGGATAAAAATAGAAAAACAATGGCTCTGGCCAGTGTGGCTCAGTTGGCGCGTGGTTCTATACACCAAAGGGTTGCTGTGGGTTTGGTCCTGGTCTGGGTGTGTAGGGGAGGCAACTGGCTCAAGTTTCTCTCTTGCATCGGAGTTTCTCCCTCTCTTTCTCTCTCCCTTCCTTCCTCTCTATAACCAATGAACATACCCTGGGGTGAGAATTTAAAAAATAATTTTAAAAAATTAGAAAAACAATCACCTACAATATAGATTCTGGAGCCCCTATTTATTTGAATGACTGCTCAACCACCTAGAAGGCAAAAAGTCTACATGTTACATATTGTGGACAAAAAAGAGCCTTATACTAAACCTGACAAGTCATGGCAGGCCTTACCAACATAAATTCCTAACTAACGTGGGTGTGGGTCAAGGTGGTTAGTCACAGCCAAGGCCTGTAGCTTCCTTGATAAAGATCAGTCTTTAGCGAGCCTGTGGACAGTCTTTTAGCGTCTAGGATAACATTTAAAATGCCAGAGTAATCTTCTTTTCCAGACCCTCAGGGCACTGCTGGCATCAGAGTGACCACAGAACCCTTGTTATCTCATTGCCCCAATACTTCCTCTATGTGCTGTAAATGTTAAAGATTAACTATCCACCAATGGAAAGAAGTATGTTTCTTTATTTTCCCTTTTTAACCAATCCGACAGGTTTCTCCGCTTTGCTTTCTCCTACCTCCTTAATATACCACCAAGGGATTTCAAGTCATAGTAAATGATAATTATTATTCATATCTTTATTTGTTATTCATTATTATAACACGAGCTATGGGAGGAAAGATGAGTAAAATAGGTAGAAAATCAATCTAAAAGAATGCTCAAATCAGTTGTGACTAAAAAGTACCTATTTCTCTGAAGTGAAATTGAGTCACATCTTACAGAGGGACAGCTGCCTCATCTGCAAAATGAAAGTAATTCCCACCCGCAGCATTAATAAATGTCAAGTTCCAGGGCGCACAGAGGAGCCCACCCAATGGGAGCATCCTGAGCAATCGGGAAAAGTGGGTGCCGGCGGGATGCAGACGTCGGCTTTCTGCCACCCAGCACCACTGGACGTCAGTCCCGGTGGGTCCTGCATTTGGAGGAACTCTCTGCACAGGCTGCATGCTCCTTCCCCACCTTGGCGAAGCGGTTCTACTGGTCGCGCGGAGAGAAGACGTATTTTCACACAAGTCACGAGAAGACGAAAACCGCCAAACGTCCCTTGCGGGAGCGACCTGCTTTCTCGGAAGGCAAGGCGCTCAGGTCTCGCTTTCCTCTCTCTCCCCGGCCCGACGCCAGGTCTCCCCGAGCAAGAGCGGCCTTGCGCAACAGGACTCCGGCCGGTGTCATCTGCGCAGGCGCGGAAAGAGACGGCCAGTCAGCTTCCGCTCGCGCCCGGCGTCGCTCGCGTTCCCAGGGGCGGGACTTGCGTGATGGCGTCATGGGGCGGGGCCTCGGGCGGCGGGAAGCGGCGGCGGGAGAATGGAGATGGAGGAGAGCAGCAGTGGGGCGGCCGATCCAGGGGCCCAGGACCCTGCCCCTGCCCCCAGCAAGGCCCCCGGTAGTGCCGGCCACTACGAGCTGCCGTGGTGAGGGCCCTGGGAGCGTAGGTGGGCGAGAGGCGGGTCGTGTATGTGTGTGGGGGAACGGGGGACCCAGGAGAGCGGGAGATCGTGGGGTGCGGGGGGACCTGAGCGGAGCTGGAGGCTCCAGGGGGGTGTCCAGGAGATTATTTGGAGAGGGGGAGGGACACGGGTCGCTTAGCCCACCCGGGGTGGAGGGTGGCCGGTCTGAACCCTGGAAACTCAGTGTTGGTCAGAACATTGCTTACTAAGACCATCGGAAAACACAGATATTTTTACATTACGATTCATAACAATAGCAAAATTACAGTTATGAAGTAGCAATGAAAATAATTTTATGGTTGGGGGTCACCACAACATGAGGAACTGTATTAAAGGGTCAGGGCATTAGGAAGGTTGAGAACCACTGGGAAAGGAAGGGAGAGAGAAACATTGGTGGGTTGATTGGTTGATTGGTTGCCTTCCAATTTGATGAACCACGTCAACCTTTCCTGTGCACTGGGAAGACGATCAACCAACTGAGACCCTCTGGCCAGGCCCACCCCTCTTCTTGATGAGAGCAGATACGCAAATGGAGTGCAGTATAATTTATTGGAATATCTACAGCTGTGTTGTGCAGCCCCCCAACCACTAGCCGCAAGAGTCTATTGAGCCCTGGAAATGAGGCTAGTCAGAACTGAGATGGTCTATAAGTGTACAATATACATCTGGCTTTTGAGGACTTAGTATTAAGAAAAACTCATTAGTAATTTTTATGTTGAGAATGACAATATTTTTTCATATAAGGTTCAATAAATAATGTTAGTAAAATTAACTTCATCTGTTTTCTTTTACCTTTTGTAATGTGGCTACCAGAAAGTTTAAAATTACCCATGTGGCTGGCATTATATATATAATTTTTTTAAAAATGTAAGCTCTTATGGAGCTTACATTTGATAGAAAGAAGACAAAGTAAAAAACAAGTGCTGTGGAATAAATAAATAGCAGTGGTGTTTAGGGAAGGCCTTTGATGAGATGACTTTGATGATTTGAGCAAAGACCTGAACTCAGGAGTAAGGCATGTGACTGGAGAAACCTCTCAGGTAGATGGAGCAGCTATGAAGGCCTTGAAAAGAAGAGCATCTCTTTTCTTTTCTTTTTTCTTTTCTTTTTTTATAGAGAGGAAGGGAGAGGGATATAGAGCTAGAAACATCGATCAGCTGCCTCTTGCACATCCCCTACTGGGGATGTGCCCGCAACCAAGGTACATGCCCTTGAGGAGAATCCAGCCTGGGACCCTTTGGTCTGTAGTCCGACGCTCTATCCACTGAGCCAAACCAATCAGGACAAGAAGAGCATCTTTTCCTTGTTCAAAGTCCAGCACAAATTTCAGCTCCTAACATTCCCAGGTGGTGATTCCCTCCTCAGTGTCCGCAGCCCTTGGTTTTTATTAACAGAGTGGTCGGCAAACTCATTAGACAACAGAGCCAAATATCAACAGTACAATGATTGAGATTTCTTTTGAGAGCCAAATTTTTAAACTTAAACTATATAGGTAGGACATTGTTATTAACTTAAGTAGGGTACTCCTAAGCTGGCCTTTGCTAAAAGCGTCCTCAATCTGATTGAGGCATGTGGCTTGATTGCTGTGGTTTGCGACCACTGTTATAACAAGTTTAGCACTGTAGTAGTGGGACTTGCTAAGCTCTTATCTCCCTGCCATTTGGAAAGCCCTTCAGAGCAATCACCATCTCTTGCTTATCTCTGTATCTTCTGCTTTCCCCCCTTTGAGATCTCTCTCCTTTCACAGTGCTTGGCACTTGGAAGGGACTGAGGATGAAGAATAACTGAATAGGAAAAAGCATGCTTCCTCTGCTGGTCTTGGAGGGGAACTGTCTGTTTACCGTAGTATGTGACAAACAGGCTTCTTGCAAGCAGCTGTTTCCGGAGCACAGCTAGCACCTGCATAATAAATCAGGGGGAGTGTTGTAAAGGACTGAGGAAGTCCTGATGGTTAAATCATGCATATCTTCCACTTCTATTCTCACTGTAGAAAGTTTTCTCTCTAGCGTAGCTTGCTGATTCATTTAAAAGAGAAGCATTGTCCAGCCAGTGTGGCTTAGTGATTGAGTGTTGACCCATGAGCCAAGAGATCACTGTTTCAATTCCCAGTCAGGGTATATATCCAGTTTACAGGCTCGATCCCCGAGGAAGGAGATGGGAGTAGGGAAGGGCGTGCAGGAGGCAGCCAATCAATGATTTTTCTCGTCTATGTTTCTATCTCTCTATCCCTCTCCCTTCCTCTCTAAAAAAATCAAGAGAGAAGCCCTAACCGGTTTGGCTCAGTGGATAGAGTGTCTGCCTGCAGACTCAAGGGTCCCAGGTTCGATCTGGTCAAGGGCATGGCCCTTAGTTGTGGGCATATACCCAATTCATCGAAGTTTCTAACTCTCTATCCCTCCTCTCTCTTCCTCTCTGTAAAAAATCAACAAAATATATATTTTTAAAAAGATAAAAATTAAGAGAGAAGTATTGGTCTGATTAGGCCACTAGCCTGTCTACTCCACGTAGCCTAATAGGGTCACAAGATAGGCCTGTGGTTTCTGTCTAGCCAGCCCTGCTGTGCCCGCCTTGCCAAGTCTGCAGAAATTGGCAGGTAAAGCATGAGGAGGCCTGGTTACATCCATAGCTGCCAGGTCAGATGATGTCAGTGCTGTGCTCGCTTCGGCAGCACACATACTAAAAATTGGAACGATAGAAGATTAGCATGGTCCCTGTGCAAGGATGACACACAAATACATGAAGCATTATTAAAAAGAAAAAAGAAAAAACGATGTCAGTGCTGTGTGCTGGATCTCTGTTGTGACGGGCAGACTGTTGCTGACAGTGTCACATTGGTCCAGATGGCTCACTCTGGCCCTTCTCCAGCAACAACAGCTATTTCTTTGCTGTGGTGGGTGTGGAGCTTCCGGTGTGTGATTCTCACGCACTTAACTTTTCAAAGGGCACTTGGGCACCCCCTTAAATTTAAAACCTGCCACCATTTGGGGTGTGTGTGTGTGTGTGTGTGTGTGTGTGTGTGTATATATATATATATATATATATATATATATATATATTAATGTATATCACCTTACAAAGCTGAGGATTGCTGCTCTTTAGTGCTTCCTTTTGTGTAGCATGAAAATAGTTATGTCATCATCTTTTTATACATTTTCTTTAATACAGGGTTGAGAAATATAGACCAGTGAAGTTGAATGAAGTAGTCGGGAATGAAGATACTGTGAGCAGACTGGAGGTGGGTGTGTGTGTGTGTGTGTGTGTGTGTGTGTGTATATATATATATATATATATATATATATATATATATATATAAACTTATACCACATTATTGTGCCTTGATAAAGCTCACTACATTTGGAGCAAGACAGCCATGGTGGAGAATGGGGGCAAGCCATGGATCCAGAAGAGTTGAGGGAATAGGAAACATTCAGTTTGGAGATGCCTAGAAGTGGTGGGTAACTTCAGATGTTTGAAGGGCTGGCTTATTGGAGAGGAGTTATCGGACAAGAGCAAGGTTAGCAAACTTTCTGTAAAGGCAATTTAATAGATACCATAGGCTTTTTGCAAATACCTATATATATAAAAGGCTAATATGCTACGTCTCCGACTGTCCAACCAGTTGCTATGACATGCACTGACCACCAGGGGCAGATGCTCAACACAGGAGCCACTGTGACGTACACTGGCCATTTACAGAGAAATGGCACCATGGACCTGGCGCCCACAAAGCAACATTTGACTTTGATGAGATGACTGATGACTTAACAACAAGTGGGACACAGGCCCTGCTACTACCCTAGAGCAACAGCCCACCAAATCGCAGCCAACGCTGCCGAGACCCTATGGCACAAAATGCAGCCCACAGCCCAGCCCGGAAATGGTCGCTGTGGGCGCCAGGTAATGACATCACGTAGCAATGCCTGGCTTCCTCTTCCTAGCGACTAGCCTCCTTGGAGTTTCTTCAGCCCAGGAACACTACTTGCTTTATAGCTAGGTGCACACATTTTTTTATACTTTAACCAAATGTCTGTGAAGCGTTTTTCCGTGCCTCATCTCATTTGATCCTCATAGAAGTCCTGGAATAGGTTGATAGGAGACTCGGAGGAATCCTATTTTCTTTTCATTAGCCAGAAAATGGAGATTTAAAAGCTTAGAAATGACCTGACTGAAAAGAAGTAAGAAATAGTGGACTTTGAAAATGACTTCAGGTTTTCTCACTGTACAGAATATAGTCAAACACTGCTGCAGTTAAATATTTTACCCTTTGTTCTCCTGGTGTGATCTACAATAATAATCTGCTTTGTGTTGATATTTACTACTGTGTTGCTGATAATTACCTGAAAGAGAAGTTGGGGTGCTTCACTGTGCTGGAAAAAGTTTAGCTAAATCAGAAAGCAGATCTAATTAAGCAAATTAATTTATATATTAAGATATATATATATATATATATATATATATATATATATATATATATTTCACTGGTGCCAATCCCATGTGTCTGTTTCAATCTGTCATTATCGATAGTGAATTTGGTTGGCACTTCTATTATAGAGAAAGGGCAGATAGTGATATTAAAATATGTCTTCTGCCGAAACCAGTTTGGCTCAGTGGTAGAGCATCGGCCTGTGGACTGAAAGGTCCTGGGTTCGATTCCGGTCAAGGGCATGTACCTTGGTTGCAGGCATATCCCTGGTGGGGGGGGGGGTGCAAGAGGCAGCTGATTGATGGTTCTCTCTCATTGACGTTTCTAGCTCTCTATCTCTCTCCCTTCCTCTCTGTAAAAAATCAATAAAATATATTAAAAAAATAAAATAAAATAAAAAAATATCTCTTCTAATTAATTTCCTATCAATGTGCATGAATTCCTGCACCGGGCCACTAGTATAACTAAATTTGACAAATAACTTTATTTTTTCAACAATCCTTTAAAAATGTGAAGCCATTTTTAGCTAGGGGTATCATAAAAACAGGCCTCAGGCTAGATTACCTCACTCCCTTCATGTCCCTCCCTCCATGGTCTGCCAACCTCTGCCTAGAGGGACTAAGTGACCAGGCAGCTGGCTTCAAAATGGGCAGGCAGAAATGTTTAGCACTAAAGCAAGCTTTGAATTCCCAGCCATCTTTAGGCAGAATCTAGAAGAAGCCCAACTTTGTGAGTCATGACAAAGATAATCTCTGTAGTAATCGGTGCTTACACTATACTAGCTAACAAGGTATTTATTTATTTTACAAAATGCATTCATTTTACAGATATTTGAGTATGTTTTCTGGGACAGCTATGGTGCCATGTTAGGAACTATTGATATAAATAGATATGATTCCTGCCCAAGTAAGATTTTTAGTCTAATGGGGTAACATTAAAGTCAGCAGGCGACGTGATAAGCACTCTGCTAGAGGAGGACAGGGTGCTGTGGGAGCACATGGGGAGAGTTAACCCTCACAATATCTTTATTCCCAAGTGGAGGAAGTGATACCAAAGCTTGAGTGAGAGTTAGCCAGCTTGGAGGGGAGGAGTGAGAGAGGAGCAGGAATAGCAGGTGCAAAGGCCCCCAAGTGAGAAAGCTTGTTTTGTTCTTGGGTGGGATGCCATCTGATTGGAGTAGTACTTTCCAGACATTAATAGGCATTTGAATTGCCTGGGGGTTTGTTATAATGCAGATTCTGGTGCAGTAGTTCTGGATTTGAGGCCAGATTGTGCATTTCTAACACGCTCCCAGGGGATGCTGATGCTTCTGGTCCATGAGCCCCTGAGAGCAAGACTGTAGAGACCTGTATTGGGGTGTGTGAGAAATGAGCCCATGAGGTGGGCAGGATGCAGATTGGGCAGGGCCTCATGAGCCGTGTTTGAGAGTTTGGGCTTTATGAAGCCAACCTAGACACCTTAATTTACATTGGAAAATCCCCAGTGCCCTTCATCTTTTTTCTCCCAGCCCCACAACACATCTCCTCTCTGACAGCTGTCAGTCTGTTCTCTGTCTGTGGGTCTGTTTCTATTTCGTTTGTTGATTTATTTTGTCCATGAGATTCCATATATGAATGAAATCATAAAGGTGAAAGGATTAAGCAAACAAACAGAAACAAAACATAGATATGGCCAAAACCGGTTTCGCTCAGTGGATAGAGTACCGGCCTGCGGACTGAAAGGTCCCGGGTTCGATTCCGGTCAAGGGCATGTACCTTGGTTGCGGGCACATCCCCAGTAGGAGGTGTGCAAGAGGCAGCTGATCGATGTTTCTCTCTCATCGATGCTTCTGGATCTCTATCCCTCTCCCTTCCTCTCTGTAAATCAATAAAATATATTAAAAAAAAACAAAAACAAAAAAACATAGATATGGACGACAGCATGGTGATTGCCAGAAGGGAAGGAGGAGAGGAGGAGGTAGAAGGGAGTATAGGGGATAAATGGCGATTGAAGGAGACTTGACTTGGGGTGATGAACACAGAATAGTATACAGGTGAAGTATTTTAGATTGGAGCACCTGAAACCAATGTCATCCCAATAAATTCAATAAAAATAAATAAGAAAACAAAGAGTTTGGGCTTCATGATGAGAGCAGTAAAGAGTCATCCAATGGTTACAGGTAAAAATGTTATTATGTGTGTTTGAGAAAATTGGCTGTGGTTACCGTATGGGAAATGGGTTGGGGTAATTAGGAGACTAGGAATGTCTGAACCTTTGTAATGAAGGTGCTGTGTGGGGTAAGGAGGATGGCTCTGTTAATGGAGACAGTGACCTCCAGGTTCCTGGCTTGGGTGGTAGTGTTGATGGCATTGACCGTCCATGGAAGGGGAAATGTGGGTGGGGCCTCAGGCTTGTAGGGGGAAATGATGAATTCAGTTTAGAATATGCTGAGGTGAGTGTTCCATGGGCATCCGTATGCAGAAATTTGTAGCCATGTTTACTACACAGACTATTGGCTGGGAGGCTTGGCTCCTTATGGTTTACAGGTTAACCAGTTTTACGAACATTTCTTCTTTCAGGTCTTTGCACGAGAAGGGAATGTGCCCAATATTATCATTGCTGTGAGTACTTAGTCCTGGCCTGGTGATGTCTTGAAGTCTCATTTTCGCTTCTCTCTTGAGTGCTTTCTTGTGCGCAGAGCTCCTTGGTCAGGAGGCTTGTGGGTTGGGCTGGAGGGTTGGAGGGGGAGGTGAGTGTGAAAAGTGGGGAACAGTCCATAGGGAGTCATTCTGCTGGCTTGGAGCACTTACTGGCGATCTCGTTTGTAGGGCCCCCCAGGAACTGGCAAAACTACAAGCATCCTGTGTTTGGCCCGAGCCCTGCTGGGCCCAGCTCTCAAGGATGCTGTGTTGGAACTCAATGCCTCAAATGACAGGTACGTCTGGGAATTAGGACTGAAGGGCAGCAAGTGTTTTACATTTTGAATTGTTATAGAAAAGGCCTTTTTTTCGTTCTGTGTTGTATGTGGAGCTTGCCTAGCCAGCTTTATGTTTTCCTTTAATCCTTCCCAGTGAAATAGAATGGGAATTGCTGGCTCATCAAGGTGGCATCATAGGCACTAGACTTGATGGCTTAACTTTGTTAGTGGGAATTTTAAATATCATTTTTAATTGTGGTAAAATACACAATATAAAATTTACCATCTTGCTGATTTTATTTTTAATCCTCCCCCATATTTTCATTGATTTTTAGAGAGAGAAGGAAGGGAGAGAGAAAAAAATATCACTGTGAGAGAGAAACATTGATTGGTTGGCTCTCATATGTGCTCTAATTGGGGATTGAACCCTAAACCTAGGTATGTGCCCTGAATGAGAATCATCCCCAACCATTTGGTGTACAGGGTGACGCTCCAACCCATTGAGCGACCAAGTCAGGGCCAGCTTACTCATTTTTAAGTGTACAGTTCGGTAGTGTTAAATATATTCACATTGTTGTGTAGCTGATGATCTCCAGAACTTGTTTGTCTTCCAGAATTAAAACTCTGTACCATCCCCCCCCCCCCCCCCCCTCGGCCCCTGGCAGCCACCATTCTCCTTTCTGTATCTATGAACTTGATTTTATTGTAGATGCCTCCTAGAAGTGGTTTCATACAGTATTTGTCTTTCTGAGGCTGGCTTATTTCACATAGCTTATGTCCTCACAATTCATCCACGGAGCCAGTCTTTCCTTTTTAGGGCTGAATAACGTCCCTCTGTAAGGGTGGTCCGCCACGTTTTGCTTATTCATTCATCCATTGATGGATGCTTGGGTTGCTTTGATCTTTAGGACATTTGTGAATTGTGAAAATGCTGCTTTGATATGGGTGTATAAATATCTCTTTAAGACCCTGCTTTTAATTCTTTTGGATATATGCTTAGAATTGCTAGCTTATATTTGGTAATTCTGTGTTCAATTTTTGGGGAACCTCCATGCTGTTTTTCCTAGTGGCTGCGCCCTTTTACATTCCCACCAACAGTGTTCAGGGGTTCCAATTTCTCCACGTCCTCACTGACACTTATTTTTTGGTTCGTTGGTGTTAGTAGCCATCCTAATGGTATGAAGTGCTGGTTTACTTTTCAGACATAAAATAGAGTATTATGAAATGAGGACTTGTTAAATAAAAAGTCTTCAAAGTCTGTCTTTGGTTATTCCTTGGGGATGCAGGTCTCAGCTCTTTAATATTGTACTAATCTTGAAGATCTATGTAGACTTGAAACAGGCAAATGTCCTTGGAATGCAACTAACTGCTCGTCAGCTGTCATGAATGAGCCTGTAATCAGTACATTTTGTCAATGCTGATTCTTACTACCTCTTGTTCTTCTCACACTTGCATCATCAAACTCATTATTTTTGAAAACTATGTGACTCATAATTTTGTTGAAGAAAGAATAGCCCATAATTATAAAATACTTTTAATTTTAGATTTATAAAAACCTATTTGAATGATCAATACAGTGACTTTTTTGCATTTCTATATCACCTTTGTATACAAACCTGCCGTTAGCTTTTGATCACTTACAAACTGTACCCTGTAAATGTTGGTATACAAACATAAAAGATGAAAGAGTGCTGTCATGTGTTCTTTTATCAAAACAGAAGGTCAAATTCTTACGATAGGATATTGGGAATGAAGTCCTTCCTGTTGAGTGACTAGCCAGATATATTTAGTGTTTGTCCTTATTTAACATTTATACACCTAATGGAGTGATCACCATGGTAAGTCTAGTAACCATCTGACACTGAACAGTATTATTGACTGTATTCCCTATGCTGTACATCACATCCCCATGACTTACTGATTTTTAAAATATGGGACATTTCACAGATTTGTATGTCATCCTTTTGTAGGAGCCATGCTAATCTTCTCTGTGTCATCCGGTTTTCACAAATGTGTTGCCAAAGCGAACACACACCTTGATTCTTAAGTTTGAGAAAATTCACCTAGGATTTTGGCATCTGAGGAAGCATGATCTGAGATGTTGCTTATGTGATCAGTTTCACCATCATTAGAGGCCAGAGTGTTATTTGCTCCTCTTCAATCATTTTCTGATTTGTCCAATAATTATGAAACATCTTCCTGTCATTTTTTTCTCTTTGACATTGTGCATGAAAAATGATAAGTTTTGATGTTTTTTTTAGTTGGGGTCAGTGAAAACTTTAAAAAAGATAGAGCCGAAATCGGTTTGGTTCAATGGATAGAGCATCGGCTTGGGGACTGAAGGGACCCGGGTTCGATTCCGGTCAAGGGCATGTGCCTTGGTTGCGGGCATATCCCCAGTAGGGGGTGTGCAAGAGGCAGCTGATCGATGACTCTCTCTCATCGATGTTTCTAGCTCTCTATCTCTCTCCCTTCCTCTCTGTACAAAATCAATAAAATATATATTAAAAAAAATAAAATAAAAATAAAATAAAATAAAATAAATAAAAAAGATAGAAAAGACAGAGTATCTGAACTTTTTTTATGCCTTCTAGAAAGACAATATAGCCGAAACCGGTTTGGCTCAGTGGTAGAGAGTTGGTCTGCAGACTGAAGGGTCCCGGGTTCGATTCTGGTCAAGGGCATGTACCTTGGTTGCGGGCACATCCCCGGTAGGGGGTGTGCAGGAGGCGGCTGGTCGATGTTTCTCTCTCATCGATGTTTCTGGCTCTCTATCTCTCTCCCTTCCTCTCTGTAAAAAAATCAATAAAAATATATTTAAAAAAAAAAAAAAGATAATATAGTACCTCAAGAACACACAAAAAATGAAGTATGAGACAATAGTAATAGTATTTTTCTCTCTATTGCATTGTTCTTTTAGGCAATTCCATGATTCTTTTATTTTCTTATTATTTTAGTTATTTTTAGGATAGTTGGGAATAATTGGTGAGTAACCATGAAATAATTACTAGGATGATGAAATACCAAACAGTTTTAAGATACAGGAAGTATAAGATCACTAAGACTTTAAGATAAATCTGAGATTGTAAAATAATTCAGTGAACCCATATGGTAATTGCAAGGTAAAATGAATCTCATTATATTTTAAGCAGTAAATTTTTTCTTTGTTCTGAAAACCTCCAAAACGGAATAAAAGTAATGAAATTTCAATTCTTGGAAATAGAATTGCTCAAAAAGGAAACTTCAAAACTAAACTTGGGTCTGTGACGATGATGAGGGTTAAAGTTCCCACGAAGGTACCTGGTTTTGTTCGGAAGGTGACGGTTAATTCCGGCTTGTTGTTCCAGGGGCATCGATGTTGTGAGAAACAAAATCAAAATGTTTGCCCAGCAGAAGGTCACCCTCCCCAAAGGACGACACAAGATCATCATCCTGGATGAAGCGGACAGGTAGAGTGCTTTCCAAACGTTTGACCTTGATCTCTAAATCTCTTATCTGGCTCTATTAAGTCTAGAGAGAAAGCCTTGCCTTTGCACTTTTGTGGTATGTTTGCTTATCTTCAAAAGCAATGTAATAGGAGCCTGAGTCCTAAAGTCAACTTAATTAACTTATAAACATTTGTTAATATGTTTGTTCCAGCATCACTTACATGATGAATCATTTAAATTTTTTTTTATTGTGGTGAAATACACATAACATAAAATTTACCATTTTTAACCATTTTAGTGTATAATTCGGTGACATTTAGTACATTCACAGTGTTAGCCATCACTGGTATAAATGAAAAGTTTTAAATGACATTTTAAAAAAAGTAATTCAGATTCTTTGAAGAAAATTTAGAAAATATTATTAATATCTTGTTTTATTTTCTTTTTCTACGCTATATATTTTTACATGTTGAGATCATAATATATGTAATTTTTGTATCCTGTTTTTTTCTTTTAATATAAAAAGAAGTGCTCCACAATTATTATAATCTTGTTGGGAATATTGTAATTGCCATGTGATAGTACATAGTTCGCTATACCTTAACCTATTTTACTATAACATTATAGCCATCATTTATTAAGCACTTATATGTAAGCTTTACATTATCCCAGGTACTCTACATGTTATTATCTCACTTAATTGTCATCAACAACCCTCTGACGTAGGCAGTGTCATTATCTCCTTATAGGTAAGGACACTGAGGCTCAGATAATGTACCTGTG
This sequence comes from Pipistrellus hanaki, assembly GCF_964339955.1. Lineage (NCBI taxonomy): Eukaryota > Metazoa > Chordata > Mammalia > Chiroptera > Vespertilionidae > Pipistrellus > Pipistrellus hanaki. Next base: position 73,594,944 of record NC_140506.1, on the reverse strand, counting down.
GTCCCCAAACTAGCAGATGAAAGAACTTCAAGGTGGGCTAGGCAGCCTGGCTGCAGAGCCTCTGCTCTGTGCCCACGTGCAGCCTCCCGTGGAAGACCCAAACAGGCTGAGGAGAGGCTGAGCATGCCCAGTCAGGAGGTCAGGTTCCCAGTCTCTGAGGGAGGGATTTGTGTCCCGCGGGCCCAGGTCACCGTTGCCAACTGCAATCTTATATTTTTCTTCTCAGCATGACTGATGGAGCCCAGCAAGCCTTGAGGAGAACCATGGAAATCTACTCCAAAACGACCCGTTTTGCTCTTGCTTGTAATGCGTCAGATAAAATCATAGGTGAGGGTCAGCGCTGGGTGTCTTGCGGTCTGCATGGGCTCAATTGGCTCTTTAGCAACAGAAGAGCAGGGACTTTTTGCTTGCCTGTTGTGAGCGAAGCACTATGCTGTGTAATCAACTTTTTAATTTAATCTTATATAATTATTTGCAGAGGTGTTATCAACTCCACATTAGAGATGAGAAAACTGGAGCTCAGGGAGGTTAATTTGCCCAAGGTCACATAGCAAGTGGAGGAGCTGAGGTTGGAACCCCACATCTTTCTGCCTCTTGCTCCATCACAAGCACACGTGACATTTGGGTATCTTACGCACAGGGTCATAGTCACTGCCCCTCTCCAGACATGATCCTGCACTTTCTGTGTGTCTGAGTACTGCACATGCACTGTGTCTGCACACCGGACTTGGTTACTGCCAGCAATTGCTTCACCTGTGAAGCCTGACATGTTAGTCTCCTCTCTGACCTGGCATTTGTTCTTCCAGGCCCCGCTCCATCAATTTTTTCCTCACGGTTTTATCTCCCCTCCCTCCCTTTCAGCATCGCAGTTTCCTGGTGGTTTCATATCCTTCTCTTTCTCTTTTTGTTTTGTCTTGTTAATCCTCTTCCCAGGATATTTTCCATTGATTTTTTAGAGAGAGTGGAGCGTGAAAGGCAAGAGTGGGGGGAGAGAGAGAGAATGAGAGAGAGAGAGAGAGAGAGAGAGAGAGAGAGAGAATCAATGTGAGAGAGACACATCAACACATCATTTGGTTGCCTCCCGCACAAGTTCAGAATGGGGCTGGGGATTGAACCTGCACCCCTGTACATATCCACAGCCAGTCAGGGCTCACATCCTTCCCTTTCTGATGCAGACTTCGGCATAGTCCAGCTTTCTGTCTCACCATTTCTCACAGCTCTTTTGTCCTGCCGTCCTTGCCTCACATCCGCCCACTAAACCCCACCCTGTGTGAGCTCAGCCATCTGACTCCCCCTTCTCTCCCTGCCCGCCCACCCCCCCCCCACCCCCCCCCCGCCCCAATAGTCCTCATCTCCCAGGGGCCAATGTGCACTAGCTGGTTATCAATCATGATGCCCCCACAATGTTGGTGGGCTCTTTGTGTTACCAGGAATCCTTTATGCCTTTTACCCTACCTAGATAGTCATTATTTGTTTATTAATTTAGTCAGCTATTCACTCAATAAGCATTTACTCTGGTGGTCTCAGTAGTTGGCGGGTACCATCAATATAGGTCATACAACGTTTAATGAGAAACATTCTCTACCTTCAAGACATCAGTGGTGTGGTGGAGGAAACTGCGAAAAGTTTTTGACTGATGGGTGTATGGGGCTTGTCTCCGTAGCCATGGGAACCATGAGGGCAGGGGCCCTGTCACACTTAGAGGCCTCCCCCAGTGCGTTTTGCTCAGGGCTGTGTGATCTGAACTTGCACGTGTTGGTGGAGTCAGCTCTGGCCTTCGCTTTTTATGAAAGTAATTTTTGTGATGCATACAGCATTTGGATTAACTTTAATTTTTAAAGGGATATAGCAAACAAATGAAATCTCTAAAGGAATTTATTTCTCAGCGTTGGAGGAAACGGTTTATGATCAAATTGCTGCAGAGCTAACTTGTGAAACTTAGTAGCCCAGTCTCTCTTTGGTTCCTGGAGCCATGCGTTGAAAGATGGGTGCACTTTGAGGAAGGCCACGCTGCCTTACTCTGACATATATTTAAATTCTGTGAATTCTGCTTTTGGAATGTCTCAAGAGATAAAAATTGACTAAAGGAAACTTCCATTGTAGTTAGAATATTAATGGCCTTAAAATATGTATTCCTGTTCCTAATGCTCTTTCTCTTGTCTGTGCTGATAAATCAGATATGCTAATAAGGTTCAGTTGTGAGGCTTCCTGCTTTCAGATAAGTCAGCAATTTTCACCTGATGTGTAAGACTTTTTAAAACATGCAATGCCTAGTTAGTCAGGAACACTGACCTCTTTCCCTCGATTGTCAAATAAAAAAATTACAGCCCATCCGGTGTGGCACGGTGGTTGGGTGTCGACTCATGCTCCAAGACGTTGCAGGTTAGATTTCTGTTCGGGGCGGATGTCCGGATTGCGGGCTCAGTTCCCCATTAGAGGGTGTGCAGAAGGCAGCCGATCAGTATTCCTCTTTCGTTGATATTTCTGTCTCTCTACCTCTCCCTTCCTCTCTCTCTGAAAAATCAATAAAAACATTTTTTTAAAAAAGTGGCAACAGCTAACACAACAATAGCCATCCAGTGTGAATGAATCAAAATTATACCTTTTTTTTTTTTGTCTTATCAGCAAAAAAGTATATTTTTGGAGTGCCGCAGAACTTTAGTATTAGTTTATGTGTGCCATGAAATGAAACAGGTTGGAAATAGAAGTCTTGTCCACTTGACAGATGTGTACACAGCATCTACTCTGCACGAGGCTACAGATCTGTGTGAGGCTCTGTCCCTGCCCTCTAGGAGCTCATGCTTGGATAGGGAGGGCCCCCCAAAAAGCAAGCCATGACCCACCCAGCACACACAGTGATTTGGGGCCACCTGGGCCAGCACTGGCTCACTGCCGGCTGTGGCATGTGGATGTCTCTATCTTAAAGGATCTTTCCCTTCTGGAAGCCGTGGCCAGCCCCGGTCATCCCAGGCAGGACTGGCTGAGGCCTCTCTTGTTGCTTATTGGTTAATATTTTGAAATTTAGTCTTAAATACTCAGTCACTGGTGAGCACCTGCTGGGCAGAGAGTGGTGCCAGCATGGCTGGGCTGTGCAGGTTGTGCAGCTGCTTCCGAGAAACTAAAGAAGCAGCAGGACGACGCCATCCTTGGCCAGGGGGCCTCACCCTCTTCCTGTCTCGTGCAGAGCCCATCCAGTCCAGGTGCGCAGTCCTCCGCTACACGAAGCTGACGGACGCCCAGGTCCTCACCAGGTTAATGAACGTGATCGAGAAGGAGAACGTGCCGTACACGGATGACGGTCTGGAAGCCATCATCTTCACCGCCCAGGGAGACATGCGGCAGGTGCGCTTAGTTACCGCCCCAGGCGGGACCCCCTGGGCTTGCCATGCCCCTTATTTTCAGGGGAAGAAGGAAGTGACGGCTGTGCAGAGTCAAGCATAGCCAGGGTGGGGAGCGTTGACCTAACACACTGATGGGACCTCGGGTTGATTGACAGCAGGCTTGCAAGGAGGGTGCTCCGTTAAAGAGGTGGGGCAGGGCCGAGACAGAAAATCACCCGGTCATTTTTGTTCCTCAACAGGCGTTGAACAACCTGCAGTCCACTTTCTCAGGATTCGGCTTCATTAACAGTGAGAATGTGTTCAAGGTACACAAGCTGGCTTGGGCATCACGTCTACAAAAACTGTATTTCTCTGCGGGGCCATGAGTGAAGGTGGGAAGGTGCTGGAAGGAAGGGGATGGACACGGTGCTGCCACTGGGGCTCACCCTCGGAGGGGGGTGCTTGTCTGCCTCCCTTGTGTCCCCCTGACTCCCTCACTGGAGAGTCGGGAGGAACTTTGGGATGTCACCAGGGTGCAATCAATGCACATGCTGCCGCTGCTGCCTCAGGCTGGTGCTGGCTGCTTTCCCGAGTGCTCTGGCCCACACAGCACCCCCGCACACACGCGTTCTCGTCAGCATTTTGTGGCCGAGGAAACAGGCCCAGGCAGCCTGCCCGAGACCGTCCCGCCGCTGGGGGCCAGGAGGGAGCACAGCGCTGTCCCCTCTGCGGGCCTGGCTGCCCCTGAGACTTCCCCTCCGCACTCCCTGTGCCTGGTGTGGGTATCAGAGCTCTGTGAGGATGAGCCAAAGATTCTCACCCTCCCAGGTGACAGGATTTTCCTTTTGGGAATACTTCTAGAAACTGCCTCATCCAACAGCTCAGTGTCTGATTTCTCCCTAATTTGGGGGTAAAAATTGGGTAGGGCTGTCCATGCGTTTCGTCTGTTGCTTTTTCTTTCAAGTTTGTGGGTAAAGAAAGCTGTGCTAAAAGCCTCTGCCTAGGCCTTGGCAGTGATGTATTTTCAAGGGCACTGAAAATAGTCACCTGTCCTGACAGGTAGGTAAGGGCTCGTTTCCTCCTGGAGCAAAGCATCGAGGGCTCTGCAAACCAGGATTCTGAGGGAAGTTCACTGAACTGGGAAGAGAAGGCCAAGGGCAGGTGTCGGCACTCCCTGGAGATACCAGAAGGCTGTTGTTTAGATTTACATGTTGGCCTGTGCTAGCGGGTGGGATCTAAGGCCTGGGGAGGGAGTGGCAGGAGGCAGCCTTTGGGCTCAGGGAGAGCTGCACCTGCACTCAACAGGCTGCTGTTCAGGTTACGAGAGTCTGGGACCCTGTCCCAGGAAAGACAATTGCGATTCCAGTGGGAGACCCGCCCAAAAGACCTCCCAGGTCTTAGTGGGTTCTAAGTGGTTCTGGGCCAGTGGTCACCCAAGGGCTCTGAGATGTGACTTACAATGGCTTAATGCTGCCCCTGAGCGGAGAGTCTTCAGGGGCCCTCGTTAATTCATCTTCTGTGGGAGAAATCGGTAACAGAATTGGTGTCGGAAGCCCTCCTCACCTCAGTAGGTCGACATCATATTCTTTTTACTTGGTGACTTGTTGGTGGTGAAGGGCTTTCCTCAGCCTGGTTCCGTTGCTGGAAAATTCAATGGGAAAAAACCAACCACGGTTTGAGAGGTTGGTTACGTAGATGGCCCAGAAGTGGGAGTGTCAGGGTCCTCCTCCGTGGTCCCCTCAGCGCTGACTCAGCTTCTTTTCGGTTTGGCCAGGTCTGCGATGAGCCGCACCCCCTGCTGGTGAAGGAGATGATCCAGCACTGTGTGAATGCCAACATCGACGAAGCCTACAAGGTCTGCTCCCTTCCGCCTCTCCTGAAACCAGGGGGACCTTCCTCTTCCTGAGCAGGGCTGAGGGGGTTCCCTGTGCTAGGGGCTCACACGCATCGCTCCCCTGAATTCCTAAAACGATGCTAGGAGTTGGTGCACCCTACAGATGAGAAAACCACGACAGAGGCTAAATTCCGTTCTCTATGCCAATTGTTTAAAAATGGTAGACCCGGAATTCAGAAGCATGTCCTTGTACTGTAATTATATTCTCTGCCTCAGGAATTGGTTCACCTGCACACGAGGGAAGACCAGCCCAGTGCCTCGCTTTGTAGTGACGCTGTCTTTCTCTGTTAAGCGGAGGTTTTCCCTCCATCCTCCTGATGAACATGGCAGTGAGCATCCTGGGACCCAGCAGTCCCCAGTCAGCCAGGAGAGGAGAACCCAGGGGGGTTCGGGCCTAAGTGTAGAATCATGTGAGCAGGTTCCAGTGGGCACCATGTGGTTCAGGTGACCTCAAGTCACATGGGTGGCAATGGTGTGATCTGGGGCCATTGGATGGATCACAGCCAGTTTCCCTGCTCCCACTAAATTAGGATAGAAGTTGATTGAGTTTAGGGCTGGGTTAGACCTAAGGTGAAATGAGTGCAAGGCAGGGAGACTGAGGTAGAGACCCAGGTACCTGGAATGGGCGTGAAGGAAACCTTCAGATTTAGGCACAGAGCTTCCCTGCCCCAGGATGCTGACACAAAGGCAAAAACAAGTGATTCCAGACCCTGCAGTCCAGGTGGCATGGAGTGGGGTGTTGAGAAGGCGGGAGGTCGAGACCACTGCTGTAATCCCTGCCCTGGCCAGGATGTTCGGGGCTGCTCCTGAGGGAGTGGGATAGGACTATAGCTAGAGAAAGCACTGCAGATACTACAGGGGTGGGGAACCTTTTCCTGCCAAGGGCCATTTGGATATTTATAATATATTGTAACATCACTCATGGGCCATACAAAATTATCAACTTAAAAATTAGCCTGCTATATTTGGTCAAACATTTAATTAACTCACCCCTAATGCCGTGGCAGGGCCAGACCAAATGATTTCATGGGCCTTATATGGCCTGCAGGCCGGACATTCCCCACCCTGACAGGGTTCTCCTGCTTCTGCTCTGGGGTACACTGGTTTGATTAATGAAGTGCTTAAGAGGCTCGGGGACAGTAGTAGACTTTGCAATACATTTAAAAACATTTTCAGTATTATCTGTCTGAATGCTGGAAAAATCAGCCCAATTATCTCCATGTGATCTATAGGGCGTGGCCCACCAGCTCCATGGTGCTCAGCTGATGCTCAGAATCGCGTGGGTTTTCTAGGATGAGCAGTGTGACCCGCCGAGATTTGTGTGGCTTTAGATTCATTTCCCAAGTGTCCCTGTCCTGTTCGGGTTCAGCGGCTTCAGCGTGTTCTCTCTTGTGTAGATTCTCGCTCACCTGTGGCATCTTGGCTACTCACCAGAAGACATCATTGGCAACATCTTCCGAGTGTGCAAAACCTTCCAAATGGCAGAGTACTTGAAGCTGGAGTTCATTAAGGTCAGTGGGGGTGCAGCCGGGCCCCTCTCCTCAGGGGTTCCTGCCACGCTGTGGCTCCCTCTGTTTCACTTGCAGGCCTGGCGTCAGGAAGATGCTCAGCAGTGTCCCCAGCTCCGATGGAGGCGGGCGGCTGCCTGTCCTGGGGCTGAGAGTTTGTTTAAGCCCGTTCTACCCATCAGTGACCTACTGTTCCTCAGGATGACTCTTCATTAGAGCTTTGTGTGTTTATAATCTTTAAGTGTTTATAATTGATTGAGGTACAGTTTACATAGAGGAAAATTCAGCCTCTTTAGGTGCATCCCGTTGACAGCATTCAGTTGTGTAAACACAACTCTCTAACCCCCCAACTTTACATGCCCCTTTCCTCTGTCACCTGGAAACCACTGATCGGCTTTCTCTTTGGGGGACAGAATTTTCCAGAATATTATACAAGTGGAATCAAGCAGAAACATAGTCTTTGAGCCTGGTTTTTTCACTTAGCTGAATGGACTTTGTATTTGTTCACATGTTTGCTGCGAGGGTCAGTGGGTTATTCCTTTTTATTACTGAGGAGTAGTCACCTCCAGTGTATGGAGGTGCGGTTGCTTGGTCGAATGGTAAGTCTAAGTGTAACTTGATAGGGTGGCTATAGCATTTTGCATCCTGTCAACAGTGGTGAGCATTTCAGCTGATCCACAGTCCAGCCAGCCCTTGGAGTGCTCAGTCGGATTTTTGGTCGTTGCCATAGGCTTATAGAGGCTTTCATTTGCATTTCCCAGTAGCTAGTGATGTCGAGCACTTTTTCATGTGCTTATGGGCCATCCCCAATCTTGGATGAAGTATCTGTTCAAATCTCCCCAGTTTGTAATTGGGTTGTTTTCTCATTACTGAGTTTTGTTGTTGTTTTTATCCTCACCCAAGGATATTTTTCCATTGATTTTTAGAGTGGAAGAGAGAGAGAGAGAGACAGAGTGAAACATTGATGTGAGAGAGACACATCAATTGGTTGCCCTCTGCGACCAAGGTACATGCCTTGACCAGAATCGAACCCAGGACTCTTCACTCTGTGGGCTGATGCTCTATCCACTGAGGCCAAACCGGCTAGGGCTCATTACTTAGTTCTGAGTGTTCTTAATGTATAATCAGATATGTGTAATATAAATATTTTAATATTGCCTTTTTTAAATTTCCTTAACAGGATCTTACAAAGAAATACCAATATCCTTTTAGGTTTAAATTCAACTTTAAACATAATCCATGACAATTTAGAGTTCATTTTCTAGTTGGAGTTAGAATTCATTGCATCAATTTTGAGTAAACATTAGTACAGATTAAAAAAAAAAATCTATTCCTCACTTACTAACCAGATTTAAATTTCACTTGTTTTTAGGAAATTGGATACACTCATATGAAGATAGCCGAAGGTGTGAACTCTCTTCTGCAGATGGCAGGGCTCCTGGCCAGGCTGTGTCAGAAGACAATGGCCCCGGTGGCCAGTTAGAGCGGAGAACTCATTGCTGGGCTTACAAGAGTCCCTGGGAGACAGGACTCACAGCCTTCTGCTTTGGGAGAAAATGCCCAAATTGGGACTCGCCTTTAGTAATTGGGACTCGCCTTTTCGTAACGTGCTGTGGCCCTCCCTGTGCTTCTACACGTGTCTCCAGAAGCGTTTGCATTCAGCCCCAGGCTCTGGGACTCGGTGACGGGGAAAGGCCGCAGAGAATGTCCAGGGCACAATACCCAGTCTGGGTGTGTGTTGGCATTTTAGCTAATAAAACTACAATTTTTCAGCAATAATGTGGCAGTGCAAGACTGCAAATTGAGCCAACTTCCTGTCTCTGCATGCTGCTTGCATCCTGCAAGGAGAAAGGGTGATTTAGGTGACAGACTGGATAAGCTAACATCAATTTTTCTAGAAGCCTGGAGGACAGTTCCCTGGGGTGAGGGCAGGGTTTGTTGTAATTTACTATTTAAAAAAATACTCAGAACAGCTCGGGGCCATGAGCTCTTTAGAAAAGGAAAAGGGGCATGGAAAACCGCCGTGTCACGTTGTCTGTGCAGTGCTTGTTGATTGGAATTTCCCAGTAAACTTTGTATTCACCTGTAGAATTGCTTTTTTTTTTTTTTTTTTTTTGTAAGATACTATTTTTTTAAATTATGAAAAATATCAGTTTCCTCTGTATTCCTACCACCCCACTCAGATTGTTCTGAAACAAATCCCAGATGCCACTTTAGAATAGCATTGTTTGTGTGTTTGTGTAATTGATTTTGGAGAGAAAGGGAGGGAGAGAGAGAAACATCTATCAGTTGCCTCCCGTAACCAGGGATCGAGTCCACAACCTGGGTATGTGCCCTGACGAAATCAAACCAGTAACCCTTCAGTGCACAGGCCAGCACTCCCGGGGGCAGGGCTAGAACGGTGTTTTCCAGGGAGTGGGGTTGGGAATCACTCATCCTATGATTAGTGGTCTTGGGAGAGGCTTTGATTAAAAGGCTTGTGTGACACGCTGGTTCTTCCCGCCTGTGTGTTCCCTGACGAAGGCCACAGCACTGGCCGTGTGTCCGTGCTGCCTGTAGTGCTGGAACAGCTGGGTGAGCCCAGCAGCTTTCTCGCTGCCCACGCTCGGTTCGAGCGGCTCTAGTGCCCCTTCCAGCCTGATCGAGGAAGCAGGAGGGGGAGGGCCTGCTGGCTCTTCTACTCAGTGCCGACCCTCTCAGGCTGGTGCAGATACACCCAGACCACAAAAACAGCACGGTGAAGTTTTACAAAATACACATACTTCCTCAATCTTGTTTTTTGTCTGGAGCTATGGGATCTGTCAGGGGAAGGGATGATCGTGCCCAGCTTGCAGGTGAGGGGCCGGAGAGACATCAGGGTTCCCACCCTGGAACCGGGGAGAGGCCCCTCCCACCCGGAGCCTTCCCTTGTCCCGCCGCGCCCCCTGCTCAGGCCCAAATGGCCTCTGAGCTTGTGCGGTCAGGGCTGCAGGGGGTGAAGTGGCAAATGGCCACAGCTGTGTTCTAGATGTTTTTCTCTAATTTCCTTACTGGCTTTAATTCTCAGGGAAAGAATCGTGTGCCATCCTGGAAAGAGCTGCCCTTGGGGCCCAAGGCCCTGTTCCCCGGCCTCAGGGTCCCTTTCTGTGGAACAAGAGGCTCAGTCATTCCCTTGTTACACGAAGCAGAGAAAGCAGACATGAGGATTGCTGCCCTTAAACTAGAAAGGTTTATTGAGGTTTTGAAAGGAGGAGGCATGTTTCCCCGAGTGGCTTTTCTGACTCAAGGTCCCGCTGGGCCTCTGCCCTTCCCTGAGACGGTCATGCTGCCCAGTCAGGGAGCTGAGCCAGCCCTGGAGCAGAGGAGGCATTCAGGGCACCCGAGGGACACCACTGCCTCCCCGGCCACCCCCTCGGCAGAACTGACACACTTTGTCCACAGGACACGCCCACTGATAGCCGGCGGGTGGTTGTGGCTTCTCTTCCTCAGTGAACTGAGACCCGAAGTGTCTGCTGAAGTTACAACATGTAATGCTTAGAGGAGACAAGCTAGAAAAATCTGCCTTGGAACGTAGAATATTAAATACGGCTCCACCTATATATATAAATTAATTATACACAAGCTTACCGATCACGCACACCAATTCCCAGCCACTGACATTAGTAAGCAATTTTGGATCCAAATCCAAAGCAAAAAAGGACACGAATGCCAGTATGACGTGTTTTCGATGCGGGGATGGGGTGCCACTTGCCCTAAGTGCTGGGCATTCAGTTTCGGCAGGGGCTGTAGTGCTCTCCGCACCAAGCTCCTGCCCCGCCCCCGGGAAGCTGGTTCCGTGTGTGACTTGCTGGTCCCGCGTGGCCAGAGGGAGGGTCCGGGGGAGGGGGTGCACCTCCCGTGAGGAGCGTGGTGGGCCCAGAAGTCCAGCTGCTCCGGAGACGCGATGGCGGGAGACGGTCACTATTCCTGTGAGCGCTGGGCTCTGGCTCCTCCGGTGAAGATGAAAGTGGTTGCTGAAAGGAAAAGGTGTGCTTCGGCCAGCACTCGGTTCCCTCGGCTCCGGAGTGACTGGTTTTGAGAGGGGAGGGACGCCCAGGGATGGTGAGCTCTCAGCTGCCCTCCCGGGGTGGCGGGGAGAGCCATCCAGCAAGCTGAGTCGCTTCCAAGGGCTTCCCCTTCTCTTTGAAATCCTGACTGCGCTCTGGTCCTGGCCGAGGCCTGGGTACGTCCCACCCGTCCTCAGGTCCGTCTCCAGCCGACTCCGTATTTCCCCCTGATGGGCCCTCCAATGGACTGGCCCAGAAATCAGCTGGCCTTGCCTGCAAAACCCGCGCTGCCCCTAGCCTCCCAGATCTCAGGCAAAACCCTGTGATCCTGTTCAACGCCTCTCCCTCGCACCCACACCCAGGGCACCCACACCCAGGGCACCAGCAAGTCCCCCTGCCTCCCTGGGCCAAGGTGGCACCTTTCGTCTGGACTCTTAACTCACCCGCCTCCCTGTTCCCACCGCCGCCCCCCATAGAGCTCAGGGGCTTGATTCCAGGATGGCACCTCCAGCTCCACCAGGCACCCTCCGGGAGAATGCTGACCCCCGGTGCAGGTGGTGTGTTTGCAGACTGTGCCTGCACGTCATTTGCATGGATTTCGTGTGCTGCTCTTGCGGCAAATCCAGGTTTTGCTTTTTGGAACTTTCTGAGATTTACACACACACACACACACACACCCCCAAATCTCCCACCCCAATAGTTTCCATCTGAGGTTGGTTGAATCCGTGGATTCAGAGGGCTATGTTCATTTCTCTACTCGGTAGCCAGTGATCCTTTAGAAATATCATGTCACTCTTGTGTTTCAAATCTTCCCATGTTCCCTCTTCCCTCCCCCAAAGCTCAGAAAGAACCCAGGAGCTGGCCCTACCCGACTGGCCTCCTCCTTCCTCCACGTCCTCACTCGGCCGCCCCCCGCCTCCCGCTGCCGTCAGAGCCTCTGCTAGTCCCCCTGCCGGGTGTCCTTCCCGGGGGTAGGGAGGGCGCTCCAAAGGCTCCCTGGCCTCGCTCCTGAACTGCCCGCCTTCCTGCCCGTCTCTTCCCTGCCGGCCGGGTTTGCCTCCACAGGACGTATCACCACGCAGTCTTCCTCTGCCTCTCACTCTCTCTTATCCCACAGGATCAGCTGTATTTCTCCCACCACAGCCCCAGGCCTTTTGTGCGTGGCGTTTACTCTGGCAGGTGTGTTATATATTAAGTGAATGAGTGAACGGGGCCTTCCCATGTTGGGCTCAAGCTTCTGTGGCTGGACCAGCCCAGGCCCGCCCCCGACTGAGAGGACTGCGGGGTGGATCCTGCCCCCCCTCTCCCCATACCCCCCCCACACACACACTTATTCTAAGTGTGCCCTTGGGCAGATGGCTTAGTGCCAGACAGATGCCTTTGAGGTGGTGAGCGGTGGTGTGTGTGAGCACTTGACTCCATGCTGGCCGGCAAAGTGGCTGCTTAACACAGTTGAGCCATGACTACTGTCAGCACCACCGTCCCCCAGCCCTGCCCTTTGCCCCCGCGTCCAAGCCTGGCCAAGCCCCGCTGGGCCCATGCGCTATGTGCAGTGTATTGTCGAATGGCTCCATTTTGCAGGCGAGGAAACAGACCCAGGAAGGCTGCAGAGACCCGCCCAGAGCCACTTCACCCACCGCCTCACCACTTCCCTGCCTGACCACCTCGTGCTTGCCACGAATCTGTCACCTCGCCAAGCCTGCCTTGGGGGTTGGGGGCAGGGTGGGCCCAAGGGGAGTGCTTAGGAGGCCCAACCCCCTGCAGAGCCACCTCATTTCAGCACCCATGGGTGCTACCGCTTGGCCCTCACCACGGCTCCTCCAGCCCGAGCTCCCACCTCTTCCCAGGGGAGGGGGCCCCTGGCCAGTGAGGCCCCCACCCTGCACCAAGGCAGCTGTACCTGGGCCCAGGTCTGCCCTAGGCTTCCGGGGCTGCCACGTCCCCATTCACATAATCGGGCTCTCCGTCGTCGTCCTCGGGGCTTCCCGCAGGGGAGAGAGGCGCTTCTCTCGGGACTTGCCCTGAGGAAAGTGGGCGAATTGTCAGTGGTTCACGCGGACTCACCCAGACCTGTTCCTGGAGCCAGAACGCCCTCCCAGGGCCGGAGGAGAGGCCACACACAGCCCGAGGGGAAAGGCTGCCCTGCCCTCACGGAGTGTCTGTCCCGGTTCTGGGATTTGCCAGGTTATTTGTCTCCTGGGAGGCAGAGTCACTGGGGCTCCATCCACCCAGGTGCTGGCAGCCTGCGCAGGACTCTGACCTCAGGAGGCCGTGGTTCAGGCCAGTGCAGCCGCCGATGCTGCCGCCTTCAGCTTCCTGTGAAATTAGCTGGCCGGCTGCAGGGGGTCCACCCCAGCCTGGCCCTCCCCGGTCAGACACCCCCCGTCTCTCATCACCCTTCCCCCCAGCCTCCCTGGCCAGACACCCTGACTCACACTACCCTTCCCCCAGACCCGCTGGGCCCGCTGAAGCTGTCCACTCAGGAGCCCCTGCTCTCTGGCCACATACCTACGACCCTTTTGGACTCCCGCCACATCTGGATGGAAGCAGAGTTCTGATAATCCTCATCGCCTGCAGGGGGAGAACCAGGGGGAGGGCCTGCAGGGAGGAAGGGGAAGCCACCGTGACTGGTCCTCAGGCCATCGAGGTGCCACGGCCCCTCCCGAGAGGCACCTCATGCCCTGGGGTGGCAGCCCCTCCAGTAGGAAGGCTCCATTCCCACTGAGGCCCCGGATGATGGGCCTCCTCCCAGGACAGGAGGCAGTGCTGACCCAAAGGCATTGGAGGTTTTGGTGAACTTTTGGGCTCCAAGGAGGGCCATGCCTCTGTGGGGACTTCAGATCTCACCCACCTGGTCCCTGCCCAGCTCCAGGTGGTAGCCTCACCTGAGTCGGGCTCTTTCTGCTTGCAGATGAGCACATTCTCATAGGAAATAGAATCCTCATCATCTGCTGGGGGACAGGGAGAACGGAGAGGGGAGAGGGGACAGGAAAGAGAGGAGAAGGGAAGAGGGGAGAGGGGAGATGGGAGAGGGAAGAGGGGAGAAGGCAGAGAGCTTCATTATGGTGGGCCCTGTCCATCAAGCCTGGCTCTTCCTCTCTCCTTATGCCCCGCCCTCCTGTAGCAGATGACATGTCCTGCTAAGGCCCCAGTCCTCTGGGTCCCGCAGGGCCTGGGACATTTTCCTGGACAAGCTTCCTAATGGGCACTGGCCTGGCTCAGCAGCTGCCACTCTGAGCTCCTCCTCTCTCCTCCAAGGTTACCCCTGAATGTCCTGGGGAGGGGAGGTCAGGGGCTGGGGCTGCATTCAGGCCTGGGATGGATATTTGAATGGAGGGAGGCCCATCTCCACCAGGCAGTGAGAGCCACTGGGGGCCCAGGAGAGACGGCAGCCAGGTCGCAGCTTGCCTGGAAGCAGACCCTTCAGTTCAGTGGGTCTTTGTCCAGGGGCTTAGGCTGGGTGTGGCATGCCCCCCACCCCACCCCCAACTCCAACTGGAAGCTGAGCTCCAACAACTCACCCATCACCCATTGACATCAGGGGCTCTGAGAAACGAGGGCCCCACCCCAGCTAGGAGGCTGCAGGGGGAAAGAAGAGGGCCCGCTCCTGCCCAGCGGTGCCTCACTCCCCACCCCAGCATGGCCCAGGAGGACCACCGTCTACCCTGGGTCCTCAGTTTCCCTTTCTGTAAAGCAGAGGTGTTGAGGGCCTAGAGTTCCAGCATCCACCAGCAAGTCTGCCCCACCCTGGGCCTTCCTTTGGGGTCCCCTACATGCCCAGCCCTGCATGGGGCCTGGGTGACGAGGGACCCAGCAATCCTTCTCTTGCTTGCTCACCCCTGTGGCCCATCCCTGATTCCCACACTCCTCTCCTCTGCACCTGGGCCCCTGCCCGAGGTGCCAGCTCCCTCACCTGTCCCTCACTCCCCAATCCATCCAAACCAAGCCTCAGGCTCCTCCTCCGAGTCCCCCCAAAGCCTCTGGTCCCACAGGGAACCTGATCTCCATGCTTCTCCCCCCTCTGCCCCGCCTTCCTCTCTGCCTCACCTTCCTGCCGCTTCTGGGACCGCTCCCAGTTGCAATACTCCATGATGATGGGGTCTCTGGCAGGAAAACACAAACACAACACCAGTTGCTGGGCAGGCCCGTTGGGCAGGGGGCAGGGGGGAGTGGGGAAGAGGAGAGAAGAAGAGCTGCATGGGAGAGGGGTGCAGTGAGGCAAGGACTGCTTCAGCCATCACTCCTCCGGGGCCCATGGGGGCTGGGGGAGGGTCTCCCCCATCTCCCCATCCTGCTTCCCTGAACCCCTGAGCCATCCTGGGGTGAGGGGGAGACAACCTGGCACTAGCCACCTCGCCATGTGACCCCAGACAAGTCTCCCCCGGCCCTGGGCCTCAGGTTGCCCATCTGTGAGATGAGACATCTGAGGGCCCTTCCTCTCGGGGCCTCCAGGTGCCCCTGTGACTTGTATCTGACGGGGTGAGGCAGGATGACCCCTCCGCACAGGCCCTTCTCAGAGTAGGGCCCTGTCCCTGCCCCAGTCCCCACACCCACGAGCCTCCTGAAGGGAAACGGTGCTACGGAGCGCCTGCCTGAGCCTGGGCTGGCGGGTTCCAGGGCAGGAGGCCTTCCCGAATGAGGAAGCTCAGGGCAGGGCTGGGAGGCCACTCACATGTAGGCTCCGTCTGATCCGTGTCTGCTTCCTGCAGGAGGAGGCGGCATGAGGCCCAGGCTCCTGGAGGCGGCCCCCACTGCCGCCCCCAATCCCCGGGGCCCACCTACCTTTGCGGAAGTTCTGGTACCTCGGCGACGCAGAATCTGGAAGGAAAGCCGAAGGTTTCTTACCTGCACACCTTTGCACCTGCTCTCTCCCCTCCCCCACTAGGCCAATCCCATCAGGCCTCCCAGCCTGGCGTTTATGTCTCTTGCAAAGGCCTTCCTGTCAGGCCTGGCTCCCCTGCCTCCCCTCGCCCACACCTCCCCTGCACGTATGCATAGTACCTGCCCCACCAGGTACTCACCTGTCCCAGTCCCACCTCCCCCTGCCCCACTCCTGTGTGTGGGGCTCACTCACCCTCGAGGCTGGGGGAGAACTGCAGCAGCTTATCCTTCCTGCAGGGGAGGGGGAGGTAGGGGCTGAGGAGGAGCCATGGGGGGCGGGGGAGGAGGGAGGGGAATGGCTCCAGGATTTGGGGGGATTTGAAGGCCACAGCCCTCCAGCCTCCCGGAGGGAGGGAGGCCCATCTCTCTCAGGCACTGGAACTCTGAGGTCTGAAGAGGAAGTCAGGTCTCGGCCTGGGCTCAGCCAGGAGGGGGCGCCAGGGCCCTCCTCATCACTTCCTGTGGGGGCTGTGACCCCTCTGGGCCCAGGACAAGGGGCTCATTCCTACCTCGTTGGTGCCATGTCATAGGCTGTGTCCATCAGGGGCCTGCCCACTGCAAAGGACCAGGGGGTGTTAGCTGGACCCCAATGCCAGCTTGCCAGTGTAGCTCCCTCCCCCCTTCACCCTGCCAGGTCAGTCATGGCCACGAGTTCAGGGTGAAGACACTTTGATATGAACCCCCCTCTCCCCGCTCAACCCTGAGCCCAGCCCCTGAACCCTTCTGCTCGGGACTCACAGGAGTAGGTCCGGGCCACTGCAAAGTTCTGCTGGCTCTCTTGCCTGGAAACACACGGGACAGTTTTGAGCGAGGGCCTGGCCTCCCCCAGCCCCAGGGGCAGAGAGACAGGAGAGATGGACAGAGGGGGACAAGGAACAGAGCGGAGGCACACAGTAGGGCAAGCGTGAGGAGAAGGAGCTGCCTGCCACCCCTCCAGGCCGCAGAGCCAGAGCCCTGCCCCTGAGGCCCTCATTTTCTGGACTGCTCCCCGACCCTGCCCACTGGGTGCCCACCCTTCTCACATGGCCCTGGCCTGGCGTCAGCTGCCAGGAAGACCCATTTCTCCACGTGGGGCGCCCGGGAAACCCCAGAGATGGCCAGGAGGGTCTGTGGGCAGGTATCTCGTCATTGTCCAGTGTCCTTTCCTCCTTTGCGGCACAACCCTGGCTTTTGGTTAGCCGGCAGCACGCCCATCTAAACACCTGAATACCGACCGCAGCCTCCCTCGCACCTGCATGTGGCCACGTGACAAAGCTCTGGCTAATGAAATGCAAGCCCAGGCTGCTGAGAGTTCCAGGAAACCTTGAGTCACTGACAGCTGGGGGACAGCCTTTTTGTCCTTCTCCTTCATTCTTACTACAACCTGGACTGCAGAGATGAGGGCTGGAGCCCTCGCTGCCTTTCGGACCATGAAGTGCCCTTGAGAACGGAAGCCACCACTGAGGATGGTGAACAGATTAGCTAACCATTAAAGCATTTTGGGCGTCTCCCCTGGATTAATATAGGCACCTGGCCCAGCCTTCTAGGAGCTCCTGGGGGGCGGGGGATAAGGGTGATATGATTTAGGATGGGCCACAGGAGAGAGCCAGGCATGGCTTCCCGGAGGACTGAGCCCCAGTGAGGTGGGGAGACCCCAAGCCTCTCCTCCTCCCTCCTCCCACCAGGGCGCCATTTCCCCACCCACTGCATGAGGAGGTGGAGTCCACAGTTCGAAGATCAGCCAGGGGCCCTGAGTGGGCAGGGGCTGTGGGGGAGAGCAGAGGGGAGATTCTGAGGAGGCCTGCCTGGGGCAGGAGAGAGGGCCACTGGGGCGGCCAGCGCACGTTGTAGGCCAGCCATCTAGACAGCCAAGTGGCCACAGATGCCCGGAGAGTCTCAGTCCTGCCCCCGCCCGGGGTGGGCCTGGATGGGGAAATTCTGTTTTTCAAATCTCATTGTGGTTTTTCAGTTGCAAAAGGAAATGAGAAAGGGCGTGTGTGCCCATTTGTGCGTGAGTAGCCACCCGAATGTGCACACAGCGCTGCATGTGTGAGAAGTGCACGCATGAGCAAGCGTGCAGGGAGCGTGTGGGTGTGCGTGGGCGTTCACACACAGGCCCTCCATCAAGTCACCCTCCTACTCAGTGTCAGGATGCCGACGGCCGCTGCCCCCTGCCTGGGGCTGTCCTAGGGTGGCCCCTGGTGTGCAGTGTCTGGCACAGCTGACCCTCCCAGCACTCACAGAGCCACCCACCTGCCCTCAAAGCGCCTGGAGCTCCATCACCCAGCCCCCCCCTCCCCTGCTGGGTTCACTGACCCCATTGCACCGCCCTCCTTCCTGCTGCCCATGAGCCCCTGCTCCCAGCTCTTCTCTGGGCCCCTCGGTCCTTAGAACGGAGGCCAGGGCCTCTCCCTCACCCAGCTCATCTCCCCGAGACGCACGGTACTGCCACCCCATCCCTGAAAGACAGCGTCCGCCGGCCCTATGCCAGCGACTGCCCACTCGGTTCTCTCTTCCTCTGATATCCCCCTTTGCCTCTTTTTCTCTTAAAATCTTTCCCACCTCCTCCATCAGGCCTTCCTTAATCCCCCAGGGACAGGCCCACATCCTCCCTGGCTCCCTTAGCACTTTCCCAGGGACACTCAGACACAGCTCGCACTTTGCTCTGTGCCCAGTGCCGGCCCCACACCCCAGCCCCTCGTTGCACCAAGAGGCCCGATTGCTCTGTGGACACCCGCCCCCACCCGCACAGCAGGTGCCCTGGGTGCCCCCTCTCCTTCCCTGACTGCTCGGGATCCACCGGAGCCCAGCCTGGAGGCGGTGTGAGCAAAGGGGTGAGCACAGCAGGCAGGTGCCTGAGGGGACGCCCACAGCCCAGGCACACGGCCCAGGGCCCGGACACGGCGGCACTCACAGGCTCCTCTGCTCATAAATCCTCTCGGGCCGCTTCGCACCTGCAAAAACGGGACCAGATTAGCAAGTGCCCAGAGCCAGGGTGGAACTGGCACCCAAGGCCCCCTCCTCCGGTCTGCTTGTGCCCTGTGCTAGGACAGCACAAGGCCCCCTCCTCCTAGGACAGACAGCACACCGGGCCCGCCGACCGCGGGGGGCCATGGCATTGACAGGGTGTCTCTCACTGTTTATTTAGGAGAGCGGAGCAGAGAAGGCGGATGCCCCAGGCAGCCAGGCCGGCCTTCCTCCCTTGCCCAGAGCAACCCCCCGCCCCCAGTGAACCAGACGGTGTTCAGGTGCAGTGTGGGGCCAGCCCTTGGGGGAGTCACCCGCATCTTGTGAGGCTTAGCAGACTGCCCCTCCCAAACACAGCCAGGTCTGGCCTGTGGCAGTTTGGGGGGATGCTGTCTTCTCCTCCGCTGTGCCCAGAGCCCCCCTCCCGGCCCCTCCCTGTCATGCTCCCCCTGTACCTGAGCGGGAGCAGCGCACACACAGGCTGGCCACCGCCCCCAGCAGCAGCAGGAGGGCCGCCCCGGGCCACAGCAGCTCCGCGTCCGCACTCATGTCGGCTCCTGTGCACGTTTCCTGCAAGGCCACGGCGCAAACCCGCGTGGGAGGGCTGGAGGGCTGCCCCTTCGGGAGCCCACCCAGCCCCCCACTCCCAGGCCTCTTACCCCTGCCGGCCCCTGACAGCCTCACAGCCCAGTCCGGGCTGAGGAGCGCCCTTCCCGCCCTGAGGAGGGCCAGGCAGGACCACACCTCCTCCTGCACCCGACCCCAGGCCCGTGCCCGTGCCCCCCACGGCCAGCAGCAACTCGTGATGAGGGCTGGAAGGTTCTGGGGACCCAGCAGGCAGCGCCACACGCGTGTACACACTCCTGCATACACCCTCACCTCACCCACACAATCGCCCTTTGAGGGAAGGGCTTGCTTCACTTCACAGATAAAGAACCGGAGGCCAGACATCTCCCGTTGCTAAGTGGAAAGACGGGATTCAGGTTCCAACACCCAGAGCCTAACCCTGGCTTTGCCCACCGCATCCCCTCCCTCCTATAAACCCGGCGCTCCTCCCCGAGCTTGGAGTCTGAGGACCCTTCTGCATGGGAGGTCCCAGCAGCCCTCCCCCAACGGCGGGCACGTCTCCACCCCACCCTCGGCCGGCCACCCAGGGAAGCTGGGAGCAGGATTCCCATTCATTAAACATCCGTGCACCCAGATTCCTCCCGCCCTGGGAGCTGGGAGGAGGGAGATCAGGGAAGGCTTCCTGGAGGAGGTGGGCTTACGAGCTAGGGGACAAGCAAGCTCCGAGGGACCTGGCGTATGGCCCATGGTGGCTAGTGGTGGGCTGTGGGGCTGGAGGAGAGAGGCTACAGGGCAAGGAGGCCCCGAATCCCTGGCTGCTGGCTGCTGCCTCAGTGGCCGGTCCTCGCCCCAGCCTCAGGGCCACCCTGATCGTCTGGTCTTGGTGATCCAATCTACACACCAGGGGCTGGTGCAGGCAAGTCCAGCCCCCTTGAGGGGGTTTCCAAGGAGAATCATTGAAACTATCAAGGGACTCAGCCACCTCGAAATAGCCGGGCCTCAGCTGAGGGCTGCGGGGGCTGTCTGAGGGGCCGGTGCCCAGGTGGTAACATGGAGCGCCCACACGGAGCGCCCACTCTGTGCACACCTGTGCCTCCTGCATGGGGCACCTGGGAGGGGGGCTGGTGAGGCTGAAGGAGGAGATGGACTTCGCACTGCCCCCTCCTGCTCCGGGCTCCCCTGAGGCCTGTGTGTGCCCCCCTTTTCTCCCCCCGCTGCTGTCCCCTCACTCCTTTGAGCTCCGAGCTTCCTGGGGCAAATCTGGGGCAAAGTCAACAAGACATCTCCACGCGGGGCGGAGCCTCACCAGGGCCCGTCCCAGAGGAGCCACCTCTCCTCCCCAGGACGTGGAGTTTCCAGGGAGTCAGCGGGAACACGGAATTCCCAAATCTTGTCTCAGAGCAGCCTCCACGTGAGGAGAAAGACCGGCCTGTCACACACGATGCTGTTTGAGGGGATCCGCTCCCCCTCCCTCTCACAGGCTGGGCACTGCCCTCCTGGTCTGCACAGCTCGCCCTGCCTCCCTCTCACGTTCCCTCGGGTTGTTGGAAGCTGGGAAGACCTGCCTTCGAGGGGGAGGACTCCTGGGGTCAAATCCTGTCTGTGCCTCGGCATCCCTGGGCCTCAGTTTTCTCATCTGTTGCAATGGGGGTCAATCACATCCAGCCAGGCTCACGGCTGGGGCTTCCTGGAGAGAAACCCACTGAGGGTCTGATTTCTGGCTGGCTAGTTTGGACGGCTCTCTCAGGCTCCGGATCCTCGACAACGCGGTCCTTTAGTGAGCACGGTGACTCTCTCTGACCCGAAGGGAGATTTGGGCACAGCACATGGGGTGGGTCGCACACATGCCCCCTGCGAGAGCTGGGCCATGAGTCCACCCTGGCCACACCCGGGGGCTGTTTCCGACTCCAGAAGTGAGTCCACACCCCTGACCTGGCACTCGGAGCCCTGGGCCATGACCTGCTGACCTCTGGGACCCTGACTATCGGAGAGCCTTTTGCTTCCTGAGGTGAAGCACACTCAGGGTGGCCCTGGTCCATCTGCTCCCCCCGGCACTGGGGGAGGCTGGGGAAGGGAGCCGGAGAACGCAAATTCTGCCAGGAACGAAAATGGGGTCCCAGGATCACAGGCCTTTGGTTGCCCCTTTGTTAAGTGGGGGGAAGAGGGACACTCTTCCTGTGGGTTTGTCACATGAGACCCGGCATCGAGATGATGCATGGAAGGTGCTGGGGCAGGGCGCACAGTTGGCCGTGACGGTCATGACCGGCCACCCTCTGGCTCCAGGGGCAGGGGCAGCCTGTTGGGGCCAGAGCCGCCTTGGGGCCTGCAGCGGATGGGGTGGAGCAGGTCTCTCCAGAGCCTTCTCTGCCTGCTCCCCAGACAGACAGGCCTAGCCTCCCTCCCTGCCACACGTGGGCCTCGTGCTGGGCCCTGAGAGGCGCTGGGGTGGGAAGAGAGCACGGCTCTTGCCCCAGCCCCCCTGCCAGCTGTCACAGACACCCACCGCCTCAGGTGAGAGGCCAGGACCAGAGGGGAGCACTCTGTCCGAGCTCACACCGCTGGCCGGTCACGGAAGCAGGATCAAAGCCCAGGCATGCTGCCTAGGAAGGCCACACTCCTTTACCTTTTTTCTTCTATTTTTAAGAGTCATGAAATATTTTTTTTAAAAGAGACTCATTTGAGTAAAACTCCTATGCCCTCGATCCTCCTCCCCACCGAATAAAACTCCCTCTCTCGTCACTTTCCACCCGTGTTGAGAGCAGAAGGGTGGGCAGGGTGGAGGGGGAGAGGCTGGGCCCCAGGAGAGGCCCCAAGGAGCCAGCAGGGCTGGGTGGGGCGGGGAGGGTGGCTGTCACAGCCCGTGGCTCCGCAGGCCAAAATAGCAGAAAGGGAAGTGGGCAGTTTTCATATGAACAAGGTTCGCAGCAGGCTGTGTGGGAAACCCCTCGGTGCTGCACTGCGCAGGCCACAGCGCCTGAGCCTCCCGCCCAGAGCGGCCCTCGGACATGATCCTGCCCATCCTCCCAGCACCCGTCCTGCTGGGGATGGGGGACTGAGGCCACTAGGGCTGGGGGGGGGGGGGGGGAGAAAGAGGCCCTGGCCTTAGCCCCCAAAAGGCTTTAACCACTGGGCTCTGCTCTGGGGTCTGTTTCGTTTTCCCAAGTGACCTTGGCCTTCACATGAGGCTGTCCCAGGGGCTTGCAATGGGGCTCTCAGTGCCCAGGTGACTGGCACAGGGCCTGGCAGCCCCTGTCCCAGGGTAGGAGCGGAGGATGGCGAAGGCCAGGGCCACCTGTGGACAGAGCTGGCACAGGGAGCGCCCCAGGGCTGACATCCGAGGCCCCAGCGGAGAGCTGGCCGGCCGGGCTGGGCGAGGGGTGGGATGGCAGGGACAGATGCTCCCGTCTGGCCTGGGCAGGACCTGGGCACTCTTGCCTTAGGGTCTCCCCCGTTCTCCTGGGTGTAGCCCCGTGTCTGAGCTATTGCAGTTCCGTTTTACAGATGAAGAAACCTAAGCTCCTGGGCAGGGGCCGGGGCCACGGTCCTGGCCCCTCACAGTCTCTGGAAGTGAGGGGAGCACCCCGGAGGCCCCCTAGGGCTGCAGACCGGGCCGGGAAAGGTGAGGGCAGGGAAGTGGCTGAAACCCCAGAACCAGGCTGCCTCTCTGAGTGCCTCAGGGTCCAGGGTGAGGGCTCCCCAATCAGGGGTACCAGGGCAGGAGTGGGGTCAAAGGAGGGGTGTCAGGCATCCCGACATCTTCCCACTTCACCCCGCAGGCCGCCAAGTGCTCAGGAGAGGCCACGCCAACCCCACGGGGTGTCGGAGGTTGGGGGGGCAGCCTCAGGACCCCTGACCTCAGGGCCAGGCTCCGGGCACTCCCGGGAAAGGCTTACCTGAGAGTCGGGGGCTCTTCACTGCGGCCACCTCATCTCGAGCCCACACACCTGCCGGAGCTGACTCCAACCCCACAGACTCTTGTGGGCAGCAAGCAAGGCGGCCGGCTTCCTGTCAGCCACTGAATCATCCCTCACACATCCGCTGCCCTGCCGGACAGGCTCTGTGTGAACACAGAGAGACATGCACGGGAGAGAGAGAGAGAGAGAGAGAGAGAGAGAGAGAGAGAGAGAGAGAGAGAGAGAGAGAGAGAGAGAGAACCGAAAGCCATGGCCACGGCACACACACGTGTAAATACAAGTCACACAGAATAAGATACACAGGGGGGCAGGGAGGAAGAATGAAATGGAAGTGCACACAGGGACACATACAGGCAGCAAGAGTAGGAAGACATGGAGAAGCACACACTAAAGAACACAAATACAGCCGAAACCGGTTTGGCTCAGTGGTAGAGCGTCGGTCTGCGGACTGAAAGGTCCCGGGTTCGATTCTGGTCAGGGGCATGTACACTGGTTGCGGGCACATCCCCGGTAGGGGGTGTGCAAGAGGCAGCTGGTCGATGTTTCTCTCTCATCGACGTTTCTAGCTCTCTATCTCTCTCCCTTCCTCTCTGTAAGAAATCAATAAAATATATTAAAAAAAAAAAAGAACACAAATACACACTAACACTAAAACATGCACATACAGAATTGGGGGGAGGGAGAGAGAGAGACAGAGAGAGAAAGAGAGAAAGAGAGAGAGAGGAGATAAATAGGCAGGAAGAGAATGAGAAAGAGACTACATACAGAGACACGGAGAGGGACAGAGAGATAGTCAGGGACTGAGCGTGAGATCAACCAAGAGTCTCCGACTCAGAAGGAGAGGGAGACACAGGAAGACAGAGAGACACAGAGACAGAGAGACCAATTGTCAGAGATGCAGAGTGAGGGCCAGAGCCAGATACTCAGAGAGCAAGAGTCCCAAAAATGAGGTGTACAGCGCGTGCACACACACACACACACACACACACACACACACACCATGAGACAGGAGTGGACAGAGAAGACAAAGGCTGGAGGGAGACAAGGCAGCTGGCAGAGGAATGGACAGCCACAGACATGGGAGGGAGCAAGACAGGCAGCCACGCTGAAGGACAGGAGGACAATCCCGGCTTCTCCTGTCCTGGAAGCCACATCTCATCACCCCCGCTTTGCAGATGAGGCAGAGCAGGTGAGAGCACTGGCAGCCAGCCCTTGGCTCCCTGAGAGGTGTGAGGGGAGGTCTGTAGGCACCGCTCCTGGGAGAGACTGGCTCTGGTGCTCATGTCGCAGGTCGTCAGTAACTTGCCCAAAGCCATGGCACTGTTTGAGGCACCCCAGACTGCCAGAGATCACAGAGAAGCCCCCGAGGGTCCCCAGTATCCCACTAGTCCGGCACTCCCGAACCTGGTCTCCCCAGCTCTAGGCTGGGACTGGGTGTCTCTTGTGGCCCTAGCAGGCTGGCCAAGACTTCCTGCAGGGCAGGTCCAGCCACGGCTGGCAAGGGGCCAAGTGCAGACAAGGAGGCTCAGCAGGAACGGAAACAGAAACAGAAACTGAGGGCTGGGCCTGCTGCTGCCACCCCGTGGGAGAGAAGGGGGGTGCACAGACTAGAGCTCATTTTGGGAGACACCCTGCACCCTTAACTGCCAGGAGCTTGTCCCTATCCCGGTACGTGGTGGGACTAGAACTAAAACCTCATCTGACTCCCAAACCTGTGCCAGTGCAATCACTACCACCACACGCCCTTATTTCATGAGGGTGTGGCTATATTTTAAATATATATATATATTATTGATTTCAGAGAGGAAGGGAGAGGGAGAGAAATAGAAACATCGATGAGAAAGAATCATAGATCGGCTGCCTCCTGCATGCCCCCCCCCCCCCCACTGGGGACCGAGCCCGCAACAGGGACATGTGCCTTGACCAGGAATCGAACTGTGACCTCCTGGTTCATAGGTCAATGCTCAGCCACTGAGCCATGCCAGTGTAGCTGGGCTACATTGAATCTCCACGGTCACTTGCTGGCTGACTGTTGCTTACACAGGTGAGAACACGTTGCCCCAGAGACTAACTGGATTTGAATCTGGACCACCAAAGCGCCCGGAGCCCGTTACCTTTCCACCACCTGAGCGCAGAGACCTCCG
This sequence comes from Pipistrellus hanaki, assembly GCF_964339955.1. Classification (NCBI taxonomy): domain Eukaryota; kingdom Metazoa; phylum Chordata; class Mammalia; order Chiroptera; family Vespertilionidae; genus Pipistrellus; species Pipistrellus hanaki. Next base: position 73,569,745 of record NC_140506.1, on the reverse strand, counting down.
TGGGTGAAAGCCAGCGGCCCTCCTGCCTGGCCCCTCCTCACACAGGTGGGCAAACCGGGCAGGCTCCCATCTACCCCTGGACCACGTGCCTCCCCGGGTCTCCTGTCTGTAGAGATGGTCAGAAGCTCCAACAATCTAATGGGAACAGAGTTCTGTTCTACATTCCCGACTCTACCTCGGCTGGGGCCTTAGCAATGGCAAAATCTGACCATTGGCAAAATCTCCAGGTCCGACCAGTGTGACCAGCTCTACTGGACCTTCTCTGAGCCCGTCTTCCAGCATAAAAACAGGGGCCTGTCAACCCGAAGACCCTTTTTGGACCTGAGTGGAGGAGCTCGCCCCCTTTCTAGGCACTTGTCAAATTTCTCCAAGTTCTATTATATTTATAAACCATTCACTTGTGAATTAGAAAATAAGCTTTAAAAAGCTAGGCAATTCATGTCCAGTTGTATAAATTCTCGTGCCCTTTTAGTTTTTACAGTTTGATGGGCTTTGATATATTGCATTATCTATACTAATAAAAGGGTAATATGCTAATTAGACAGACATCCTTCCAGACAACCTTCTCGATGAAGCTGGGGCTGCGAGGGAAGCCCAGGTCTCGGGTGCCAGAGGGAAGTGCCAGCAGCTAAAGGAAGGAAGGCCTACTCTTGCACGAATTTCGTGCATCAGGCCTCTAGTATATAACATAAAATTTACCATCTTAACTGTGTGAACCAGTGGCATTAATTATACTAAAATATTGTACAACCATAACTACTTCCAAAATTTTTTCATCACTCCAAACAGGGCTATTTAGCTTTCCGGTTCACAGCTGATTCAGTTGTGTGCACACTTGTTATAGAAACAAAATGCCTAGGTAGTAATGCAAGAGCTCTAAGGACTCTAAACAGTTCTAAGGATGAGAATATCCTGGGATCACACACACCCTAAAAGTAATGTGAAGGTATGGATTTTCATCAGAAAAAAAATGCACCTTAAGAAGTACATACAACATTCTAGAAGCCCCTGGAGCCCACCATGAATTTTTCTTGCCACCCCCAACTCTCAAGGTACAAATAAACACAACTCTCACCCCTAGTCCCAGTCATTCAGGACATTTCTCTCTGATAATTAACTCACTACCTAATGGAACTTAGAATATTCCATTCTTCTGCCTCACCCTACCTAAGTAACTGCTTTTATATTTCAAAAGTTCGTCTTACATATGTGTCATTCTGTCTGTAAGAATTTGGGACAAACTTTCTGTTACCATAACCGTGACTCACCCACATGGCTACCATTCATTCCTTTAAGATTTCTGTACAACATTCCATCATCTGAATTTAGGTTTTGCCGCTATGAATGTTCCTTGGATGTATTCCTGGAGGGGAACCACTGGGTATGGAATATGGGAACATTCAATGTTCAAGTTCATTCCCAAAGTGGCTACACCATTTATATGCATCTGTAAGGGAGAAGAGACCCACAAACTCTCCAGCGACTGGCTTGTCAGGCTTCCTGACTTGCCATTTTAAATGGGTGTACAATATTTCTTTAGCCTCAATTTACAATTCCTTGATTGCAAATGAGTTGAATATCATTTGGGGGCCATTATTTCCTCTTCTGTGAAATAACTGTTAACATATTTTGCTTAGTTTCCTATTGTTTTTTTTTTTTTTTTTACCAATTTGCTGGAATTCTTCATATATCCTTTATCATTTTAGTTACATGCCTTTTCCTTTCTCGTTTTGATCAAGTACTTCAGGCCGATGCTCTATCCACTGAGCCAAACTGGCTAGGGCCTAATGAGTACATTCTTAATTTCAAGAGTATAATGTATGTGAAAAGCAATTCTACCAATTCCAAGGAATCTTGGTGCTATTGACAGAAACTCTCTGGCCCAGCCAGCGTGGCTGTGGTTGTGTCAACCTATGGATCAGGAGGTTGCAGTTCAATTCTCAGAGCACATGCCTGGTTGTGGGCTCAATCCCCAGTGGGGGTCATGTAGGAGGCAGCTGGTCAATGATTCTCATTGATGTTTTTCTTTCTTTCCCTTTCCTTCTCTGAAATCAATAAAAATATATTTTAAAAATTGATGGTGCTATTATGATTCAAGGTATTAAAAGAAAAAAAGATTCGGATTCCCTCTCTCCTAATCCTGTTTAGAAGGATAAGCTTCTAGGCCAGTAATGATTTTTGTTTATTAATACTCGCCCAAGGATATTTTTTCCATTGATTTTTAGAGAAAGTAGGAGGGAGGGGGATAGAAACATTGATGTGAAAAACATCGACTGGTTCCCTCCCACATGAGCCCTGACCTGAGCCAGGGATCGAGCCTGTATGCTCTTGATTAGAACTGAACCCAAGAGCCTTCAGTACACAGGCCAATGCTCTAACCACCGAGCAACTGGCTAGGCCTAGTCCAGTAATGATTTTAACATTTGCCTTGTCCCCTGCAATGAACAGAACAGGTATAAGAAACAAATTCTCTCTAGTGTCCAAAATGAATACCAAAGAGCCTGCTGCTGTGAAATAGTTTGCTTTATTAGTATATTTACTATTTTACAATAAGAGGGTGGTTACAGGTGGGGGGAGAGATTAGTAGGTTACAATTAAGTACATAGTCTCCATCATTCTGATTCATTTTCATGACAAAAAACTTACAAAGACTGTAAGACACCAGACTTTAAGATGCTTATAAGCCTGTTAACCTAACACTAATGAGAAAGTAACTCATCAACAATGTAAAACACTGGCCAAGATAATATGAAAAATAGAACAAAGCTCCTCACCAAAAAAGGTCACACGTGGCCAGATCCAAGCAAGCCAGTCTCTTAAGCATGAGGTGCCCAGGCAATAGCCACCTGTGACACGCAGCATGGACTGCTGTCCTGTCCTCTCCTCCCCGTTTCCCTGAAAGAGCACTGGTGAGAAGTCCCATTGGGCAGATAGCAAGCAGCTGAACAGAACATGGGCTGCCCACCCTTCTCCACCAGATCAGGAAGCACTGTGGACGACACCAGGCCCCGTCAGGTCCTACTGCAGTGGACAGTCCAGAGTGAACCTTGTCAGTGGCAGTGACTCTGCATGACCTTAACAGCCAATGGAATTTGAAGACCGAGGAGAAAGAACGAAAGTGTACTTAAAGTACAACTTGTGAAAAGAACAGATTATAAGGCTGTTTAAAAACCAATCTCCTCACACTGCAAAGAAATGCTGTTTCTATGCCTGGCCAGCATGGCTCAGTGGTTGAGCGTCAACCTGTGAACCAGGGAGTCATGGTTCGATTCCTGGTCAGGGCATATCCCAGGCTCAATCCTGTTGGGTGTGCAGGAGACAGTTGATGAATGATTCTCCCTCATCATTGACGTCCCCCCTCCCCCCAATAAAAAATATATGCTGTTTCTACTGAGTCTCAAGACCGAGTGGCTCTACAAATTGATGTTAATTAGCTCTTCTGGTTCTAGATTTAAGCTCTACCAAGTAATCTCTTTCATTGAGAAAATCAGGCTAACCCTTAAATATCACAAGTTGAAAGTGGACAGTAGGTAAAATTGCAACACCTCCCTCCTTTCCCCAAATGTCCACTTCCAACTTCTTCCTTCTTTACGCCTCCTGCTCCCTAAGACCTCCCTGAAGAGAGAGGGCATTTGAGTCATGAGAGGAAACCCAGGCTCTGAAGTCTGCTGTGGCAACAGTTCCTTTTCCTGGGACCTGGGGAAACCATCTGGCCGCCGGAAGGCAGCTATGCTCACCACTATTCCACCAACGCTGCACCGATCTGGCCTCTGACAATGGATGCCAAGGTAAGAACATTCGTAGAAACCTATTGAGACTCCATTTGTAATTTCATTACACTTTGTTTCTTTGAAGCCAGCTCAATAACACAGAGAAATCAGGCATCACCTGTTTTAAACCTATCTCTGGAATATTCACATAGTAAGTGCATTTATGAAACAGAGCCTATTTAGGTACTTCTTTGGGGAAAGTTGTACCCTTCTCTCTTCATTCAGTTAACTTATGGATGGGAGGCAGATACTAAAATGCTTTCTGTAGTATTACAGAACTATTACATACCATGGAGGTGCTTATGAGAAGCAACCACTGTAAAGTTATAGCAATATATGGGGGGAGGCAGGAAGACAGCTGCACAGGAGTTTCATTTCCATTATGAAGAAACCTCTGGCCCGGGCCACGGTGGCTCAGCCGAGTGTTCTGTGCACCAAACTGTCGCCGGTCTGATTCCCGGCCAGAGCACATATCCTGGTTGTGGGTTTGATCTCTGGTAGGAGTGCGTACCTCAAGAACAAACAGATTTTTAAAAACCTCTGAATTCCTGGGAAGCCTAGCTGATTCTTCAAGGGTTTGAACATTCTGCAGGTCCTCCAAAGATGGAATCTAACAGCACCTTTGGAAAGAAGCCTCAGAGTTGGATTTCAAGCCTCTGGCCATTAGAAAATCCCTCCAGGAGACCGTCTCCCCCTTAAAGAAAACATCAGCAGGCAGCAAATCCTCTCCTCCATGTTCCTGGCTGGGTAGCAGTTGAAGTAAACAGTCACTCATGCACTCACCAGAACAGCTCCTACCGCCACCTTATTTCTCCAGGTCAAGCTGCCAAGGCTCTCACCTTTAGGCAAGCAAACCACACCGTGCCAGGTTCTCTACCATCATCTCCAGCGCCAGCCTGGCCTCTTCCAAACCGCTCAAAGCCTGTACCTTGACCACAGTCATACAACCATCGAACTACAGAGCAGTTCTTCCCCAAACATGATCTGCTTGCTATGGAGTAGCACCCACCATTGTCATGAAGAGTACCTAGAATTTCTTCTAAAAACAAAGTTATAAAAAACAAATGGGAAAAACTACAGCCACATCATGTAAGGTTGCTGTTTGGAAAATTACATTTTTAGAAAATGGATTGGGGGGGATCTGGCATCCTATTTCTAATCATTAGCTCTTAATTTCACTAATCCTGTAACTTCCAAAAGCAAGCAGCTTCTCTCTCTTAAACTACAGTATTCTACTAAATTTAGATATTGCTTCCCAAATTAAAAATGGTTAATTTTATAAGCAGCTAAAAAAAAAAACCACCTCAAAATAAAGACAGCATTAAATATTACGTAAGGTTTTCTTTTATTTAAAAGATCATTCACAAAATACCATATCCATAGATTTACTTTCTGTCATATAGTTGAATGTGTTAAGTGTTTGGAATTCCATTCTTACATTTAAAAGTCAACTGGGTTGCCCAGAAGTGTAGGTGAATTTGTTTTGTCCTTAATCTCTTCCACATTGAGGATATAAGAAGGTCATCTGAAAGCATCAGGTTTGGTTACAACCACATAATGCATGTCTTTCTTAAGTTAAGTATTGGTGTTACACAAATGGTTCTTATTCCAGAAGCAAAGATGACAGGTGGAAGGAAAGAAGGGAGAGTTCTGTAAACGGCCGAGACCTTGCAACAAGACAGAGTAGACACCAAGGACGCCAGCTAGGGACTAACTACTATCTAAGCGCGCTGCGCAGGCCGATTCCCCTCAGCCCTCCAGCATGCTGGCGAGGGCCTCTTCTCTCTCCCGCTCTAGCTGCTGGCTGATCCTGAATTTCTCCCAATAAAACGAGTGGGACTCGGGTGCTAATGAATTTAATTTGTCCACATATGGGTGTTCAAGCTCAAAAGCTATTGCCTAGACCCCTAGCCCTGGGTAAATGCTGAACACTGTATGTGGGAACAATGAACTCTGTCCCAAAGATGAGACCTTACAGCCACCTACCATTTATTTTAAGGTTCTTGATAGCTATGCATAGTAAAATTCTCAATTCATCAAGTGAAACAGAGTAAAGTGCCATATTCCAGGCCCATTTTAATTTTCATTATAAAAGTAAAGGGTGGTGGGAAGCACAGTATCTCACTGTTAACTAGGGAACAGATAAATGCAAGGGAGAGATGCAGAATACACAGATAACGGGGATTTGGAAAAAGCAATGTTCACACTATAAAGTGATCCCAGCACAGCTCTACCATCCCCCCACCCCTACCCTTTAGTCCCCCAAAGCACCTGTGCCCAGTAGAAAGGAAACCAGCAGCAGGTAGTTGGATACATTCAGCCAGCCAGAGGAGCCGCTCATATAGCTGGTGAAAGGAGGGAACCAGTTGGACAGTGTTGAAAAAGCAGTAATAAGACATGTGAATACAGTAGTGCATTCAACTGATCCTCCCATGTAAACTCCCTACGAACACTTCACATTACCCTTTAAGTTTCACTGTCAAAATGTGAACCCATTCTGCTCAAATAACCATCTGGGGAGGGGGCCATAGAGACAGGACTACTTATAAATAGGATGGAGGAAATCTGCAAGAATCAACAGACATTTTATCCTTGTTTTGAAAACAAGGTGTTTCCAAATCTGTATGTTGATCAAAGCTGAATAAAAACAATGCTATTCAATTTGTGACTTCTTTTGTGTGTGTGTGTGGTTTCTTTTTTTTAAATTTTTTATTTTGTGTATGTGTATGTGAAAGCCACAGAAATAGAGAACTCAACATGCAGGTCGGAGAAGCACTAAAAAAAAAAAAAATAAAGAAAAATCAAAAGGAAGTGACTGGAATCTGGCCAGTGTGTTTAAAGTAAAATGAGAAAGCGAAGGAGAAAAATGAAACAGCACCTCAATTCAAAAGAGCTCTCCACATGGTGGCTGCCTTTGTCCCTTTAGAGAAACTCATGTGCTGGAAGGAAACAAGGAACAAGAAGGGAAAAGGACAGAAGGAAATGGGGAAAGGAGTGGCAGAGAAAAGAAAGCACGAAACAGGCACTAGATACAGCAAAGCCAAGAATGTACTAAAAACCACTTGTTAACTGCTGACATGCACTCACAAGCTCTGTGTTTCCTTTGTAAGAAAGGAGGACAAAGGTCAGGCGCAGGAATGGTAACTGCAGGACTGCCGGTCCAGGGGGCTAGCCAGGCTTCGGTCTTGCTCTCCCTGCCCCCAAACCCCATTCCCTCCCAACCGCCAGCTCATTCTTGCTCCTTTTGGACAACTTCCTCTCTGGGCCGGGCGCCCCCGAAGATGGCAGAGTTGGGATTGGCTACTTGGTTGAGGGGTGTTGCAACTGTTCGAGGTTTAAGCTGGAGCCGTGGTCTCTGTGCTCTTTCCTCTGGGAGGGGAAAAACAAGGTTTATAAAGGATGGATCCCATTCATTCCCCACCGGGTGAAATGATCTCTACAGCCCAGCGCAATTTCTAAAAATTAACAGCTTTTAAGAACTATTCTATTCCTAGATACACAATAAAGATAAACTTTCTATTTAAGACCAAGGGTGGGTCTACAGTAACTGTGCATGGGTTATAGAAGGCAAATGTCTATGAGGTACAAAATATCACGAAAAGGTACTCTCCGAGCACCTTTAAAGTTGCCGCCATACCTTCTGTTGGTTCTCTGAAATCCATATTGGGCCCTCGGAGAGGAGGGCCGTCTCTGAAACGACTCCCCATCGGGGGGCCTGCTCGCCGTTCACCTGGACGACTCCCTCCCCTGCCTCCTAAGAAGTCGTCCCTGAAGCCTGAAGAGAAAGATGACACTGAATTACTTTAGAAACTACTGTCTCAAAGCTGACTACATATCTTGAGTAAATTGTTTCAGATTAAAAAATTTTAAGTTCTTTAGTTTGTCCACCATCTGAAGTTTTTCCGAAGTATAATGTATTGAAAATGAGTCCAAATGTGAAACTATTTGATAATTTCAATGCAAATAGACTTTTTAAATAAAAAAGAATCTTGGGAGAGAAAAATAAGCTGTTTAAATTCTTAGCCTGCAGGAAAAGTGGAAAACAACATATGAGACTATATTCTAATACGACTTAAAACAATAGGAAAATCCTCAAGGCACATTTTATTCTGTTTTCTATTATAAATCTATAAGGTTATTAAAAAGATAAACCTGAAATTTAGAAGTGAGAATTTAGAATGCAAAAATAACAAGAAAAAATAAAAATACAAAGACAAAACAAAAATACGAAGCCACTTCTGGGTGACACTCCCCATTTTCCTGTTCCTGCTGCGTTTCAGGGTGGATCATTCTAAAAGCAAAGCACTTGTGTGGTAAACAAAGCAGTTATCCCAGTCAGGCCCACTCCCTCAGGGAGGCAATGCTAAGGAGCAGAGCACCTCACACCCAACCTGTACCTCACCTCCTCTACTTGCAAAGGGGTTTCCCTCATTCATTTGTGTTATCTGCTAAAACAATTATCAACGTAAGTAAAATGCATCTCATTTACAAATGTTAAGAGTAAGTTACAATTCTCATCAGTGTGTAGAAGTATTTCTCAATGGACTTTAAGGTTTTACTTAGATTTATATTTAAGTGCAAGTCCTTCAGTTATTGGAATTTAAGCTAATTAACCTTTTAACACTGAAATCAGAGTTAACTTCCAGTAAAAATATAGCTAATGAGATTGTAATTGAACACATATGCTTGCCCCCTTTGTTGAAGCTCCCAAAGGTGACTACTTTTACTCACTATAAGGATGGTGCCATTGCTCAAAGCTTTATAGGAATGTATAATTGAGAAGAATCCTGAGCTTGAGACCTTCTATATTAGAGGCTCAGTGCACAAAATTCGTGCATGGGGGGGGGGCAAGTCCCCTCAGCCCAGCCTGTACTCTCTCCAATCCCAGACCACTGGCTTTTAACTGCTCATCTGCCTGCCTGCCTGGTCACGCCCAACCTGGTTGCCCCCACTGTCCCTCTGCTGGCCTGGTTGCCCCCAACTGCTCCCCGACACCAGCCTTGTCGCCCCTCGCCACCCCCCCACCCCCCGACCTGGTCGCCTTACACTAACCCCCTTCCCCCCAGGCCTGGTCAACCCTAACTGCTGCCCCTGCCAGCCTGGTCACCCCACACAGCCTGCTGACTCAGTCGTTTGGTCATCCCTCATTAAGCCCCCTGCTAGCCCGGTCGCCCCATGCAGCCTGTTCAGTTGTCCATGCGGTTGTTTTGGTTGCGACAGTTGCTTAGGCTTTTATATATTTAGATTCTTGATCCCCATTATTCACAGATTTTGTATTTGCAAATTAAAATACTTGCTAAATTTACCTGTAACCCCCAAATTGATACTTGCAGTGTTTTCACTGACATTCAGACATGCAAACAACAGTGAAAGACTTGAGTCACCTGACAAGTGTTCTCAATTGAGGTGGAACAAGACAATACTCTGCCTTGTTTCAGCTCATACTTGTAAAAAGATTCTTTTCACGACCTATTTAGTGCGAAGTTTTTTTGCTCTTGTGTTTTTTGTTGGTAATTCTTGTTTAAAATGGCCCCCAAATAGTGCTGAAGAGCCGTCTAGTGTCTCTAAGCATAAGAAGGCTCTGATGTATCTCAGGGAGAAAATACACGTTAGATAAGCTTCATTCATGGAGTTACAGTGCTGCTGGCAAGTTCAATATTAATGAATCAACAATATATAGAAAATAAGGTGTCTTTAAATAGAAACACACACAAAGCAAGTTTATGCATACAGCTGCTGACAAACTGCTATGATCAGAGGCTCAAAGAATCCTCCCCTAGAAGATGATCAGTATTTGCTAATTCGGCATTCTCGTTGATTCTATAGAACCTAACTACTGCATATATGGAGAATAACTCTATCTGTAATGATGGTACTTTTCCTGTTCCTTAAGGGTGGCAAGGATTTTGGAAATAGATCAAGTTATTTAAAACCCAGTTCAGAGACTGAGTTGAAAAATACCCATTTTAACAAAGCAAGCAATAAAAACAATTCTAAAAGAGATTTAGACCAAATCAGAGCACTGCTTTGGGGGAAAACATGTTGGGACACACATAAGCCAAATAAAAGATTCTTCAGTCTTTTAACCTGACACTTTCTCCAAACAAATCTAAACTGTAAAGTGTCCCTTTCCATATGAGTATGAAAGTAAAGTTACTTTCCCTTTAATAACGTTAAATGATTTTTTGCTGCCAGTGTTTAGTAAAACATATCAAACTCACACCCACATAGAGTGTGGTAAACACAACTGCTACTTTGTCCAGGTGGATGTGACAAAGTATAGGAGAAAAAACCAATGTACATTATCAGTGACAGTTTCATTGCAGAATATCTTATGATACGAGCCTGGAAAGATAATGAGAAAAGCAAGGCCGACATTAACAAATATTGTGTAATCAATTTGATGAGATTTTCAGGAGGCATACTATGCATGAGAATCTTCTGAGTTTTCTTTACAAAGTTTAGTTTAACACACTAGCTATTTCTGGTGGCGGGATGCTTTAATTTTTACTTGATGCTTCATTTTTTTTTAGCAGCACACAGCATTAAAAAATAACATCATTCTTTTAAAGAACAACATAGATCTGCTTTCATAAATAATATATTTAGGCATTACTCTACCATGTGGCACTTCACCAAAACATGGTAGTTTACACTGAAACTGGTGAGTGGCAAGGTAGTTTCTCTGGCTATGCTCACTGTATGTCTGCTTCAGAGTTAAAGCCCAAGCTAAGTCAATAGCTGAAAGCACCAGTTGGTTAACTTTCCACAGTGCCAGGAATGCACAACTGGCAGGTCAAAGACCACCACTCACTGAGCAACTATTAACTGCTGCACCTGGATTGGCTTTAAGACTTTAGACATTTGTTGCATGTTTCAATCAGAGACTAGCTTATACATAAAATTACAGGTTTACTGGATTATACTGTACTTTTATGAATAAGCTCATTTCTAATTGGCTATAGGATTAAAAAAAATAAATTATTCAACAGATATAGTCACCTGTTTAGCTAAAGCAGTACTAGAAATAAATTTGAAAACTTTTTAAACTCAAAAGACACCTTGCACCAAGTTCCCCATACTTACCCATTACTTTATATTGATTTTTGTTTTGATGGGGGCAGGGGTGCGGGCGGGGGTGTTGATGTTCTCATATATTGGAAGAGTACAGAAATAACATCAAGTTTATAGGAAACAAAACACTTTTCTGTTACAGTTGACATTTTTACTACACATATGACTTAAGAAAAAAAAAAAAGGTAATGAGATGAAGAAATGTTTAAGAGATCTTTCAAGCAGAGGCCTGGCATGCAAACTGGCCTCTTGAGTTGAGGCTAGGAGGCTCCTATTGGCCTGCCTTGGTAAATTAAGAAAAAGAATGGTAGGCCCTGGTCAGGTAGCTCAGTTGGTTCGATCATCATCCCAATACTCCAAGATTGTGGGTTTGATCCCTGGTCAGGGCACATATAAGAATCAACCAATGTCTGAATAAAATAAATTGATGTTTCTCTCTCTCCTCTCACTCTAAAGAAAAAAGAATAGAACGATAAAGTGGATCATGCCCATCATAAGGAATGAGTTCTGCACCCCTCAAGAAAAAGGTCACAAGGACTTTTTTACCATCTTAGAGGCAGCCACCAGGAGTCACAGTTAAAAGGCTTCTGTGAGTTTCTAAAATCTCCAAACTGTATATTCTATTTGTGCGGTACACACAAACAAGAGCCACCAAGTAGTTTCCTTAGGCTAGACCCTGTGAGAATGAACAGCTGGCTAAGGAAAGGTAACAAACAAAACAAGGTGGATCAGACTGCCAGGCCCTACCCCAAATATTTAGGTTCTAATAGAGGCTTATTGCATGCCTGGGTACCTTTTGGAAAAGTTTCATTTGTCAAAGGCATTAAAGAAGTAGTCCGGCCAGGCCGGCTACGCACAAGAAATGTACGACAGCAGCAAGGCCATTGGAAAAGGTTAAGTGGTGATACTTTAAATACTGATACCGGAATTGAAGTCATCCCGGGACTCCCATGCACCTCTAGATTCTCGAGGGCCACCCATTCCTGAGGATACACAAAAAAGATAAAGTTGAGGTTGGATCATTACCTTGCTGCAAACACATGGAAAAATTCACTGGGACGATGTACAACTTGTGATGGGAAGTTCAACAAAATTAAAGAGTTTTTGCTGCCAACAGGAAAACAACCCCAGGCTTGCAGAAGCATCATCTATTCTAAGATTTTATGTTTATAAAAGCTCACAAAAACCTATCAGACCTACAAGACAGTTCTACAGTAACCTTCCAGAGTTGTAACCAGTAAGTTGCATGTTCAGTTTTAGAAGAACCAATCACCTCTGTCATCTGGTCCACCTTTCCTGAATCCAAAGCCACCTTTATCTTGTTTTCTGCCTTCAGCAATGTCCACACGAAGTGACCGATCACCCAACAGCTAATGACAAGAGGAAAACAGCATAAGTATTAGCAAGAAAAAAACTCAACTAACAACACGACAGAGAAAACCTGAACATACTTACTGCACCATCGTATGTCAAAGCTTCCTTAAGGGAATCCACCTCGTCAAATTCTACATAGCAGAATCCTGTAAGAAAGAAAACACTCCATTTCCTCAAGAAATTATGGGTTAACACTATGATGGGGTTGCTATTTTGTACAACTTGTCCACATCAGAACTACCGCTTTTGTTGCATTTAGATGACTGCAGACTAGCAGAGCCTGAAAGAACATTTTTACTTTTCAGTAAAGACAGCTTGCCCACCAGCGTGACTCAGTGGTTGAGCACTGACCTATGAACCAGGATGTCATGGTTCGATTCCCAATCACGGCATATGCCCGGGTTATGGGCTCGATCCCCAATAGAGGGTGTGTAGGAGGCAGCCGATCATGATTCTCTCATCACTGATGTTTCTATAATATCTCTCCCTCCCTCTCTGAAATCAATAAAAATATATTTTAATAAAGAGAACTTGATTGGTATTCCTCCCTCTCAGTTATATTTTTTCAGAAAGTACTAATCAAACAGGCACTAAAATAGCAGCTGTGTTTTTATAAAGCTCTCTTATGTTTTAACCATATTAAAACCTTTCTTGGATCACAGCAGAGTTGTTGGTTCTGACTTGTGAATGACTTTTGATATACTGTACTAGGGTTTTTAAGACAGATTTCAAAGTTGTTGTTTTTTTTAAAAAATATATTTTATCGATTTTTTACAGAGGAAGGGAGAGCGATAGAGAGTTAAAAACATCAATGAGTGCCTCCTGCACACACACTACTGGGAATGTGCCTGCAACCAAGGTACACGACTTTAACTGGAATCAAACCTTTCAGTCCGAAGACCAACGCTCTATCCACTGAGCCAAACAGTTTAGGGCAAAGTCAATATTGATATGCTTTGAAGGAGAGGCTGAAGGTGCCTACTACTACTAGGTAGTTGGTATAAAAACCTCTGAATAAGCTTTTCTTTTTAGGCGCAACACTCTTGTCCATGTTCCTTGCCACCCAGGAACTACATCTGGGTTAAGTACTTTCCCTGCTGTAATATGCTCACACTGTACCCTGCACACCCCCACTCCTGCAGAGTATACTTACCTGTGTGATGATTACACTTTACCTTCAAAGCCCACTAGGCTGCAAGTGCTTTGAAGGCCTGGGTCCAAACTATTCCTGTTCTCCATTTGCTCAGTAAGTACTTACACAAAGAATGTACTGCTTGGCTGGAAAGTGTCCCCTGCCCTCCCACCTTCTTCCCTAAATAGCTTCAATGTTTAGAGAAATTGAGAAAACCACTCCAAAGTTCAAAGAGGCAACCCCAGCCCAGTCACACATCTCACACCCTAGGGCTGCTGAAATGGAAGATGATTTGCTATGAGATAGTCTAAAACCTGCTGCTCTACTGACCCATCCCCAAAGGTTGGCTTCACCTACACATTTTTACCTTAACTCTGAATTCCTAAATGCTTTTTAGCAAGCAAACTAGGTGGGACTTACAGAAGATTAATCAATATATTCGTTTTCACTGTTTAATCACTCGGTAACAAAGTTTCAGGTTCTAAAGTCAAAAGCTTTCAACAAGTTAAAAAAAAAAACACACCGCAAAACACAAAAAAACCCTCACTACGTACAGAACCACTCAAAGGAGCAGCACCTCTGCTTCTTGCACAGCTCCCCACTGTAAGTCACCACAGTGACTCTACTTTTCATGAACATACTTCTGGATAAATAATGTAAACCAAATGCCTTTATACCTTGCACCAGGCACTTAACTACTGGGCATGTTTCCCTTCAGGCAATCTTGAAAGCTAGATGACGATGTCATTTGATTCTTCATTCTTTCTCCTCTGCTCAATTGCCTCTAAGATACTAATCTATAGGCTCTAACTGTATCTGAAATTTGACTCAACCCTCTCCCAAACACATACTCTGAAGTCACAAATGTACAATGATAATAACACTTATTAGTTTATCTTTTGGAATTTATAATAAATAACTGAACTATAGAAAAACTACCAAGAAAAATGCACAAGTTGGCTAATGTGAAATACACCAGAAAAATCCTCATATTTATTTGTTCACTTCTCTCCATTAACTCCTTTAGTGTCAGACAAGACTGCTGTATAGGTCAGGCAAAGAAATAGGTTTACTTGAAGATACGACACATATTTCTACAAACTAGATGATGTATTATAAAACATTTCCCCCCAGGTAGAACTGAAGGCCTATGAGTCAAAGTGCTATGTTTATTGCAGCTACTTGGACCAAGCAAACATTTAGAACACTTTCATAATTAGAGCCCTGTGGTTCACTAAAACATTCTGGTTTAGACACCACCACCACCCCCTCCCCCCCCCCCCCCACACCTTACAATAATGTAAAGTAAGAATTTCCCCAAACTCACCTTTGAATTTGTCCGTGTCTTTGTCTCTGACTAGTCGTACGCTCCTTATGCTGAGATCTTTAAAGATAGCATCTATGTCGCCCTGAACCGTATTAAAAGGTAGATTTCCTACATATGCTGTGTAGGGGGGCTCTGTGGGCAGCTCCTTCTGGGTGCGGGAACCATGGCCACCAGCAGTGCCGCGAGACCTAGGAGGGGAAACAAACAGCATTCAAGTCTGTCCGTATATTCCTGTCCCAGATCAGGAAAAATAAAAATGCCATCCAGTCAGCTACACATTCCACTAAAATGTATAATTACATCACCTGGAAATTATAAGAGTATTCCAAATACTATTTATCAAAAAGGTGGCTGTTTCATAGTGACAGAAATATCCCCAGAATCATAGAATCCTCTCCCCATGCTTTACGTCACTGGGTCCTCAAATGTGTGGAGCATATTACTTAGCCATTTAAACCCCAATGTTATGTTCTCAGTTATAACCAGAGTGGTTTACTTGTCCTTGGTTCAGAGCTAAGAAGTGGCAAAGACTGGACCTTGATTGTGCCTCATCACTGACAATTTGCAGAGGTATCAGTTTAAATCTCAGCTCTACTACTTACTAACCATATGATCTAAGCTCACCTTCTCTAAGCATTTATTTATTTGTGAAGTTGGGTTAATACTAATAAAGACCTTGAGTTATTGGGGGGGGGGGGGGGGGAGGACAACAAAAAACAAATGTAAGGTGCTTAAAATTAAAACCCTGCCTAACACACAGTATATATGTATAGAGTAACAAGTACCATTATCACCACTACCTACAACCTGAGGTTAATAATGATTTATAGATAATATAAAAGTAAGTGGGGTCATTATAGATTTGTCCAAACCCACAGAATGTACAACACTGAAAGTGAACCCTAATGTAACTGGACTTTGAGTGATAATGACATGATGAATGTAGATAATGACGTTATGAATGTAGAAGTTCATTGATTGTAATAAACGTACTACTATTCTGCAAACGGGAGGCTGTGTATGTGCAAGGGCAGGGTTTATATAGGAACTGTGTAATTTCTGTTCAATTTTGCCATGAACCCAAAATTGCTCTTAAAAGTAATCTATTAAAATGAAGAATGAATGAACGAACAGAAAGGGGAACTATTTAAAATAAATGAGTTTCAACAACCCAACATCTGCTCAAAGTCATCCTTTTTGCAGGGGAAATATGAATGTCAGCCTGGAATGCAACCTCATTTCCATATATTGCTAGAAGTATCATGGGAGAAATTTCACATCTTCCCTTGAAATAAACTCCAGCTAAATATTTGGTAATAAATATAATTCTTTAAAAAACTTTTATTTATTGATTTTAGAGAGGGGAGGGAGGAAGGAAGGAAGGTAAGAAGGGAGGGAGGCAGGGACAGAAATATAGTTGTTCTGTATTCTGTCCTAAGAACACCAGAAAAAAATAGGTTTATTAAGTGAATTGCATCCCACTCTCCCCTCTCCAAGGGTTAGCAAATGTTACTTATTTTGCATTTTTAACACTGCTGATAGTGTGCAAAACAACTGCTATTATCTCAATACCATAAAACCTAAATTACTTTCAATAAGATACTCTATAGAACTGGATAACGAACACATAAGATACAGTATAAACATACAGAAAATGTCAAAATAGAGTATGAAAAATAAACACTTCAAATTCATTTATGCAACATTTATTAAATATCCAATGGAAACAGTCCCTCGCCTTCAATCAGCTCACAACTGAGCAGCACCTATAAACCACAAATAACGATATGTTTGTGTATATGTTCTCTTATCATTGATAGATTCTGTGACTTTAAGCAAGATAACATATAACAAAGTACCAGCCTACATATAGTTCAGTTGGTTAGAGCATCATCCCCATATACCAAGGTTGTCAATTTGATCTGTCAGGACACATACAAGAAACATCCAATGAATACATTAATAAATGGAACAACAAATTAGTGACTCTCTCTCTCTCTCTCTCTCTCTCAAATAATTAAAAGTTAAAAATATATGTAATAAAACAATTTTGGCATAGACTAATTAATATAAACAAAGAGTTTAAGTTCCTAGAGCATCACAATGTTATTAAGATACCTGGGTTGAGTGAAATGATATAATTTGAGGACCTGCTGTATATGTTAAAAAAAATAAAGAAGTTACAATCATTTTTATTTAAGGTGAAGGGGAGCATATAGAGATGATAAATTCCATCTGTATGTTTAATAAATAAGGAAAATGGAGGGAGGGAGGCTTGCTGAAAGGGCATATTAAATATTTATATGAGAATTTATGGAGTGTGTTCCATGTAGAACTGAAAAGATAGGGTCAGATGACCTCAGATTGAATAGGAAGCCAGAAGAGCTTTGGTAAGAGCTGCTGCCTCAATGAATGGTAATAAGATAATGGGGACACTAATAAGAATGTAGTAGGATAAGAAGCCAGTTTTGGGAAGACAGAAGAACCCCATTTCAGGGAAGCAGTATTTTAACTAAACTAACCAAAATTCAACAACTTGCTCATTTCACCCTAGCCTCACAAAACCATCAGTGGCTAAATACTTTAGACTAAGTATGTGAAACTCAAAGGCTAACACAGACCAAATAAATGAGGCATGTGGCCCATGGGATGAGAGTTTGACATCCTTGCATTAAGACCAGTGATTTTCCACCAATGTGCAGCAAGAGGCACAATGGTGCACTTCAAGAATTTTTAAAACATGCAATACTTGACTAGTCAGGGGCACTGACCTCTTTCCCCTTAGATTGTCCAATACAAAATAACAACAGCCAACGCAACAATAGCTGTCCAATATGAATAAATCAAAATCATAACTATTTTTTTTGGTTAGATTGGCAAAAAATATATTTTTCTGGTGTGCTGCAGGATTTCAGAAATTAGTTTATATATGCCATGAAATGTACAGGGTGAAAATCACTGCTCTAGACACTTTCTTAAGAATTATTGAAGCAGCCGAGACCGGTTTGGTTTCGAGCCTGGCACCCCGGCTAGAAGCCGCCCCGGAACACCAAATTGGCCAATGAGGGGAGAGGTGGGGCACCGAGACGGCCTAGGTCGCCAAATGGGCCCACTGCAGCCACTGAGTGGGCCTGGCCAAGCTAGCCTGGAGCATTTGACTTCATAGGAGATCTGGTGGAGCCTGCGATGATTTGCAGGGAGAGCACTCCGAGACCGGTTTGGCTCAGTGGATAGAGAGTCGGCCTGCGGACTAAAAGGTCCCGGGTTCAATTCCTGTCAAGGGCATGTGCCTTGGTTGCGGGCACATCCCCGGTAGGGGGTGTGCAAGAGGCAGCTGATCGATGATTCTCTCTCATCGACGTTTCTAGATCTCTATCTCTCTCCCTTCCTCTCTGTAAAAAATCAATAAAAAATATATATTTAAAAAAAATAATTCTCTATCACCGATGTTCTTATCTCTCCCTTTCTCTGAAATCAATAAAAACATATTAAAAGAAACAAAAAAGCTAGCCCAACAGCACTAACTCAGTAAAAAACACACTATTCTCTATTCCATTTCATCTTGCCAGGGCCCACTAAAGTAATCTAATCATCTACCAATAGGACACAACAAGCAGTTTATAAGCCTTGTTTTAGATGAATAGTCAACATAAGGGGAACTTCTGGTTTACAGAGTCTTTTAGGGAATTTTCTTACTAGGAAAAAGGTATATATCATAACATTCTAAGTTTTGGATTCCCACACATTAATGAAAGCAAATAATCAAGTTATTAATATAATAACTGTATGTGGGTGAAAGGTTACTCAATTCAAAAGTCCCAGATTTTCCAGAGGAAATAAAATCATAATTTTCAGATCTATTCATTGGTCCTAAGAGAATACTGCCACAAAAAAGCTCCAGAGTAAACTATATCTACGGATTAGTTCTGAACTTTATAGGTTGAGTTCTTTTTCTAAATTAGAATGCTTATTATTTGACATGATATCCTACAAACCAGCTCCAATTAATTTTAAATAAAGTTTCACATTTCCATTCAATGTTGGATTTTATATAATCCACAATTTAAAACCACACAATTTACTTTAAAATCTAGAGTTCATTTTTTACTTTAAAAAATATTTTTCAAATTGATTTCTGAGAGGACAGGAGAGGGAAAGAGAGAAACATCAATAATGAGAAACAATGATCAGTTGCCTCCTGCGTGCCCCATACTGGGGATTGAGCCTGCAATCCAGGCACGTGCCCGGACTGGGAATTGAACTGTGACCTCCTGGTTCATAGGTCGATGTGAAATCACTAAACAACTCCGGCTGGGCTTTGTACTGTAGCATATTTTTTAAAGTTTTTATCTTTGAAACTCATACTAAAATATTTCCAGATGAAATGACACTAAGATTTGCTTTAAAATAATCCAGAAATTTGTAGAAGAGGAAAACATGGAGGTACAGATGAAATAAGAGTGGTCAATTTTTTTTTAAAAAAAGTGGATAACAGCCCTAGCCTGGATCAGTGGATAGAGCACTGACCTATGGACTGAAGGGTCCTAGGTTCGATTCCAGTCAAGGGCACATACCTCAGCTGCAGACTTGACCCCCGGCCCTGGTGGGGGTGCAGTCCAGAGGCAACCAATTGATGTGTCTTTCTCACATGGATGTTTCTCTCTCCACATCTCTCCGCCTCCTTTCCACTCTCTAAATAAATAAATAAATAAATAAATAATCAATGGAAAAATACTCAGGTGAGGAATAACAAACAAAAGTGGGTAATAGATATATGAGTGGGTCATTATACTAGACTGCTTTGTGTTTTAAGTTTTTCTATAATCAAATATTTTTGCAGATTTCAACAAGCCATGTATATGAATAACCTTTTAGACAATTGGGAAAAAATGAACATGGACTAGGTAACAAAAAAACTGCTAGTTAAAAAAACCCAAACTCTTCTCAATTAGACACACAGCCCTAGCTGGTTTGGCTCCGTGGATAGAGCACGGCCTGCGGACTGAAGAGTCCAGGGTTCGATTCTGGTCAAGGGCACACACCCGGGTTACAGGCTCGATCCTCAGTGTGGGGCATGCAGGAGGCAACGGATCAATGCTTCTCTCTCATGGTTGATGTTTCTATCTCTCTCTCCCTCTCCTTTCCTCTCTATTATAATAATAATAATAATAATAATAATAATAATAAGACACATAGTTAAGCATTTCAAATATTTTAAGATTGAATGATAGGATGGCTGGAGTTCGTCTTAAAATATTCTATCCTCTCCCTACAATGGAGAAGATAGATGAAACAGGAATAGCAAAAAATGTTTATGAAATTAACTCTGAGAAATGGAGAGTAGCTTAGCTTAATGGGTAGTTTTTGTTTGAGATGATGCACAAGTTCTGGAAATAGAATGGTAATGGTTACACACCATTGTGATTACTGAATTGCAACCCCTGTAAACATTAGTGACACTGAATTGTACACTTAAATGGTAAATTTTATGTTATATATGTAAAGCCACAAATACACAAAAAAGAAACTGGGTAAGGGCAGCATAAGGGTCTCCACTTATGGTTATGTATGAAAATGTTCAGATTAATGTTTAAGTGTTAGGTAAAATGAACAACTGGTAAGTTCCAGCCCAATATAGACCACATTAAAGTTCTTCCATTACCGATTACCTCAAGTAGCAATTCTTCATATATTTTCAAACTCTAAAGAACACTAAAATTTACTTCCTTTGATTCCAGCTCTGTCCTCCAGAGTCACACCTTTCTTCTATTTAACAGTGCCTTAGGTTTACTAACTATGGTATTCATGTTAAATTTTCCTTTTTATCAGAGACCTAAACTGATCTTATAATTGGCCTTAGCACAAATCAAGAAGGTGGCACTAAAATGAATTATTACTCATGCTTCACTTGTAGTACTTGAGGAGGGGGTGAGGTGGGAAGCCAGCTTCAGTAAAAAATGTCTTTGATAAAGCAGTAAAAATTATTAATTATATTAAAGTATGACCCACTTTTTAATATCTCATTACGAGATGGGGACAAAGCACTTCTGCCACTTACAGAAGGACAACGGTTATCTCCAGGAAAAGCACTCATGTAAGTGAGTTACAAGCTGTACTAGCTATTTGTTTCATGAAACATCATTTTTACCCGAAAGAATTGACCAACTGGTTATGCAGACGGGAATTTGGCAGACATTTTTTTGAAAATGAAGTGAGTCTGTCACTTCAAGGAGAACAACCGTACCTATTGCCAATGATAAAATGAAGGCTTTCAAGCAAAAAAATAGAACTTTAGAAAACTATACTCACCAACATAAGCTTGGCAGACTCTCAATACCTGAAATTTTCAGGTGAAAATTGATAGTGATAGCAATAAGCATGATTTTTGATACAGTATAAAGAAATGTGTCAACATATGGAAGATCTGCATAATTCAGTCTACTGGCATTGCTTAAATGACCCTTGTGTATAATTTCATTCAAAATATAAGACATATTCTCTCTGGCTGGTGTGGCTCAGTCGGTTGAACCTCATCCCATGCACTGACGGTCTCAGGTTCAATTCCTGGTTGGTATGTGTATGGGAAGCAAACCAATAGCTATTTCTCCTCCCTTCTTTCTCTAAAAATCAATAAATAAATATATATTTCTTAAAAAATAAATATATATTTCTTAATGTTAACGGTATGAAAAGCCAATTGACCAAGTTTCAGATTATATATTGCAACTAACCTTTATGAAAACTGACACTTGTTGAGTTTTGGTATAGCAGCAAATAAGAATAACCACAATTACCTAAAAAGGCTATTAAAATACACCCTTTTCCAACTTATCTGTGTAAGGCTGGAAAATATATACCTTTGTTCAGATACCTATGTCAACCAAAACCTAACTCAGAAGCAGGTATGAGAAATCAACTATCTTCTATTAAGCCAGTTCAAAAGGCTCCAAAAATGAACTGATTAATTACAGAAGAATGTGTGTAGAATGAGGGAGACCAGTCTCTATGTACCCTAGACAATGCTTACTGGAGGTGCTGTATTTTCAATGAACTATCAACATATTGGAGTACATCCAAAGGACCCCAACAAGAAGCATTTAGGAACCATGACATGGGGAAAACTTCAAAGAATCTCGGACATTCAATTTTAAAATTAATGAAAAGGTCAAGAGGCAGCGCAGGCTCTCTGGCCCAACCCTTCCTTCCTTTTCTTAGGGTAAGATGGGAACTGATCTTGGACTGACAAGCCCCCCAAAACATTCTGCTTTGGATGTTCTAATTTGGATTTCATAATTCAAGTCTTCCCAGAATACTCAGGTTAGTTTCAAACAGAAATATAAATGCGAAAAATATACTAAAAAAGTTTTTAGAAATCTCAGAGGCATTTATAT
Organism: Pipistrellus hanaki; assembly: GCF_964339955.1. Taxonomy (NCBI): domain Eukaryota; kingdom Metazoa; phylum Chordata; class Mammalia; order Chiroptera; family Vespertilionidae; genus Pipistrellus; species Pipistrellus hanaki. Next base: position 73,547,677 of record NC_140506.1, on the reverse strand, counting down.
TAAATATTTCAAACATAAATTCTGTAACAAACCAACAATTTCAAAGAACAAATTACTTTGTACTCACTTATAATACCCATTGTACCCTAGAGAAACAGATTTCTTGCTTGGATTTAGATATATAGCCAGTTGAGTAAAAACTCACTCTAGTTAACTCAATAGAACTTTTCCCACTCTACTAATCTCAAGGGAAATATTTTAAGAATTAAAAAAAAAAATTTACAAACCAATACTACCAATTATTAAGCATTTTTATGAACTAGATATTGTGTCACACATTTACTACCCCAACAGCCCATCAGAGGACTTTCTACCTTACAAGTGGAGAAAATGAGGCTCAGAGAGGTAAGGGAACTTTTTCCAGGTCACACAGCTACATGGCTGAGCTTACACTCAAGCTCTGGTCTGCCTAATTAAGAATCTAGGGCTTTTGCCCTAGCTGGTTTGGCTCAGTGGATAGAGCATCTGCCTGTGGACTGGGGGGGAGGGGGTTCCAGGTTCGATTCTGGTCATGGGCACATGCTCTGGTTTCCGGCTCTATCCCCAATTGGGGGAGGGGGGGTGCAGATAGAAACATTCTCATTAATGTTTCTCTCTCTCCCTTCCTCTTTGAAATCAATAAAAATATATTAAAAGTAAATAAATAAAAAGAATCTAGGGCTTTTGCCTGAACTGTCTCCCAGATACTTCTTGGTAAAACCAAGCATTGTGGTAACACGCTTCACAAGACTGGGGAGTGGGGAGAAGGATGACAACAAACCAAAACAACTTGTCATTTGATATGTAAACAGAATTTTCCCCTTATTGATTTTTTTTTTTAGAGAGACTGGAAGAGAGGAAGGGGGATGGTGATGAAGAGAGAACCCTTGACTGGGAATTGGACTCGAGACCCTTTGGTGCACCGGCCGACACTCCAACCACTCAGTAACACAGTAGTAAACAGAATTTTAAAGTCAGCTTTTCAATACCTTTACAGATCCTGGTATCAGTGGAAATAGCTACTATTTATTTTTTAAATATATTTTATTGATTTTTACAGAGAGGAAGAGAGAGGGACAGAGAGTTAGAAACATCGATGAGAGAGAATCATCGAACAGCTGCCCTTGACCAGAATCGAACCTTTCAGTCCACAGGCCGACACTCTATCCACTGAGCCAAACTGGTTTTGGCAATAGCTACTATTTTTATATACTGTTTTCTTTTCAGTTTTAAGTTAAAATATGCTTAGAAATTTAGAGATGCCAAGCTAAGCCTTACAAGACTCCAAGTTTAGAATTCTAACCCCCTTACCTGGAACCTGATAAAGAATACTTAAGAGTTTGGTAGTTCAATCAATTTTTAAAAAATATATTTTATTGATTTTTGTACAGAGAGGAAGGGAGAGAGATAATCAGAAACATCAATGAGAGAGAGTCATCGATCAGCTGCCTCTTGCACACCCCCCACTGGGGATATGCCCGCAACCAAGGTACATGACCTTGACCGGAATCGAACCCAGGGCCCTTCAGTCCCCAAGCCGATGCTATATCCATTGAGCCAAACCGGTCCCGGCAGTTCAATCAATTTTTAGCAGATACAATTTCATTAACCCCCATTCTTGCTAATTCCAACCCACGTTTCAGGATTGGTGGTTTTAGATTAAACACTCTGAAGGCTTTTATTGCAGTCAGAAATGTAAAATCAGTATTGCTCTCCACTTTATTGGCAATGGCAAATGAAAAACTGGTGCCTCAATGCTAATTTAGCAAACTAAAAAAAAAGAAAGAAAAAAAAAGATTCACACGCACACACACACACAAAAAAACAAACCCCAAAATATACTCAAGATTTGGCACAACCAACTCTTTGATAATTTGGGGGGGAATTTTTTTTTTTCATTCTCACCTGAGGATATTTTAACACTGATGAGAGAGAGAGAGAGAGAGAGAGAGAGAGGGAGAGGGAGAGAGAGAGAGAGAGAGAGAGAGAGAGAATTTGATTGGGTCAGGAAGGGAATTGAACCTGCCACCTTTTGGTCCCAGGGCAAATTCTCTAATATCTGTGCAAACTGGCCAGGGTGATAATTTGGAATGTTTTGACCTGCTTTTTGAACAACAATGTGGCCTCTGGTTCTCTTCTTGGCTGCTGAGGAAATGCCTTTATAGGCTGGGAAAATGAAGCAGTTGTTCAATATTGCTTCCAACAACTGCACTGGTTATTACATATGACTATAAACTTATGGGAGCCGAAAATGGTTAAGCTCAGTGGATAGAGCATCGGCCTGCGGACTGAAAAGTCCCAGGTTCAATTCCAGTCAAGGGCATGTGCCTTGGTTGCGGGCACATCCCCAGTAGGGGGTGTGCAAGAGGCAGCTGATGGATGTTTCTCTCTCATCGATGTTTCTAACTCTCTATCCCTCTCTCTTCCTCTCTGTAAAAAATCAAAAAAATATATTTTTAAAAAAGTAAACTTATGGAAAAGGTGTAATTATAAAAGCCAAATTTTTAGATTGTGACTAAATTTCAAACTTCTATTTTTTTCACCTGTGACCCAAATGGTTTAGAGTTTTGGGCATCTCGTCTAGCTAAGGTGTTTTAGACTAGAGCAGTGGTCACCAACCTTTCCGATGTCACGGACCACCAATTGGCGCCTCTGCTTCAAAGGTTTCCTTAATCCAATGGTTGCCAACCTTTCGAACCTCACGGACCACCAGTTGGCAACTGCTGGACTAGAGGGAAGGGGCCTTACCAAAAGTACCAAGCAGCCGAGACCGGTTTGGCTCAGTGGATAGGGCGTCGGCCTGCGGACTGAAAAGTCCCAGGTTCGATTCCGGTCAAGGGCATGTACCTTGGTTGCGGGCACATCCTCAGTAGGGGGTGTGCAGGAGGCAGCTGATCGATGATTCTCTCTCATCTCATCGATGTTTTTAACTCTCTATCCCTCTCTCTTCCTCTCTGTAAAAAAAATAATAAAATATATTTTTAAAAAATACCAAGCAAAGCAATATAAGACTGGTTTCCATCGATGGGATTATTTTCTATAATGCTTGAGCAATGTATTTTAACATAAGCAACAGTACCAAGACATTTATTGGTGTGAACACACTTCAAATAACAATTGAATTTATCAAAGAATATCTGGTCAACTATCGTACCATCTTGCTAAATTTTAGAAATCCCAATAACAGATAAAATTAAATCAGTATTGATGAAATTAAAATAACATTTCTGGAAAAGGAAAGCTTTGGTACAGAACACAATACTACAAGTCTGGTCCTCTGAAATTTTTGGACTCACTCCAGACATTATCTGAATGAACACATAATTCACCAATAGGTTAAGAATATGAGCAATATTTCTTATGTACTTTTACATGAATATTAAGTCAAATGGAAAACTTCAAGGTCATATGTAGAAGGTGCTTAACAGTAAAGGGACTTTTTATTAGGAAGCTTAGGTGATGTAGAATGCCAGCTAATGTTCTCTCATACCAGTTTTTGGAGAACATCTGGGCAAATGGCTAACATTTTCATTTGTCTTTTGATATTTGAAATAGCATATTAAGAGAATTTGCCGAAACCGGTTTGGCTCAGTGGTAGAGCGTCGGTCTGCAGACTGAAAGGTCCCAGGTTCGATTCCGGTCAGGGGCAAGTACGTTGGTTGCGGGCACTTCCCCGGTAGGGGGTGTGCAAGAGGCAGCTGGTCAATGTTTCTCTCTCATCGACGTTTCTAACTATCTCTCTCCCTTCCTCTCTGTAAAAAAATCAATAAAGTATATTAAAAAAAAGAGAGAGAATTTTACCTTTTTAAAAAAATCCTCACCAGAGGATATTTCCTCCACTGATTCTTTTAAAGACAGTGGGAAGGAGTTGGGTGGAAGGGGGAGGGGGGGGGGGAGAGAAACATGAATATGAGGCATTTGAACCTGCAATCCAGGTTCACGCCCTTGACAGGGAATCTCACCAGAGACCCTTTGGTGCACTAGCCAACACTCTGACCACTGAGCAACACCGGCCAGGGGAAGAGAATTTTACTTTTGATTATTGTGCATTATTCAAGTCACCCCAACTGTCAAAAGTGACAGCCACTAAAAGTCTAACTCAAACACCTCAACTCACTAGAAGAGATGGCAAATTTGTGAAAAGGTAGAATTAAAAAAAAAAAAAAAAAAAAAGTCCCTGAGGTTCAGTATGATAGGATTTACTTTTCATTGGTCCTCAACCAATGAAAACTCCTTGGATCTGCCTCATATTGAACTACTTATTCTGTTTAAGAGTAGTTTCCCTGGGTACTTCTAAATGAAAGTTAAAAAACAAACAAACAAAAAATCCCCAAAACCTAGTTATTAAATTTCAAGTACAAATCTGATGTCTAGAAACCTACCCCAAAGGCAACAATTTCACATGTCATCCAACATCTATTTCTTTTTTATTAGCAAATAAAATATCCTTTGAAAATTAACAGGTGGCTCCACTTCCATGTTATAGTGTAATGAGTGATACTGGGTACTCTCCCAAACGCAAACTAGCCTGTTCTGAGGCATTCCCAAAACCAAGGCATTAAAAAGATCATTCTTCTCCAAATAAAGATATCCTCTGGGGATTGAAACCCAGGAGACTGGACACCTCAGCAGGCACTATTGTGGTGTTATCCTGGGAAAGTAACCTTCCTGCGGAAGCGCACAAAGGCTGTGTGTCCTTGACAAACAGCAAGATGTTTATAAGCCTACCTTCTAAATGCTGCAGGGGGCAACTTGTCTTAATGATTTTTTTTTCTTTTAAAACGGGGCGCCTCAAATTATATATAGTGTATGGATGGCCAGAATCAAGAATGAGGCTATAAACGCGATTCCTTCTCTAGGTCAGAACGAGAAACTAGGGAGAAATAAAAATTTCTGCCAGCAAGCACGTAGCAACTGTCCATAATGGGGGGGGGGGGGGGGGAAGCTCTGATGTGTGTGTTTGTTTTGGTTGGTCTCCCCGCTCCCGCCGTGAACCGGGCCATTCCCTGGCTCCCGCAGCCACGGAAGGGGAAGGGGATCGCTCCTCTCTCGGCCTCCCGACCTTACCCAGTTGGCAAGCCTCTGGGCGAAGGGGGTCAGGGCGCCGGAGGCACAGGCCAACAACAGGGGGGCCGAGGCGGGGGCCGGAACCCGAGCGGGGCAGGCGGCGGCCCCGATCCCGCGCTGCAGCAGAGCCCCGTGCCGGCCCTGCCGGCCTGGGGGATGGGGCTGGAAGCCGGAGCTCGTCTTCCCGGGCGCTCAGGGCCGCTAGGGTCCGGCCTGGCGGCCGAGGAAGGGGGAAGGACAACACGTCGTCGCCGGCAGAGCGAGGGATCCGCCCTGCGAGCAAGACCCCGGGAGCCTAACCGCCCCCTCCCCGTGCGCGCCATTTCCAGGCCCCAAGTCCTCTTCCAGGCGCCTCTCCCAGGCCTCCGCCGGCCTGGCCCGGACCCTGCCTCCCGCCGCCCCGGAGGCCCCGACTCCGCCCGCCCCCCGCGCCCGGCTGGGGTGCGCGCACGGCCGCCTCACCCTCTGCCGCCGCCGAAGCTGCTGTAGGCCCGATCGTCGTAGGTATCGAAGTCCGCCATTTGCCGTCTCCGCTCCGAAAGGAACCAGGGTGAACGAGGAAGGACCCCGCAATATAACTCCCCCCGCCCTGCCGCCGGGGCTGTCCGCAGCGCCGCCTGATCGCAAATCGCATGCACGCACGCACATGCGCGCGCACGTACGCCGCGCCGCGCCCGGCCTGGCGCGCTCTGCGGCCCACGTGGTGCGGCGGTGTGTGTGCCCGGCGTCCGGCCTGGTGGCCCGGCCCATTGTGTGCTAGTCCCGCGGCTTCACCTGCAGCCGCCTCCTGCCACCGCCCCGCCCCACCCGTGGCGCGAGGCTTGCCCTACCTCGGGAATCTCCGGGGGCTCTGTCCGCGCGCCTAGACGGCCGCTCTCCGGGCAGGCCTTGGACCCTGTGCCAGGCCTGCAGTCCTTGATGGTGTCGCCTAGCTTTTCGTAATCCAGAACTGGCGGGAACCCGGAATCCTGCTCAGTGTGGCCGCACCCCGACACCTCTTCCCAGCCAAGGAGTCGCTGGCTTCCACCACAGGGTTACTTACCGGGTTGGAGTCCCCAGAGCTGGGCACTCGCAGAGAATGCACAGGGTCCAAAGGCTCTGAAGGGGTGAGATTGGGGTCAGTATCCGAGCTTGTGGGGCGAGGGGAGTGCAGGCACGGGCTTGAGGTAGGGGTGGGGAGTGAGATTACTAATAACTCAACTACAACCTACACTCTAATCATTAGAGTGTAGGTTGTAGTTGAGTTATTAGCAAGAGTCGGTGCATCTCACCTTTGCGTAAGTCACTGCGCTGGAAAAGAATGCCATCCTGATGTGAATTCCATCTAGCAATAACAGACAGGCTATTCAATGACAATTACATTGGTAATTGTTGAGGTTTGCCATTGAGATGGTGGTCATATGGGATACTCCAAACCCTAATGTGTCTAGGCACAATTTAGAAGAACCTCAGAATTCTTGCATATACCCAGTAAGTATAAAAAGAGTATACTAGGGCCCTGGCCTGTGTAGCTCTGTTGAGTGGCATCCCATGCACTGAAGGTTGCCAGTTACGAGATGCAACCAATCAATGTTTCTCCCTCACACTGATGTTTTTCTCTCTGTCTCCCCCTTCTTTCTTTACAAAAGTCAATAAAATTTTTATTTAAAAAAAAGATGATACTAAGTAGGTATAAAATGCTATACATTTGAACATTTTTTGTTATTTTATCCCAGTACCAGGATGACAAAGCAGCTATTAACTTTTTTTTTTATTTCTGTCTCTCCACTTTATTATTAGATAGGCCACCATAACCTGAGTTCTGCCTCTTACCTAGCTGTGTGACCTCAAGCAAGTTACTGAACCTCTTTACTGTCATTTTTATCATCTACACGAGAGGCCTGATGCACGAAGATTCGTGCAAGAACGGGCCTTCCTTCCCCTGGTTGCTGGCACCGCCTTTGCTCTAGCTGCAGTCACTTTTCTGCCTTCCCAGCTGCCCAGAGGCCAAGAGCAGCTGGGGCAGTGCAGAAGGCCTGTGTGGTCGCCATGGCAATGATGCAAGTGTCCTGCCCCGCCCCCTTTCGCTGGGTGCCTGCCATGTAAATTAGCCCACCATCTTTGTTGGGTTAATTTGCATACATATTCCTATCTGGCTGGTGGGTGTCATGAAGGTATGATCAATATGCATCTTACTCTTTTATTAGTGTAGATAAGGGGAGGATGGTACCTACAGCCTCAGGATTATAAAGATTAAATGAGAAAAATTTTATAACGTTCCTGGTCCACAGCTATATTGAGCACCTACCTACTCTGTGTTTGATTGCATGATGGGTGTTTTTGCAGGTATAATTCCCATATCTCATACATAAATTACAGTTTTGAAATACCTAGAGGAAGTGACTTGCCCAAAGTCACATGGCTTTAAACTTAGCACATGGCTCAGAGAACAATCAATGGTTTCTTCTCTCCTTGTACAGTTTAAATTTGGCCCTCCCCTCCACATCTCTTTCCAGTAACTCCTCTGCTTTTATTTTTTTATAAAAATGTTTTTATTGATTTTTTTATAGAGAGGAAGGGAGAGGGAGAGAGAATTAGAAACATCGATGAGAGAGAAACATCAATCAGCTGCCCCCTGCTCACCCCTTACTGGGGATGTGCCCGCATCCAAGGTACATGCCCTGGACAAGAATCAAACCTGAGACCTTTGAGTCCACAAGCCAATGCTCTATCCACTGAGCCAAACCAGTTAGGACAACTCCTCTACTTTTAAAGTGCGCTTAAATGCATCTGACTAAATGAAAACCTTAATATTCACTATTGAATGTACTTTAATTTTTTTTATTTCAAAGTGTCCCAGGCCAAAGTCACCTCCAGGTGCGATCCTGGAAGATAGGAACCATGTTGCGAGGGTCCCTGTGTCATCCACCACAGAAGCTCTACATGAGAAGAAAGAGGTAATTTATCATTAATGAGTAAAAGGAGGGAAGGCTTCAAGGAAGACCTCTGGCCAAGGTTGTCTAAGCACCAGACCATCCATGGATCATCCCCTCCCTCCTGGTCCAATCCCCACTTCTACCCTGCCAGCACCTGACGCCAATCTCTTGGGCCATACTGTCAGACCATAGGCCCTTTTCCCTTTCATTGGTCTTCAGCACACAGCTCACCTTCCCCTCAGGATCCATACAATTGAGGCCAACACTGCAAAGTTCCATAAATACGGTGACTGACTCCATGGAAAAGTTAGATGTCTAACCTTTCCTGAGGTTGTCCTCATGAGCCTTGATTCTAATTACCGTAGTTCTCTAATTCCTTTCCCAGAGTGGATATCTCAGCCTTTACCAGTTCCCTTGAGCCCTGAGGGCCTTCCTTGAAGGCCCCACTCAGATACTACTTTCTCTGAGAAGCCTTTAGTGTAGTGGTTAATCTATGGGCTGCATTTCAGATTGCCTGCATTTTAAATCCTGGCCAAACCACTTACTAGCTGTGTGACCTCAAGCAAGTTGTTTAATGTGTCACTTCTTTGTTTATAAAACAGGAATAATACTCGTTGGAGACCAGTTTTCAGTATTCATACTATTAAGTTGTGAAATGTTGGTGTTTTGTTGGTATAATACTGTTAACTTATCTAAAATAATCTGAAATATGAGTAATTTTTATGTTGAGATTAAAATCGATGACTTAAATATTCAGTTTACATGCAAAGAAACATTGATGCTCTACAAACTATATAGTTCCACTCCTATGTGAACCATAATACGCATCTGCATTGCGCTACTGCAAAGCTTCTGTTATAAGCATGAGTTTAAGTATAGGTTAAAGACCTTACCAATAGGCCCTGGCCTTATAGCTCAGTTGATTAGAGCGTCGTCCCAATACACCAAGGTTGCAAGTTCTATCCGCAGTCAGGGCACATACAAGAAGCAACCAATAGCCCTAGCTGGTTTGGCTCAGTGGGTAGAGCATCGGCCTGGGGACTGAAGGTTCCTGGGTTCCATTCTGGTCAAAGGCACATACCTCCGCTGTAGGCTTCTCCCAGGCCCTGGTTGGGGTGTGTGCGGGAGGCAACCAATCGATGTGTTTCTCTCACATTGATGTTTCTGTCTCTCACTCTCCTTTCCACTCTCTCTAAAAATGAATGGCAAAGTATCCTCACCTGAGGATAAAACAAACAAAACAATAAGCAACCACTGAATGCATAAATGAAAAATTTAAAAATTAAATTGACACTTGTAATCTCCATCTATACATGATGAAAAGAAAGGAGTAAAAAAAAGTACTGACTATGCTTTTTTTCCTAACCAAAACTATAGCTCAGTAGCATTAAAAACACGCAGATTTTGCAAAATAACAACAACAATAATAATAAAAAAAACAACCCTGTTAAAAAATATATCAAATAGATATTCGAAGAAGGATGCTTCAACTCTGCCCCTTTGATCTATTTTCCACATAGCAGTCATAGTGTTTCTTCTTTTCTTTTTTCTTTTTATTGAATTAATTGGGGTGACACTGCTTAACAAAATTATGCAGGGTTCAGGTGCACAACGCATATATTGTGTGTTCGCCCCAAGTCATTGTGTGTCTTCTACCCAAAATCAGGGATTGTCATTGCTCTGCTCAAACCCTCTCATTTTTCTGAGTTGGAAGGAGCCAGAGCCCTCACTATGGCCTAAAAGGCTTGCATATGTCTACTCCTGCTCCTAGCCCCTCCTCCCTTCTCCCCCATCACTCAACTCCCAATCAGCTTCCCACTTTAAGCTTTTACTTATGTTCTGACACCCGCATGACACCCACCTTCGCTTCCTTCAGGCTCCTGTTCAAAAAAAGCCTTCCCTAACTGCTCTGTTTGAAATAGCAACAGCCCCCAATTTTCTTTTTTCTGCTGGGTGGCTCTTTTCCCAGCAGTTGCCTCACCTGAACCAGTGAACTATTTGAAATAAGATGAAAACCCTTTCTTCATCATCCCATTTCCTTCCAGTTCTCAACTGGTTGCATTGCAAAGAGCTTCTGGAGCCACTGAGCTCTTTGGTTAGAAAGACTTTGTGACTCAATAATTGATGTGCTTTATTGGTATTATATTATATTTAAGTTTTAATGGGATATAATTCACATACCACAGAATTCAGCCATTTAAAATGTACAATTCAGCCCTGGCCGAGTAATTCAGTTGGTTAGAGCATCATCCAATACACCAAGGTTTTGGGTTCGATCCCCAGTCAGGGCATATACAAGAATCCACCAATGAATACATAAATAATTGAAACAATAAATTGGTGTTCTCTCCTCTCACAAATCAATAAAAACTTAAAAATGTACAATTCAGTTGTTTGTAGTATATCCACAGAGTTGTACAAACATAAACACAATCAATTTTAATCATTTTTGTTACCCAAAAGAAATTCTGTTCCCCTTAGCCTTGATTCTCTAATCCAGAACTAGGGACTAACTAATCTACTTTCTACCTTTGTAGATTTGTCCATTTTGGACATTCCATATAAATAGAATCATACAATTGTGGACTTTTGTGACTGCCTTCTTTCACTTAGCATAATATTTTCAAGGTTCATCCATGCTGATTGGCTGGTTCATTCATCATTGATTGGCTGCCTCTTGCATGCCCCATATCAGCACTTCATTCCCTTTTTTCCTCCCTTTTTAATCCTGATGTTTACTGATTTGACAGAGAGAGAGGAAGAGGGTGAGAAGAGAAACAATGTGAGAGAGAAGAATCCATCATTTGCCTCCCATACTTGCCCCAGTGAGGATTAAACCTGCAACCCAGATATATGCCCTGACTGAGAATCGAACCCACAACCTTTGTTTTTTAAAAATATATTTTTATTTATTTCAGAGAGGAAGGAAGAGGGAGAGAGAGAGAAACATCAACGATGAGAGAGAATAATTGATTGGCTGCCTCCTGCACGCCCCACACTAGAGACTGAGCCCGAAACCTGGGCATATGCCCTGATGGGGAATTGAACCGTGACCTCCTGGTCCATAGGTGGACACTCAACCACTGATCCATGGCAGCCGGGCAAACCCGCAAGTTTTTTGTTGTACATGACAATGCTTCAACCAACTGAGCTACCGGGCAGGGTCTTCTTTCCTTTTTTTTATTGCCAAATAAAATTCCATTGTATGAGTATGTAACAGTTTATTTACGCATTCATAAGTAGATGAACATCTTGGTTGTTTCCATTTTTGGCTATTATGCTGTTATGAATATTCATGTACAGATTTTTGTGTGCACAGGTGTTTTCCCTTCTTTTGAATGTATACCTAGCAGTGAGATACTTGATCATGTGGTAACAGTATGTTTAACTATTTGAGGAACTTCAAGACTGTTTTCCAAAGTGGCTACACCATTTTAAATTTCTACCAGTGGTGCCTGAGGGTTCCAGTGTCTCCCTTTTCTAGACAGCATTTATTATTTTATCTTTTTGATTATGTGAAAAGGTATCTCGTTGTGGTTTTGACTTGCATTTCCTTGATGGCTGTGAGTATCTTTTCATGTGCTTATTGGCCATTTATATATCTTATTTGGAGAAATGTGTATTCAGATCCTTTGCCCATTAAAATATATATATTGATTTCAGAGAGAAAGGGAGAGGCAGAGAGAGGATAGAAACATCAATGATGAGAGAGAATCATTGATTGGCTGCCTCTTGCACGCCCCACGGTAAAGATTGAGCCCACAACATGGGTGTGTGCCCTTGACTGGAATCAAACCCTGGACCCTTCAATCTGGAGGCTGATGCACCATCCACTGAGCCAAACTGGCGAGGCCCCTTTGCCCATTTTTAAATTAGGTTGTCTTGTTATTGTTGAGTTGAATTGTAAGAGTTCTTTATATATTCTAGACTATATAGAAGACCCTTATCAGATTTATGATTTGCAAATTTTTTCTCCTTTTCTGTGTTTTTTTCTCTCTCCACTTTATGGTGCCATTTGAAGCAAAAAATTTTAATTTTAATGATGTTTCATTTTCTTTCACTCCCCCCTTAGTTGCTTATGCTTTAAATGTCATATCTAAGAAACCTTTGCCTAATCCAGGATCACAAAGATTTATGTCTGTTTTCTTCCAAGAGTTTTATAGTTTTAGTTCTTATATTTAGATCTCTGATCCATTTTTATTTTTAATTTTTTAAAATATATTTTATTGATATTTTACAGAGAGGAGGAAGGGAGAGAGATAGAGAGCTAGAAACATCAATGAGAGAGAAACATCGACCAGGTGCCTCTTGCACACCCCCTACCGGGGATGTGCCCGCAAACAATGTACATGCCCTTGACCGGAATCGAACCTGGGACCTTTCAGTCCGCAGACGACGCTCTACCTCTGAGCCAAACTGGTTTCGGCTCTGATCCATTTTTAAAAATATGTTTTTATTGATCTTAGAGAGAGGAAGGGAGCTGGAGAGAGAGAGAGCAACATCGATGTGAGAATGAAATATCAATAAGTTGCCTCCCTCACACACCCTGACCAGAGACTGAACCCAAACCTGGGCTTTGAGCACTGACTGGGAATCAAACTGGCAACCTTTCAGTGTACAGGACAATACTCAACCAATGAGCCACACCAGCCAAGGCAGTCTTAGATCCATTTTGAGTTCAGTTTTATATATATGTGACTGACATAGGGCTCCAACTTCATTCGCATGTGGATATCCAGTTGCAGCACCATTTGTTGAAAACTTTGATTTCCCCATATAATTGTGTTGGCACCCTTGTTGAAAATCAGTTGACTGGAAATGTGAGAGTTTATTTCTGAATTCAATTCTATTCCATTGGTCTATAAGTCTAATCTTATGCCAGCACTAACTCTTGATTATTATGGCTTTGCAGTAAGTTTTGAATCAGAAAGTGTGAATTCTTCAATTTTTCCCCCCTTACAAGATTGTTTTGGCTATTTAGGGTCCTTTGATTTACCATATTAGTTTTAGGATCAGTTTGTCAATCTCTAGAGAAAAGTCAGCTAGGATTTTAATAAGCATTGTTTGAATCTGTAGATTGATTTGAGAAGTATTGCCAGCTTTGCAATTTTAAGTCTTCCTATTTTTGAGTATGAGATGTCTTTCCATTTACTTAGGTTATCATTAATTTCTTTCACCAATGTTTTATAGTTTTCAGAGTATAAGTTTTGCATTTTTTTTTTTTGTTAAACTTATTTCTAAAGAATTTTGGGGATGTTACTGTAAAATGTAATTGTTTTCTTAACTTCTTTTTCAGTTTGCTCATTGCTAATGTGTAAAAATACAATTGACTTTCTTGTATTGATCTTGTATACGGAAATCTTGCTGAATTCATTTATTCTAATAGTTTTTAAGTGGATTCCTTATGGTTTTCTGTACACAAGATCATGTCATCTGCAAATAGAGATCGTTTTACTTCTTCCTTTCAATCTAGATTCATATTTCATTTTATTGCCTAATTGCTCTGGGAAAAATTACAGTGTTGAACAGAAGTGGTGAGAGCAAATATCTTTGCATTGTTTCTGATGTTCAGAGGAATATTTCCAGTCTTTCACCATTAAGTATGATAGTAGCTGGAGGTTGTTCATAGGTAACTTTTATCAGTTAAGGTAGTTTCTTCTATTGATTAGTTTTTTGAGTGATTTATTATGAAGGAGTGTTGAATTTTGTCAAGTACTCTGTGTGTGTGTGTTTGAGGGTTGTCCTTAATTCTATTGATGTGGTACATTACATTAACTAATTTTTGGATGTTTTCTATTCTTGGTATAAATACCACTTGGTCATGCTGGGTTTGATTTCCTGGTATATTGTTGAGGGTTTTGGCATCTATAATCATAAAATATATTGATTTGTAGTTTTCTTTTAATCTCTCTGGTTTCATCTGCTTAATATTTTTGAGATGACTTAAGAATCTCTTTCACGTCCTGTGTGGAAAGGGTTCCAATTCAGGGTTTGAGTACTGGAGAAAGACCAAACACAAATGAAAAGACTTGAAGAAATTCAATTTGGCGATATAGGAGGCCAGGCGGTAGTCCAACTCTAGTGGGAGAACTACTCACTGCTCTGGCCCTGTCATCCTTTTTATTGAGGCTTTGGGGAAACCATCTTAGGCAGGAAATAACAGAAACTTACATGGAACAAACAAGGTGGAGGCAGCTTTAGCTAACAATGTCTCAACTAAAGGGTGAGTGGTTAGACTCGGTTGTTGACCAGCCTTCCTGGCTTCCTGTCAACATCTCTCTTTTAGTTAAACTGATTTGTTTCCGGCAAGATGACCCTTTTTAAAAGAGAAAAACATTTCAACTTTAAGTTTTCACAATTTAATGTTCTTCATTAAAAGGTAATGTTCAGGTTACTTTTTAAAAATATATATTTAAAACCAATATTGGCTTTAGAGGGAAAGGAGAGAGAGAAACTATCAATGATGAGAGAGAATTATTGATTGGCTGTCTTCATGCCCCACCAGGCATGTGCTCTGACGGGGAATTGAACTCTGACCTCCTGGTTCATAGGTTGATGCTCAACTACTAAGCCACACCAGCTGGGGCAGTTATTATTTTTAAAAATATTTTTATTGATTTATTTTTAGAAAGAGAGGAAAGGAGAGGGAGAGAAACGTCAATCTGCTGCCTCCTGCACACACACCCCCGCCCAACTGGGGGTAGGGATCAAGTTTGCAACTGGGCATGTGCCCTGACGGAATTGAACCAGTGACCTTTTGGTGCATGGGAAGATGTCATCTAGCTCTTTATATACATTGGGATTTTCCAATTATTTGAAAGACTTAAAGGGTGTGCTCTTCTGTAGGAGGGTCAAATTTGGTTTGTGTCCTCCCTCAGCCCCCCAACCCAGGCTTGTGACTTTTCCCCAGGCCACAAGAAGGCATATATTTGAGCAGGAGTGCTATGGAAGACAGGCTGGATCAGTCACCCTGAAAGCAGCCTACATTCTGCCCAGTGAAGAGTTCCACTCTCTGACTCCAGGCCTCAGAATGCCAGACTGTTCTACCACACAGGTTCCACAGCTGGGGTCCTCTGAGCCAACAGACTCCTGTGGCCCTGCGCATCCCTTCCTTCTTCTCCCAATTCCATTCCCCTCTTATGACCCAGTACCTTGGGAAGCCAGATCTCAGAGGGAATCCCCAAATGGCTGAAATCTCCCATTCTGAAGGAGACAACTGTCCAGTGGGGAAGGCAGATAATGTAAAATGACTCCCTGCCATAATATTGCCTAGCTGTGAGATAACAATGTGGGCATGAAAGCAGGGAGAATGAGGGCTCGCACTTGGGAGACAAAGAAATTTTCAAATCCTGTACTAGAGGCTCAGTGCACGAAATTCATTCACTCAGTGGGTCCCTCAGCCCAGCCGGCGCCTTCTTGCAGTCCAGGCAGTACTAAGTCCGTGGCAGTACTAAGCTGTCAGTCAGACATCTGTCTGACTGACAGCTTAGTACTGCCACGGAAGCAGGAGAGGCTCCCTCACCAGCCATGAGCCCAGCTTCTGCCCCCTGGTGGTCAGTGCACATCATAACAACAGGTCGTTCTGCCATTCTGTTGGATAATAAAAGGCTAATATGCTAAGTGTCCTGTTGTCTATTCAACCAATCAAAGTGTAATATGCTAATGATATACTAAGGCAGCTCAAATGCTCGCTATGATGTGCACTGACCATCAGGGGACAGACATTCAATCGGTCAACCAGTCGCTATGACATGCACTGACCACCTGGGTGCAGATGCTCCAACTGACAGGTTAGCTTTTTGCTGGGACATCCAGTGAATCAGGACCGAGTGAGACAGGCCGGACATGTCCTAGAGCCCTCCCATAGTCACTCCTCAGCTGGCCAACCTCCTGTGTCCCTTCCTAGCCCTGATTGTGGGATCCCTCAGCCTGGTCTGCACCCTCTCACAATCTGGGACCCCTCAGGGGATGTTGGAGAGCCAGTTTCAGACTGATCCCATGGGCCAGGTCGAGGGACCCCACTGGTGCTCAAATTTGTGTACCTGGCCTCTAACATGTAATAATAATACATGTGAAAATACATTTCAACAAAGTTTTCCTTTTAAAAACTTATATTTTTATTTATTTCCGAGAGGAAAGGAGAGGGAGAGAAACATCAATGATGAGAGAAAAATCTTAACTATTAATATTTTTTATAAATTACATTTTATTTGACATTTTGTTAAAATATATTTGAGGGGAGGGAGGGTATGAATGGGAGGGAGAGAGGGGGGCAAAAAAAATCAATAAAATATATTTAAAAAAAAAAAATAAATAAATAAAATAAAAATAAATTTAAAAAAATAAAAAAGAAAAAGAAAAAAAATATATTTGAAATACAATGCATATTTAGTTTATACATCCTAAACACTTTTAAGAAATAAATTTTGTGAAATAAATACAGAAATAATTTCTTAAATCAATCTATTGAATTACAACATACATCCTGAAAAGTGTACAAATTATGGGTATACACCTCACCCAGCTTTCAAAAACTGAACAAACTTTTGTCACCAGCACCTGGGTCAGGACACAGAACATTCCAGTGTTCCCAGAAGCTTCCCTAATGCTCACTCCCAGTCTCTCCTTCCCTCCAAAGGCAAACGGTTTTTTAAATCATCTTTAAGACATTTTGAGTTCTCTTTCAGATTGTTGTGTATTCTGGAGCTCTTCTGTTTGTTGTGTCCTCCCTGTTTCAATCCTAGTGGAATTTGCTCCCAGGGATTTTGACATTTCTTACTGTGAGCTCATCCTTAGGATTGCTGATTATTAACTATTATTATTTTTAAAGAATTTTAAAAATTGATTTTTTAGAGAGGAAGGGAGAGGAAAAGAGAGAAACATTAATGTGTGAGCGAAACATTGATTGTCTGCTTCTTGCACACCCCCTACCAAGGATCAAGCCTGCAACCCTAGGCAGGTTTTTATTTTATTTTTTATTTATTTTTTTAAAATATATATTTATTGATTTTTTACAGAGAGGAAGAGAGAGGGATAGAGAGTTAGAAACATCGATGAGAGAGAAACATCAATCAGCTGCCTCTTGCACACCCCCTACTGGGGATGTGCCCGCAAGCAAGGTACATGCCCTTGACCGGAATCGAACCTGGGACCTTTCAGTCCTCAGGCCGACGCTCTATCCACCCTAGGCAGGTTTTTAAATTGGCAAAGTCAGAAATACCAGAACTATTTAATACCTGGAAGGTAGCTAATTGTGGAACTGATGTTCCCATTTTATTTCATTTTAATTAATTGACATTGAAATTTCAGTAACTATCTGTAGCCGGTGGCTCCCATATTGGACCCTGCAGCCTTAGAGAGGAAGGAGGAGCTGACTATGGCCCCGCAGCCTTCGCAGGCTCTGGCCAAACTAATTCCAGGGCATGGACAACCTGCATTCCAGCCTTGGTCCAGGTCTCTGATGACCCTGATGGAGGTCAAGTGGGAAGCTTGTGGGTTGGCCTAGATTCCATTCTGTGGATTTGGACCCACCAGTGCTTGATGAATTGGGCCAGTCAACCCGGGGGACAGGCCATAGGGGTGTGTGTCAGGATTGTGTGTTAGGCCCCACCTGATCGTCTGCTTGGGGCGTGGCACAGAGTTGTGAAGGATCAGGGACACTGATTGAGAGTCAGGATTGCACCATAGCCTCTTGGCCTTTTAAACCTTGGCTTTTTACCGTTTCCCTTCTCCCATTCTGTCCTCAGCCCTGATCCTTGGACTCTTCCTGGGGAGCTCCTCCAGCAGGGGTGCTCCTAACCAAGGGGCTCCAGCCCCATGGTTTGCCTCAGTTACCTCAGTTACAGCCTCACACATCTCATGATTCTCCAAGCATCCCGCTTTCCCAAGCCTGCAGTCCTTTGCCCTTGCTGTATTTTTTTTCCTAGCAAGCCCTCTCTCTTACCCCTTCCCCTCCCCACTTTCCTACTTGGTACATTTTAATTCTCTATCAAAATCAATCTCAAATATTGCCTTCCCTAGAAAGCCCAACTTCTATATTCTTAAAATACTTTAACATACATATTCTAATTCACATTTATACATATATGTATACATACACACACATATAATTTGCTTTTAAAAGGAAGCTTTATATGCACAATGTACAAGATTCAAAATGCACCCATGACTATATGGTGAAAAATTTGTCTCCGGCACACCCTGGGTTCCAGGCCACCCAGTTCTTCCCAAGGGCAACTGCTATGGAACACCCTTCCTCAGTGTCCACATGGGTTTCTTTGGATCCGCCAGACGGTGCCTGGAGGGCAGGGATAATCTTGTTCATTCTCTGCAGGCTGCGGGGCCAGCTAAGGAAGGATTTGATGCTTGGGCAAACCAAAACCGCAGCCATCTGCGGACAGGGGTCTGGGACAGTAAGGGAATATCATGGTGCTGTAAGGAGGGGTCTGACCCTAAACTCAAACTTATGAACCCCCCCCACCCTAGCTGGTTTGGCTCAGTGGATAGAGCATCAGCCTGCAAACTGAAGGGTCCTGGGTTCGATTTTAGTCAAGGGCATGTGCCCAGGTTGCCCTCTTGATCCCCAGTTAGGAGATATGCAGGAGGCAGCTGGTCAGTGATTCTCTGTTATCAGTTATGTTTCAATCTGTCTCTCCCTCTCCCTTCCTCTCTGAAATCAATAAAAATAATACTAAACAAACAAACACAAAATAACATGCGAACCCACGACAGAAGGATGGATGACAGTGCTACTAAGAAACTCACCTGCCAGTTTCCAGAGGGCAGGGAGGGTGGGAGCTGGAATTTGCTCCTGGGCAGGATCGTATGCATAAACACCAGCCATTGCTCCGGATACAGTCCTGGATAATAGGACACAGTCAGCACTGTGGATGGAAAGGGGTGTTGTAATAAATCTAACCGAAAGTAACCTCACAGGGTGATGGGATCATAAATTCCTAACTGGGCAGGTCATGGTAGTAGTTACTGCCTCAGGTATGTAACTTCTTTAGTAAAAGGTTTTTAAGCCAGCCCTGTTTATTGTTCTTGTGCATCTAGATTAACACATCCTTGAAGTACCAGAGTAATCCTTTTTTTTTTTTTTTTTTGAGACCACCTTAAGGAGCATTTGAGATCTTGCATATGCTCAAACTCAGGCTTGTATCTCAGTTTGACTGAAACTCATAAAAATCCTCTGCAGGTTTGGACATTTCTTACAGCATCAACAGTGCAAATGTCCAGGCTGGGATGTTCCCACCTTCTCAGGAATACCGGTGGCAAGGCACTTCCTTTGATAAGTCGTGGAGACCTACGTTCACGGGAGGGTAAGGGTGAGGGCGGCAAGAGACTCTGTGGAACAGGTGCTAGAATGATGGCTGCACTGTAAAAGCTAGGGAGCTTGATGACTCTGGGGCTGCAAGAATCCCCACACTTGGTCCTGTCTATCCTACTAGCCTCATCCCCAGCCCCTCTGCCACACTGCATCCTCCTATGGTACTGGACTCCCAATGGTTCCGAGACACTCCAAGTCCTTGCTCACATCTGTGCCCCTGCGCACACTTTTCCTCGAATGTTCTTCCCTTCTCTGTCCTCACTGCTCCCTCATGTTGAACAGGCAAACACCTACTCCTTCTCTGTGCTTATTGCCAGTGCCCCCTCCTCCAGGGAGTTTCTCACAGCATTGATTTTGCAACACGGTCTATTGGAATGTCTGCCTCCCTACTGTGCTGTGGGGCCTCTAGTCCGAGGGCCATGTCTATCCCACCCACCCACCTACTGAAGGCTGGCAAATGGGTGTGCAAAATGTTTGCTGAATAAATGGAGTTTGAAAAAGCTAGTAACTTTTCAGGATAAGTGAGAACTGGCTTTAAATTGTGCTGTAGTGGAATTTGTAGTCGTCTGTAAAGTCGTTTCACTCTGAGATGCAGTGAACGCTGGTTTCCAAAAAGCAAATGCCATTCATCTTTAAGGTAACGTGATAGGTAGTAAATTTTGAGGGAACCAAGATGGCGGCCTAGGTAAGCACCTGAGCTGCCACCTCGCACAACAATTTCAAAACAACAACTAAAAGACAGAACTGACGTCATCCAAAACCATAGGAAAGCTGGCTGAGTGGGAGGCTCACGGATCGGATCAGGAGCTGCAAAGCACTGAGGTAGGGAGATGTGCGGGTAGAGAGGAAGGGCGGCCAAGTGCCTGGCTCATACGGGTGGAGTCTGGACTGTAGAGAAATGCACCTGGAGAATCAGAGACTGGGAGACTCAGGGGAGCCAGGAGCCGCAGCGGGCAGGGTCTAGAGGTGCCCACGCACGAGTGAGTGCGCGCAGAGAGGTCTGACTGCAGAGGTTGCCATGGCCTCTCCATAGTGGAAGGAGTTGGAAGCTCCTGACTACACTGAGATTAAAAATATTATACAGAGACCCAACCCAATTCTGGGCGAGCCCCTGGGGCACCTACGCTCTTGCAGGGGAAATCTGGACTGTCAGGCGGAAACTCGGGAGCTGCGAAAGGCAGAGGTCTGAGGTGCGCGCACAAGGGCAGGGCTGATGAGAGGCCAAGACTGTTGGCTCAGCCCTTAGACTCCACTCCATGTAAGCTGAGCATAGAGGCTTTTGCAGTTTTGTAAGTCTGATCCTATAAGACTGTTTCCAATACAGAAGGTATCCCAGAGCTGATACTCACATCCAATGGGCCTGGAGGTCAATTCCTCCCAGTGATACCAACAACAATTAAGACTTAACTATAACAAGGCTGTACACGCAGTCCACAAAGGGGAGCACCAAGAGTGTTTACCTCAGGTAACTGGGGAGGCTGACCCACTGGGCCATATAGGACACCAAACACACAAAGCCACTCTACCAACTCAGGGAAGCAACAAAAATGCTGAGACAAGGAAACAGATCTCAAACGAAAGAAATGGAGCCTCTGGGACAACTTCAAGCATACTAACGTCAGAATAATGGGGGGTCCAGAAGAAGAGAGAGAGCAAGATACTGAAAATCTATTTGAAGAAATAATGTCAGAAAACTTCCCCCACCTGGTGAAAGTAAAAGATTTACAAGTCCAGGAAGGGCACAGAATCCCAAACAAAAGGAATCGAAAGAGGACCACACCAAGACACATCATAATTAAAATGCCAAGGGCAAAAGACAAAGAGAGAATCTTACAAGCAGCAAGAGAAAAACAGTTAGTTACCTATAAGGGAGCACTCATACAATTATCAGCTGATTTCTCAACAGAAACTATGCAGGCCAGACGGGAGTGGCAAGAAATATTCAAAGTGATGAAAATCGAGAACCTACAACCAAGATTACACTAACCAGCAAAGCTATCATTCAGAATTGAAGGGCAGCCGGGACCGGTTTGGCTCAATGGATAGAGCGTCGGCTTGGGGACTGAAGGGACCCGGGTTCGATTCCGGTCAAGAGCATGTACCTTGGTTGCGGGCATATCCCCAGTAGGGGGTGTGCAAGAGGCAGCTGATCGATGACTCTCTCTCATTGATGTTTCTGACTCTCTATCTCTCTCCCTTCCTCTCTGTACAAAAATCAATAAAATATATTAAAAAAAAAAAAAAAAGAATTGAAGGGCAGATAAAGAGCTTCACAGATAAGAAAAAGCTAAAGGAGTTCATCACCACCAAACCAGTATTATATGAAATACTTAAAGGTATTCTTTAAGAAGAGGAAGAAGAAGAAAAAAGATAAAAACTATGATCAACAAATACAATATATCAACAAGTGAATCTAAAAATCTGAGGAACAGAATAAACTGGTGAATATAATAGAATCAGGGGCAAAGAAAGGGAGTGGACTGATAATTATCAAAGAGGTGTAGGAGGTGCAGGAAGAGACTGGATGAGGACAATGGGGGGACGGTAAGGGCAGAGGGTGGGGTGGGAACTGGGTGGAAGGGAGCTATGGGGGGAAAAAGGAGAAACAACTGTAATAATCTGAGCAATAAAGATTTATTAAATTTTAAAAAAGGTAAAAAAAAAAAAAAAGGTAACGTGACAAACATCCACTGATTTTCATCTTGCCAGCATTGCTATTTCTCATGCATTTACCCATCTCTCACGCCAGGACATAGGATCCAGGCCTGGGCAATCATAGTATCTCCCTGGGGACAATGATGGGTCCAAGTAGCGCGCACATAACCCAGGTCTATCAGTAGCCTTCCCTGGACTGATGCACATTTGCAGGGAGGCAAACCCCGGCTTGCTGGGGGGGCGAGCTGGGCTGCTTTGTGAGCCACTGGATTTGATTTTGGTTTTGCTTTATTTTCCTTAAGCCAGTTGGACTTGGTTTCTATCACAAGAGACCACAAGAGTTCAGCTAATAAAGGCTAAATCAAGTAGAATGAATGCTCCTGGACTGGAGAGGCGGCATTATCAGCTCTGAGCACACCTTTAGAATTAGATAAATAAAGTGATGCTCCTTCCCAGTATGTTGAAAGGTCTGGAAACCATGTCCTTTATGTAAAATAAGGAAAACCTGGGGATTTTAACCAGAAGAGGAAGCTGAAGCTGAAGAGGGGTTAGATGAGAGAGTTGAACTTGTATAATAGTGGGAAAATGTAGGAGGCGAACCGACTGGACAGTGACCAAAGCTGCCTGAAATTGGCAGGGCTGCCTCCTGAGGCAGTGCGATCTCGCCCTCATTGGAGATATTTCAACAGAGGTGTCATATGACTCAAGAATTCTGATGAGGCAATTCTTGTATTGATTATAACAGTAGTCCCCAATAGGGGAAGTACTACTTTTCCCAATGGGAAATGTGTAGGGCTTTTTTTTTTTTTTTTTAATTCTCTCAACCACAAGGGAGTGAAGTTGACATGTAATGAATCTGATTCTTTGGACCAATTCACAGAGTAAAGATTGCCTCACATGCTAAGCGTGCCTGTACTGAGAAACACTATGAGAAAGGTTAGTTTGAAGAATAGTTTTAGAGATCATCATAATCTGGCCACTCAGTCTATTTCTAATTTAAGAGAATAAATGAAATTTGGATTTGGCTTTAACGAACATGGAGCCCCTGCCATACGCCAGGCACTGGCTGGGCCATGCTTCCTGTAGTCCTTGTAAGAGCAGGTGGGCACTGTGTCCTCTTGTCTGAGCCTGAGCCTGAGAAGGTCAGCATTTGCCTGCAGGAACCCAGAGCCTGAGTGATGGTGGCTGTGGGGACTGGCATGGATGTCCCCCTCCTGGGATAGAGAGAGAATGTTAGAAGCATCTAGATCTCAGGCCACCGAAATCAGTGGTTTTTACAGGTATTCTTTGGTGCCTTAGGGTTCTGGAGAGGGGCCGTGGCAGGAGCCACCCTGTCTTTAAACACTGATTCTATTCTGTATTCTGGGTCTGTGAAGCTATTGTGTGACAAATATTTTTTTTCTTTTTTAAAATAGATTTTATTGATTTTTACAGAGAGGAAGGGAGAGAGATAGAGTGTTAGAAACATTGATGAGAGAGAAACATCAATCAGCTGCCTCCTGTACACCCCCTTACTGGGGATGTGCCCGCAACCAAAGCACATGCCCTTGACCGGAATCGAACCTGGGACCTTTCAGTCCGCAGGCTGACACTCTATCCGCTGAGCCAAACCTGTTTCGGCTGAAACATATTTTCATTACTGAAAGAAGCTGAAAGCCATTTTCTAGCCAAGCCTCTCACCCAGAAGTTCTCAGGTCTTTTCATGGGACTGTCCCGCATGTTGCAGGACCATGTCTACTGCCTATTCACATGTACAGTCATTGTGACAATCAGAAACACTCCGTAAAGTATCCAGCTTGGTGAGGGGAGTGTGACGCTCTAGCCAATGCAGTGAGTTTACGTGATGGCTCTCCAGTGATGTAATATCCCCAGAGATGAGGTGCTCACCATCTCACAAGGAAGCCCGGGCCGCATTCCGCAGCTCTGATCTCTATACACAGCTTTTGCCTCTTCCCTGCAGTGTCCACCAGTCAGTTCCAGGTAATCAGTCTAAACACGGAGACTAATTCAAACCCCTTTCCCCTATGTACACTGCCCCACCCTCGAGCTATTCTTGTCAAACGTTTAACCTGAGTCAAGCCTTTAACTTCTCCTCCTGTTGAAGGCCGTGGGAACACCACCAGGGGTTAGGCCAGTGGGGTCACACTGGACCTGGGTTCAGCAACCTTGGTACTTGGGTTCTGGCTAAGAAAGAATCCAGAGCCAAGACCCAAATTATAAGAGAAGATCTATTTATAAAATTACAGCGGCAGTCTGGCCATTGTGGCTCAGTGGTTGAGCGTGACCCATGAACCAAGAGGTTGTGGGTTTGATTCCTGGTCAGGGCACATGTCCATGTATCCCTCTCCCTTCCTCTTCCCCTCACCCTCCCCCCCCCAAAAAAAAAAAAATCAAAATCACAGAGGTAGAAAACGTAATTCCTAGAAGAAATGGGTTGAGGAAACAAGTTACAGAAGTAAAGGAAGGGCCCTTGGAGCTTGGGAATGAGGAAGGTAATGATGACATAACGTGCCTGGGGGGTGGGGGAGGGAGAGGCTCTGGGTCCTCCATACCAAGGCTTTTATAGGTGGAGGTTTTAGGGGCGGTCCTAGGGGATGATCTTATTAGAATTTTCAGCAGCTTTCCTGGTGTGTCCTTTCAGGGTCTAGGTCTCCACTGACTGATTGGTGATGCCAGGGTAGGGAGTCATTAGTCAAGGCAGTAGGTCTTGAGGTCAGCCATGGGGTCCGGTCGCTTGTCTGGTTTTGCTGCTTTTCTGACCCTGGAGCTGAAATACAACTGAGACATAGATGTTATCTCTTGGGAAGGAAAGGTCAGGGGTCCAAACCACATGACCAGTGATATGCTAGGGGAGGAAAGGTCACCCTGGAAAGCGAGGTCCTACCCTACAGTTGTCCTTTGCTAGGCACCAGGACTTTCTGCCTTGGTCAGTATCTGGCCCATTGTCCTTGTTCTGCTCATGTCTCTCTAACTGCCTACCACATTCCCAGTTATAGGAACTATAGGGGCTAGAGCAAGCATGTCAAACTCAAAGGCTAATGGGACCAAATACTAATAAATAAGGTTTAAGTTTATGTGGGCCGCGAAAAAGCAAAAGCTTCAATTTTCATAGAAATGTAGGTTTATTATAGAGACATGCTAAACACAAAGGGCTGAAATAAATGAGTAATTGTTAACATAAAATAATAGAACATTTAAATAAAAATTAATACTTTTTCTTGAGCATGTACTTATCAGACACTGAATAACTGCACAGATTAATCATAACACGGTATGTTGCGCATACTGTTGTGCTCCAGGGGAGCAGAGGGACTGGGGTGAGGCTGGAGAGGTGGCCTGGGTGGAATGGGGGAGGGTCTTGAATGCCAGGTTAAAGAGCCTGATTTCTTCTGTGGGACTTAGACAGGCTGCTAAATGGCAGGATCAACTTGGTATGTTTTTAAATATACATTTTTATTTATTTCAGAAATGAGAGAGGGAGAGGGAGGGAGGGAGGGAAGGAGGGAGGGAGGGAGGGAGAGGGAGGAGTCATAGATTGGCTGCCTCCTACACGCCCAGACTGGGTATTGAGCCCGCAACCCAGTCATGTGCCCTGACCTGGAATTGAACCCTGACTTCTTGATTGATGGGTTAACACTCAGCCATTGAGCCATGCTAGCCAGGCAGCTGTGGTATTTTAGTAGGGAGTGGTGTAGATGATGAACTGGAGCCATGATCTCAAAAGCCTTTAGAGGCAAGGCAGACTGGGAGTCCCCTCTGAAGGGACCAGCTGCCACTTGGGGACAGCGGATATCCCCTTTAAAGGGTTGAGCTGTATGTGAGCCCAGCAAATTTCTCAAATGTAGCCACAGTTCTTTTTTTTTAAAATGTGAAATCTTCTAGTTTATAGTGTTGGCCCACTGTGGGAGGCAGACAAAGCATAGCTGAGGCCCTGACCAGGCTTGGGACCACCATTCCCAGGCTAGAGGTGGAGGTGAGTTAGGAGCTGTGATAATCCAGATGGCAGTGCTGGTGGCTGACCTCAGGTGACGGTGAAGAGATTGATTGGTAGAGGCCTGACTGCAGAGCTACCCAGAGGTGGACTCCATCCTGGAGACGTGGTGACCGAGCTGAAAAGGGGAGGGTGGAGTCCAGGGTGACATCCTGGTGATGGAATCACAGAGGCCAGTGTGTGGGAGGAAAGGAGTGTCTCTGTCTGAGATGTGGCCTTGGGGCCTCCTGCACCAAGCGGGAGACCTGGAGAGAGGAGGAGCTGGAGCCCCGGGGGCAGGCATCTATGCTGGAGGAGGAGCTCTCTGGAGAGAGGCAGCGGCAGGAAAAGGCCAAGGACAGAATGGAAGAGAAGGGAGGGGGATGGAGAAGGAAAGGTAAGACTTTATGAGGCAAAAGAGGCCATCCGTGGTGCTGACTCAATGTATTCCTGATCTTTCACAACTCTGTGCCATGCCCTGAACAGACGAATAAGTGGGGCCTGCCTAATACACAACCCTGACACACACACACCCCGAGGGCCTGTCCTCCAGGTTGACTGGCCCACTCATCAAGGACCATGGGTCCAAATCCACAGAATGGAATCTAGGCTAACCCACTTATCTCCATCAAGGTTATCAGACCCGGACCAAGGCTGGAATGCAGGTTGTCCATGCCCTGGAATTAGTCTGATCTAAGCCTGCCAAACCCCTGGAGTGGTGGTGAGCTCCTCTTCCTCACCACCTTTATTTATTTGTTTGTTTGTTTGCTTATTTAATTGTCATTCTTAGAAGTATCACAGATGCCCTCCTTGACCCCTTCTAGCCTGCATCTGCCCCTCCCCCATTCTTCCCCATTTCAGGGTAAGGAAAAAGGGACCTTTGTTGGGCAGTTACTGTGTGTTGGATTGTGTCAGGTACTGTCTAGTTTGATGGTATATCAGACCTGCACAATAGGTATTCTCGTTATTTCACATTGATCACAATATTCATTCATTCACTCACTCATTCATTCATTCATTCACTCATTCATTCATTCAGTATACCTTTATCCAGTAGCTTTTATGGGCCATGGAACTGCATTAGCACTGGAGATACAAAAGTCTAAAACACTAGAAATGGAACCAAACACTAGGGAAGTGGGTTCGTAAGTTGTTTTTCGTATTACACAGGAACGATCCCACCTCCATCCCGTTTCTGGCCCAACTCCATCCAGATTTTGCACACTCCTTAGGGGACTGTATCAGAATGTTGGCAGGGGAAGAGGGGCTTTGAAACATACTCCGAAACATCTTCCCATATGTTTCTGATTTGGCAGGCTACAATAACCAGAAATTTCTCCTATTAAAACTCTTTGAAATGTGTGATAACATTTAAAAATTTTATTTTGAATGCATAGCTGAGCTCCCATGAAAGAAAGGGAAATCTCGGGAGTCCAGAAAGAAATAGGGGAGATGACAGCCAGTGGGTTGATAATGTGTCTTCCCTTAGGTGTCAATGAGAGTCAGTAACCAGGAATGACAGGAGATGAGGCTCTGCACTAGGTTTGCCAGGAAAAATATATAAGATAATACAGGATGTGTGTGTGTGTGTATGTGTGTGTGTGTGTGTGTGTGTGTGTGTGTTTGTGTGTGTGTCTGTATGAAATACAGAGATAGCCCTGGCCAGATAGCTCAGTTGGAGCATCATCCAGATATCCAAGTCTGCAGGTTCGATCCCTTGGTCAGGCACTTACAAGAAAAAATCAATGAATGCATAAATAAGTGGAACAACAAATCAAGGTTTCTCTCTCGCTCTCTCAAGTCAATTTCTTTTTCCAATTTTTTTTTTTTTTTTTTTTTTTTTAAAGCCACACTCAGTGAAAGGATAGACTAGAGATAATGTGGGTACCCAGGAAAGTCTTAAGCTTGCCTGCCTCAGCCTGGAAAGGTAGGGAGGTTAATTTTATACTTTGCTAAGTCAAGTATGCAGTTAGAGGTTAAATGGCCACTACCAAAAGGTAAGAAATAGAGTGTATAATAATTATGGGAGTAAGCAGTTTTAGCCCCCACTCTTTGAACTTTGGTGGAGATAGGAACTGGAGATTGAGTTAATCACCAATGGCCAAAAATATATATATTGCCGAGACCGGTTTGGCTCAATGGATAGAGCGTCGGCTTGGGGACTGAAGGGACCTGGGTTCGATTCCGGGCAAGGGCATGTACCTTGGTTGCGGGCATATCCCCAGTAGGGGGTGTGCAAGAGGCAGCTGATCGATGACTCTCTCTCATCGATGTTTCTAGCTCTCTATCTCTCTCCCTTCCTCTCTGTACAAAATCAATAAAATATATTTATATAAATATAAATAAAAATAGGGGGGGAAAGCAAAGAAACAATGGAGAGGAATTGCTTAAGGCAACTTTTCTGTAGTGAAAGGCAAACCTTTCACTACAGAAAAGTTTTATGCCTGGATGTGAGCATCCACCATGGCCTGCCCAGTTAGGAATTTAGGATCAGATCACACTGTGAGGTGACTTTCCACAGAACCCCTTCTTTCATCCAGAAATCTACACAGAATGATCTTGATAATGCAGAATAAGATGAAACTCTCAAATGTTTGTGTACAGCTTTTAATGAATGGGGAAAATACTACATAAAAATGCTGTTACACAAGGCAATATACAGATATACTGGTGGTCATTTCTGGGTAGCGGGTGGGGGTGATATTTATCTTCTTATGTATGTATTTAAGCATGTGTTCTGAGTTCTCAAAATTTACATACTCAGCATCTTGAGATTCATTTAATGAATAGAACAAGAAAGTATATGTAAAACCTTTAGGAGAGTTGGCACAATGGCCAACAAAATAAAAAAATATATGAATAATAAAATAAAACAAGGAAAAAAGAAAAGATTGCCCCACATGTGGAGGTATTATTGATATGAGATAATGCTAAGTAACAGATTTACTATCTGAAAAGGGATTTACTATCGGGGAAAGGGAGGGAGGAAGAGACTGAACATAAATTGTGCACCTATGGATGAGGACAATGGGGGATGGGGAGGGGGCGGAGGGTGGGGTGGGAACCTGGTGGAGGGGGGAAGAAATGAGGAACCTTTGTAATAATATGAACAATAAAGATTGATTAAAAAAAAAAAAAAAAAAAAAAAAAAAAAAAAAAAAAAAAAAAGAAAAGATTGCCCCATTATCACCATTTTTGTTCCAGCATTGTATGGGTGGTACTAGCCAGTACAGCAAAACAGGAAAAATAAACTGATAGTGTATTTGAGTTGGAATAGGCCATTTTGGTTCACAAAAAAAGAATTATATATCTGACTATTACTGAGGGTTTCTCTATTGATGGGAGACTCACCAATATTTGAAAAAATCAATTTGTTATTGGCATGTTTGAGCTCCTTAAATTAGAATTTTAAAGCTTTTCGTGAGTGGTTTGGGGTCAACCCCAGAAGGAAACAGCATATTTTCTATACACACAATTGCCCTGCTGTGTAACTGCTCAGTTTGTAAGAAGGATGCACTTTAAAAGAAGGAAGTTATATAATTTTAAAGCCCCTATTAATTTGTAAAAACAACTGGCTCTGCTATGAACTCTGCAAAAAGGCAGTGATTTGATTTGTACTTTCATGGTATTTTTGCAGTGAAATTATCATTAAAGTGACATATGATTCCAACAAATTCAACATAGTTTTATTGTATCATAAGGTTTTGTATTAGTTTGCCAAATTTTTGTCATTTGGCGAAGGAATTACCTTCTTTAGATTTGTATTTCCAAGTCTTTATGACTTATTGTAGAATGCTATATTATAGTCTGATAATTTTAACTGAAAACTATTACCTATATTTGGCTGCAGTCTAAACTTAAACAGAGGAACAATTCTTCTCATCTTTTAGTATCTCCCCCCCACACACACATATTTTAGCATTTTACATTTGTGTAACAAAATTCCACGTAACTTACAAAAAATCCTGGGGCGGGGTGGCCTGGAGTGGGCCATGTGTCAAAAATTACACTTGTATAATTGCTAAATCAGGATATGTCAGCTTATTGGAATGTAATTATATTTTGAAGTAATTGTGACCACAAAACATTTTTTCTAAAAGGAAACTTGTGCCAGGCTGGTGTGGCCCTATGGTTGAGCGTTGACCTATGAATCAGGAGGTCAAGGTTTGATTCCCAGTGGGGGCACATGCCCGCGTTGCAGGTTCGATCCCCAATGGGGAGTGTGTAGGAGGCAGCCGATCAGCGATTCTCTCTCAGCATTGATATTTCTATCTCTTTCTCTCCCTCTTCCTTCCTCTCTCTGAAATCAAAAAGTATTTAAAAGAAAACTTGTGAATTATTTGACTTATAAATCAACTTCAGCATAAATTCCATGTACTTAATGCTTCTAATAATATGGAAAAACAGTTGACTTACGTTAACCATTAAATACAGTGCAGTGGCTTTCATTCCTGGGAAACCCTTATTTCCAATTAATGGAGGCCAGGTGCCATCTGAAAAACAATGCACAACGTTTCTATTTCAGGGCATGTAACTAAAACACTACATAGTTTTGCTAATACTGGCAGTTGTATACAGAGTATTTTGCCCTTATTTCATAACTAGAGGCCTGGTGCATGGGTACTCCTCAATTGACGTATAGTCCCTATCTTTTTAAAATATGTTTTAATTAATTTTTTTAGAGAGAGGGGAAGGGAAAGGAGAGAAAAACAGATGTGAAAGAGAAACATCAATTGGCTGCCTCCTGCACGCCCCCTACTGGAGATAAAGCCCTGACTGGAAATTGAATCTGTGACTCTGGTGCATGGGATGACGCTCAACCAACTGAGCCACACCGGCCAGGGCGACCTGTAGTCCCTATTAAAAACCTGTTTTAAAAGAGGAACTATGGGCCATGTGTGCTGCAAGTAGTTGGGGGCAGAAGCCAAATGCTGCTGCTTAAGACAATCCCTGGAAAAGTGGAAGGAAGTCATTTTCCCTCTGTCTCCATCTCCTGATGTCCCTTTTAGTGCTTCCTATTGTCAGAAGAAACACAGCTGGCAAGATAAATAGGCCTGCATAGATGGGAGAGATTGTGAAATTTATTTGATCATGTCTTTGACCTTGAACTCAGCGCTGAGCACCTTGCCAATGAGGATGGGTTTCTGGTATCCCCTGGCATAAAGAGACATCTCAAGTAATCCAATTACCACTCATGGTTTCTTGAGGTGAAGTGCCTATTGAATCCAATGCCAGGGGAAAACAAGTGGCTAAGGAAAACTTTAGGAGTGGAGGGTGTGGCTGGCTGTTTCTGATGGCACTGCAGAGTTACAGGAAGAAAAGGATTATATTGGGGCTTAAAAGTCTCAGCGCAGGTCACGGGCAAAGAACCAGAGAGGTTATGTGTGGCTGTATCAGCTACACAACTTACACTAGAATTTAGTGGCTTGTCTCTTCGTTTCTGAGGATCTGGAATTCAGGAGTGGCTTATCTGGATGGTTCTGGCTCAGGGTCTCTAGTATTGGCTTGGGCTGCTGTCAGCTGAAAGGTACTACACTACTTCACATGGCTATAAAGTTGGTGCGTATTTGAAGTCTACTTTTCCTTTCAGGTCTAGCAGATTTTATTTCATGTATTTCAAAACCATGTTTTTAGATGCATATATATTTCAGATAGTTATGATTTTTTGGTTAGTGGACTCTTTTTTTTTCATTATGTAATTCCATCTTTATTCCTAATAATTTCCTCAGCTCTGAAGTTTACTTTGTTTGATATTAATCTAATCTAAATGTAGTCAGTCCAGTTTAAAAAAAGTGTTTGTGTGTTTTATCATTTTCCATCCTTTTACTTTAAAATGTTTTTATTGATTTTTTAGAGAGAGGAAGGGAGAGGGATAGATAGAAACATCGATGAGAGAGAAACATCACTGCTCTGCTGCCTCCTGCATGCCCCCTACTGGGGATGGAGTCTGAAACCCGGGCATGTGCCCTGACCGGGAATGGCACCGTGACTAGAACTGTAACTTCCTGGTTTATTGAGTCACACTGGCCGGGCCATCCTTTTACTTTAAAAATATATATATATTAATATTTTATTGATTTTTTTAAAGAGAGGAAGGGAGAGAGATAGCTAGAAACTTGGTATTACAGTTTTAAAATGTTAGCTACGGTATTCTAATAGGTGTGAGTTGAATGAATAATGGTTTTAATTTGCATGTCCCTAATGACTATGGTGTGAAGCATCTTTTCACGTGCTTATTCGGCATCTGTTTATCTTTCTTGGTGCAGTGGTTGATAAAACCTTTTTCCTATTTTTGTTTTTTAATAATCCCCAAGGGTAAAAATGTTGATTTTGAGAGAGAAACATCAATGTGAGAAACATAAATTGGTTGCTGCTATACATGCCCTGACCAGGGATCAGAACTGAAGCCTGGGTATGTGCCATGACTGGAAATCGAACCTACAGTCTTTTTGGTGTACAGGACAATGCTCCCACCAACCGAGCCAGCCAGCCAGGGCCGTCTTTTGCCTATCTTTTAAAAATTGGGTTGCTTTGCTTTGTTGTTTTTGACAGTTATGTTCTGGCAGTTATTTATATCCTTTGTTGGATAGATAATTTGTAAATTCTTTCACCCAATCTGTATCTGATTTTGGTATCAAGGTAATGCTAACTTCAAAATGAGTTAACAAGTGTTCCCTTCCCCTCTATTTTATGGAAGAGGTGAGAACTGGTAGAATCGGTGTTTTTCCTTCTTTGAATTCAGAAAACTATCTGAAGTTTTTTTTTTCCTGAGGGTTTTAAACTATAGATTCAATGAATTCAGTAAATAGTCACATTTTATATTTTTTCCTTGGTGAGTTTTGCTTGTGTCTTTTAAGCAATTAGTCTATTTCATCAAAATTTAAAATTTTTGTGTATCAAAGGACACTGTCAAAGAAGTGAGAAGATAATCCACAGAATGGGAGGAAATATTTGCAAATTATATATATGATAAGGGATTTGTATCCAGAATATTTAAAGAACTTTATAACTCAATAATAAGATAAATAACCCAACTAAAAAGGGGTAAAGAACTTGAATAGACATTTCTTCAAAAAAGATACACAAATGGCCAATAAGCACATGAAAAGATGCCCAATACCATTAGTAATTAGGGAAATGCAAATCAAAACTGCAATGAGATACCACTTCACCCACAAGCTGTCTATAATAAAAATAACAGACAATAATAAGTGTTAGTAAGACTTGAAGAAATTGAAACCCTCATACATTGCTGGTAGGAATGTAAAATGATATAGCCAATGTGGAAAACAATTTTGAAGTCCCTCAAAATGTTAAAGCATAGTTACTATTCTCAGGTATATATATAATCAAGTGAAAACATTCACTAAAAACTTGTACACCATTCACAGTAGCATTATTCATAGGAGCCTAAAAGTGAAAACAGATCACATGCCTATGAATGACAGTGGCATATCCTTACAGTGGAATATTATTCTAGACCAGTGTTTCCCAAAGTGTGGTACGCGTACGCCCAGGGGTACGGAAAGAGTTTGGTGGGGCGTTGCACCAGAGTTTGGTGGGGATATGTACTGCACCGTGCTTAGCTGCGCCTAATTCTACGTTCTCATGAGTACGAGGGGTACTCAGCGTTACGAAAATTATAGAAGGGGCACACATATGTCAAAAGTTTGGGAAACATTGTAAAGGAATGAAATGCTGATAATATCTATGGCATGGTGAACCTTAAAAATATGTTCAGTAGCCTGCCCAGTGTGGCTCAGTGGTTGAGCATTGACCCAGGAACCAAGAGATCACCTTTTTGATTACCAGTCAAGGCACATACATGCCTGGTTCCAGGCTCAATCTCCAGTAGGGGGCGTGCAGGAAGTAGCCGATCAATGTTTCTACTTCTCTCTCTCCCTTCCTCTAAAAACCAAAAAAAACATTTTTTTTTAAATTGTGATGTTTATGCAACTCTGAATACATTAGAAACTATAGAATTTTACATATTAAGTAGGTGACTTGTATGTGATTTATATCTTATGTTACAAAATCTATTATGACATCATAATCAATTGCAGCAATGAAGACTATAGCAACTCTGTATTTTCTTTGCTTGTTATGTGTCTATCAACCAATTTTTCCTTCCCTCTGCTGTTTTATGTAAAAGTATTGACGAGCCTTACTATTTGTCTTTCAGTTATGGAATATTCAAGTGGAATTTTGACTGGAATGAACAGTGATGCATATGATGACTACAGAACTTTGTTGTCCCTCTCTTTTAGAAGAGAATGATGCATCTGTGTACGAAGGAATCTTGCAGCGTTAGGTGGAAGCATGAACTTGTTAGAGGAAGATGGAAATTGAATATGGTAGAAGGGTGCGTATCAGTGATGAGTAGCCAAACGGGGTGGGCCGTGCTGGTTATTGTGTCTCAGCCCCAAACCCATTCCATTTTGTGTTCTGTGATGCTGGACTCCTGAAAACTACATTTCTCAGACTTCCTTGCCGGCTGGCTTCCTGTTTTAGGGGCCGGCTGAGGGAGACCCAGGAAGTGAAAGGGAAGGAACGAACTTCTGCTCTCAATACCAGCTGTCAGTAGCAGGCATTTAGCTCTACCACTGACCATTTTGGCACCTACCTTCTTATCAGTTCCAGCACCAACTTCTTAGAATCCAACCCTTCCCCAGTGCACATCAAAATCTGGGCACTGGTCTCATGGGGCCCCTCCCTGCAGGTTTCTGGCCAGCTTCCAAGATGACCCCCAGTGATCCCTTCTGGTCTTGGTATTAGTGACTGTGTGGGCCCCTCCCACGTTGAATCAGGGTTGGCCAGTGTGACCAATGGAATATGGTGACGATGAAGCTGTGTGAGTTCTGAGATAGATCATAAAAGGCAGTGGAACTTCCACCTTGTTCTCTTGGGATGTTCACCCAGAGGATGCCATGAGGACACTCAGGGAGCCCCGTGGACAAGAGCCCAAGGCCTCAGCAGCCAGAGCCAACTTTCCACCATGTGAGTAGACCCCCCAGTTCCAGCCACTTCCTCAAAGACTGAAGCCCCAGGCAGTACCCGATGGCAACCTCAGGACAGACCCCAACCAAAACCACCCAACCACCCTCGGGAGAAACCCCGAACTGGAACGCCCACCCACACTGCTCCCAAAGCCTTTACTTAAATCTTTGTTGTTAAAAGCATTACAGATGCCCCACCACCACCACCCCTAATTGCTGCTGCCAAATTCCTAACAGAAATTGTGAACCATGAGTGATCAGTTACTGTAAGCCACCATGTTTAAGGGGTGATTTTGTTGTACATCAGATAACTAGTCACTTCCTCTTTCCTTAAAAATGGCACCGTTTCAACAGGTGTGTGAACAGTTCCCTAGATTAAAGGCCCTATATTTGAAATAACTAGTGTGGTTTCTGTTTTCCTGATTGAGCCCTTTAAATTTTAGGACGAAAACATGAAACGAGAGCAATACATTCCCCGGTATCTGCTCTTCCCCTTCCCAAACCCAGCCTTGGGAGTCTTCACTTGTCCGGCTGGCCACCACCTCGGCCCTCTGCATCCTCCACCCTTCTCTACTCCGCTTCCATTCCTGTCTCCCCACCAGACTTCTAACCACAGAGCTCCGTTCTCATCCTGTTTCCTCAGGGCCCCCAGACAAACATTGCGACGCAGGATCTGGGGGGGTTGGGGGAGCACGGAATTGAGTTTATTGTTCTGAGTCTGGGTTTTGTTCCTCGGACATGATTTTTCCTGGATGGAGGTGACTGTCCCACCTCCCAGAGTCGCAGTCCCGTGGGCCTGTTTAGATTATTTTCCAGGTTCAAAGTGCACTGAGAAGGCTTCACAGTTTTAATACTTCCTAGATGCTCAACTGAGGCAAAGTGATAAAATGGCCCTCCCCCCACCAGCCCATAAAATAAAACCCCAAGCCCCCAGCAGCTGCTGCTGCAGCCGTATGAAAAAATAATACAAACTCTTCTTAAAAAATAGATTACACAGAAAGAACCCAGAGGACAGAGGGGCGTGGGGAGAGGCGGGGGCTGCTCCAGCTCCTGGTGAGGAGCCTCGGGGAGAGGTCCGGGAGGGGCGCCGAGATGAACTTCAGGGGCTGGGATGCTGGTGGACACCTGCCTGGTCCGCTCTGCCCAACCTTCCTCTGCTGCTCCTCCCAGCAGCTCTGCCAGGGATCCTCCCTTTGCCCTGAGGCCTAGTACCTGCTTCTCACTAAAGTGGCTTTAATAAACAAAAAGACCCAAAGCAAGAAGGGCTGCTGCCCCACCGACAGGATGCCCCCTACAGGAGCAGACGACTCTTTGCTTTGGGGGTTTGGACAGTCATCAGTACCTGCTACTACCTAGACACCCCTGGGAGGGGGTGGTGGTGATAGGCCCCAGACCCTTATGGCTCCTGGGAACACCGCTCCTTGGCACACCTCCTCCTAAGTGCTCGGCCGTGACAGGGCATGGTCTGAAGTTGGCCTCCAACAAGGCCTTGGAGGAGCTGCAGACGGATGGAGCGTGTGCAGGACAGCCAGGGCGGTGGGGTGTGGGATGGGGCACAATTCACATGGGCCCTCAAGCTCATGCAAGGAGAAGCAAGAGAGGGCAACCCCACCGAGACAGAGGTAAGGCAGGGTGAGGTGGTGGTGTGTGTGCAGCCAGGCCAGCTCTGCGGCTGGGGGGCAGAGACAGCGCAGGGCCACAGCCCACAGGGTAGGAGGCAAGTCAGGACCTGGTGATGGGGAGGAGTCTGGGTGCCCACTCCTGCCGAGCCTCCACACCTGGCTGCCTCCTGCAGAGGAATCTGGTGCAGGGTGGATTTTTGGAGTGGGGACAGGGGCTGCTGGGTGGGCTGGGCTCAGTCAGGGACCTCGGGGTGGGCAGGCAGTCCACTTTCGCCACGCCGGTAGGTCTCCCAGAAGCCCCTGTCCAGTTGCTCCAGCTGTGAGCCTAGTGGTAGGTGGCCGGCCAAGTGCATGCGGAGGGTCTCCAACCATTGCTCCAGCTTCACGAAGGAGGGCCTGGGATGACAGGTCAGGGGAGAGGGATGGTGGGTTCTGGCTCTGCTGAGGACCAGCCCACCCCAAGGCTGCCCGGGCCGTGCCCGACCCCACTCACCTCTTCTCAGGGTCCAGATCACAGCAGCGCACGGTAATGGGGAAGAAGCTCGGGGGGCAGTTTGGGGGGCAGTAGCGGTCCAGGAAGCCTCGCACATTGAGGCCAAAGTCCATGGTGCGGGGCAGGTAGTCAGGGTCAGCATTCACCCGCCCGATGATCTGTCCAGCACAGGGCCAGCAGTTACCCAGGGGCCCTTGGGGCTGGGTACCACCGAGGAGGCATTTGAGGGGAGTTTACATTGGGCCTGGATGCAAATTGCTGTGGGTAGCCCAGGTCCCAGGAGCCTCCCTAGCCTGCAGCCCAGGAGGGTAGGGAGCGGAGAGGAGTCACCAGTCCTAATGCCAACGGCTGCCCACCCCTGCACCTACCTCGCAGAGGACGATCCCAAAGGAAAACACATCCACCTTCTCATCATAGCTTCGGCCTAGACAAAGAAACTGGCTATTAGCAAATGAGGCAGGACCAGGATCAACTGGCAGGGATGCTGGGCCAGGGACTGGCAAACCACATGGATGCCCCGGCCAGCAGGTCAGGACCAGAGGGAAGATGCTCTGCCCCTGACCCCACCAGGGCTAAGAAAACTTTTGGGGGGGTGAGGACAAGAGCCCTGGGTAAGGGGTACCAGGCCCAGCTTGGTCACTGACAAGGCATGGACTTCATTGTGGTCATGAAAGAAACCATGTCAAACCCCTGGAACCTGTGACTGTTACTTTGTTGAAAACAGGGTCTTTGCAGATATAATGAAGGTTCTTGAGATGAGAAAATCCAAGATTATCCAAGATAAGCCCTAAATGCCATCACAAGTGTCCTTATAAGAGACAGAAGAGAAGACACCCAGAAGAGGAGGCGGTGGCCATGGGAAGATGGGAGCAGAGGTTGGAATGATGCGGCCTAAAGCCTGGGAATGCCAAGACAGCTGCCTGAAGCAGCAAGGAATGAACCCTCCCCTACGGTCTCTGCAGGGAGCACAGCTCCACTGATTCCAGACTTCCAGCTTCTGGAACCTTATGTAAGAGAATAAACTTCTTTCGTTTTAAGTCACCCAGTTTGTGGTAATTTGTGACAGCACCTTCAGAACCCTCGAAGCCTCAGTTTCTTCATCTGTACAATGGGAGGAATACCATCTACCTCATGATGCTAAAAACAATCAATATAGACACTCATTTACTAAATGCTACCTAGTTTATAACCTTATCTAATCCTCACACCACCCCTTAAAGATAGGGACTGTTAGCCTACTTCACAGGTGAAGTTATTTTGTGGCGGGGAGAGAAGGACTATGTGAACTTCGGTCAGAGCTGGCGCTGTGACAACCTCTAGTCCGCCTGCCCTGACCCCGTGTGTGCATGCCGCCTGCCTGTGGAGGGGCTTTGTAACCCACGGTCTAGGCACACCCAGGGCCACAGTGTGACAGGCCTGACTGACAAAGAAAGGGAGCCGAAGCCGGTTTGGCTCAGTGGTGGAACGTCGGTCTGTGGACTGAAAGGTCCCAGGTTCGATTCCGGTCAAGGGCATGTACATTGGTTGCGGGCACATCCCCGGTAGGGAGTGTGCAGGAGGCAGCTGGTCGATGTTTCTCTCTCATGGACGTTTCTAGCTCTCTATCTCTCTCCCTTCCTCTCTGTAAAAAAATCAATAAAATATATTTTTTTTAAAAAGAGAAAAAGAAAGGGAGTGGGAGAGGGGCCTATCCTAGGCGGAATAACGGCCCCCAAAGATGTCCATGTCCTGAGCCCTGGAACTTGTGAATTCACTGCCTTATACGGGTGATTAAATTAAGGACCTTGCACTGGGGGTGGGGGTGGGGCAGAGAGATGGGAGGGGAGAGGTCTTGGATTACGGGGATGAACTCTATGTAGTCGCTCTCCCCTATGAGAGCGAGGGGAGTCAGTCAGGGAAAGAAATGTGATTCTGGACACAGACGTCAGAAGATGCCAGGCTACTGGCCCGGATGGGAGAAGGGGCCACCACCTAAATGAGTGGCCTCTAGGAGCTGGGAAGAGGAAGGAGAGATTCTCCCCGAGAGCCTTCAGGGAACCAGTCCTACTGACACTAACTTAAGCCCATGAGACTTAAGTTATTGAACTCCTGACTTCCAGAACTACACAGAAACGTGTGTTTTTAAGCCAAGTGTGTGGTAATTTGTTACACCAGCCGTGGGAAAAGAACCCAAAGAGGAAGCGGAGGGGCTGAGGGGGCCAGGTAGGCTGAGGCAGCTCACCACTGACAGGTGGGGCCGCCCACTCACCATTGATCATCTCGGGCGCCATCCAGTAGGGGTTGCCTACCACTGTGTAACGCTTCCTCCGGTCTGGCTTCTTGAGGCTTCGCAGGTCTTCAGGCTGAGTCTTCTCATCCACCATGAGCCGCGCCAACCCAAAGTCCGCCACCACCACGCTCTTGTTCTGGGTGACGAGGAAGCAGGGCCACCCTGAGCGTGTTCCCGCCACCACCAGCCACCTGCTCCTAGCCCGGCCCCCACACCAATGCACAGCCAGCCAGAGAGCACAGCTCTGACACCCGGGGGCTGCTGGTGGGGGTGTAACCCCACTGTTCAGAGGGACTCGTGTGCAGGGCTGGGACCGCCTTCCTTTCCCAAACCCCTCTGCTCTTTGCAAATGGAGCTGCCCAAAGCTTCAGGAAATACCAGTGTGGCTCCACACCCCTATTTATTATTTCTCTCTTAATTCTCCAACCATCTGGTACATGTTACCTTGCAGATGAGGTGACTGAGGCTGAGAGGAGTTAAGAAAATTGCTTAAGGCCACC
The DNA here is from genome assembly GCF_964339955.1 of Pipistrellus hanaki. Classification (NCBI taxonomy): domain Eukaryota; kingdom Metazoa; phylum Chordata; class Mammalia; order Chiroptera; family Vespertilionidae; genus Pipistrellus; species Pipistrellus hanaki. The sequence goes on along the minus strand of NC_140506.1, from coordinate 73,507,882 downwards.
CAGCTGGTCAGTGATAGGACTGGACTCACACCCAGGGCTCCAGGGCCCCTGGCTCTACTGTTCTAGGTTCGTAGGAGCCCCTCCCAGCGCCCAGCCTGGACCCTTGGCAGAGCTGAGATGCTGACTGCTGTGTTCACCCAAGATGGTAAAATCAGGGGTGGGTCTCCTGAGCGATGAGGGACAGGCAGGGAACCCTAGGGCATGTGCCAAGTCGGGGCTGGGGAGATGCTCCGAGTGCCCCAAGGCCCAGCCTCTTAGGCTTGGTGTCTGGGGCCCTGGAATTCTGGAACCTATTGGCCAGGTCCAGGATGGCCACTGCTGGGTGGACACCGAGGAATGGGCAAGGCGAGGCTGAGGGGCAGGGCCCCCTGCAGGGGAGTTAGAGCCAGGCTTCCTCTGAAGGGAAGGACTCCGTGCTGCCTTTGGGGGTAGCATGAATGTAACAGTCACCCAGAGAAAACTCTGCAGAGGTGGCATATGGGCGAGGGGGTGAAATGCATCCTGGGCCCCCTTCAATGAGGCCTCAGGGGACATAGTCCCTCTCAGGGCTCCATCTCTTCAGGTGTAATACCAGGTGGGAAGTTAGTGGGAGGGTCTTGACCTGGGTCCCTCAGACTCCAGGGCAGTGGTTCTTGAAAGCCAGGGTCCATAGGGTCCAAGTGCTGGTTCCTGCCCCATCTCTTTCAGAAGGCCTGGTGAGGGGCTCAGGACTGTGCACTTTCCTAAGTCTCACAGGATCAATGGTGCAGGGTTCTGCAGATCCTGCTATGGGAACAGCTCTAGGGAAACCAGTGAGGGCCATCACCGATTCTCAGAGGCCCCACATTGTAGACAAAGGGTTTGTTGTGCATAGATGGGTTCTGGGGACAGGAGGCTTACAACTCTCAGCAGATTCTCAAAGGATGGGCTGTGCTGTGGGCCTGAGGCTATGACAGGTCACCCTGTTCTCACTGCGCCCAGCACACCTGCTGGACCTCGCAGTGAATCCATTGCCAGCAGAGGCAGCCTAAGCCGGCTCCCTGGAAGTCCATGTAGGACCTCACCAACCTCTCTGTGCTCACTGCCCACCGTTTCCCACGGCCTAGAAAGCCCCTGCGTTGCCTGAACATTCCCTGGAGCAGAGACCCCCACTTGACAGTGAGCAACTCATGGCTTTCTGGATGTCATACTGCTGGGACTTTGTATGTCCCACTGCCACCATCAGACACTTCCTGTACTGAATTCACTGGACAGACACCTGTCTGTAGTGTGATGAATCATGTCCCCAGCAAATCCATGTCCACCCGAAACCTCAGTGTGAACTAACATGGAAACAGGGTCTTTGCAGACACGCTTAGTTAACATGAGGTTACATGGGATTAGGGTGGGCCCTAACTCCAATGACAGGTGTCTTAGAAGACATAGATAACAGAGGGAAGAAGGCCACGTGAAGATGGAGGCAGAGACTGGAGTGATGTAGCTACAAGCCAAGGAACGCCAAGGAGTGCCAGCAGCCACCAGAAGCTAGGAGAGGGGAGGGGCCAGGTTTTCCCTTAGAACTAACCAGGCCAACACCTTGATTTTGGACTTCTGTCTTCCTGAACCCTGAGGACACACTGCTGTTACTTTAAGCCATCCGGTCTGTGGCCCGTTGTTATGGCAGCCCCAGGAGGCCTCTCCAGTTGGGTGGTCAGTGACTCTCTCTGTTTTCTGCAGACAGCCTAATCACTACCCCACTTAAGTATGTCCCCTCAAAGCCTCTTTCAGGAAGCCTGCCCTGAGGACCCAGCCCACATGCCAGGCCCCACTCCAGACCCACAGCCGGGAGAGCTGCCTGGTGTAGGCCTGGCCGCTCTGCTGTAGGCTGTTCTCTACGAATGCCACGTGCCTGGGCCTTTATGGTTTACACATCCATTTTTCCTTCATTGACTTGTCAGACCCTCCTACAACCTGCAATGTCAGTGGCTCAGAGCGCTGGAGCCACCCTGCAGGTAAATGGCACCTTCAGGTCTGTTCGCCTCCTGGCCTTGAGCTGCTCCCCTCCACCACCTGCCCCCCGCCCCCGGGCTAAACTGGAGTAGCTAAAACGACCCAGGGACCCCTGTTCAGAAAAGGCCTTGAGGCTGAGTGTGGTGGGCAGGGCTCCTGCTGTCCCCTCCCTCCCAGGCCCAGGCTGCTCACCTCACGGACCAGGCAGTTGTGGGAGTTGAGGTCCCGGTGGATGATGTTCATGGAGTGGAGGTAGGCCTGAGGGAGGAGGGCACAAAGGTCAGGAGGTGGCTGCGCCGAAGGACCCCAGCCCTGGCCCCGGAGGCCCCCACTTCCCATCCCGCCCCCATCAGGCCAGTTGGGGGTGTTCTCCCCACTCTCTAAGCTTCCTCGTGGCTTTCATGTCTAAATCCCTTGTGGAATTTCAGATTAGCAGAGAGAATGTTTTTATAAATGGGGTTGGATCACCAGCCCACACCCCCTAAGTCAGAACCAAAGCTTACTCACCATCCCAGAAGCAATGTCCTTGGCAAAGCTCACCCTCTGACTCCATGGGTACTGGCTGTCCTGGGGGCGGAGAGACAATGGCCAGGAAGGACCAAAACAGGGCCACAGTGGTGGGCAAAGGGGTGAGAGAGAGGCAGGGGCAAGTGCCCTAGAGGGTCTGATGACCCCACTCTCATCTGCACCCACACTGTGGATGTGAGTGTATAATTTAAAACAAGGTTCTAGCACAGGGGTCTTCCAACTACGGCCCGTGGGCCACACGCGGCCCGCAGAGGAGTCTGATCCGGCCCGCCAGGTTTTTTGGGCAGTGAGCGCAGCCGAGGTGTTACAGTAGGAATTAGTTCATATAGTCCGGCCCTCCAGCTCTCTGAGGGACCGTGATCTGGCCCCCACTTTAAAAAGTCTGATTTTGAACACTAACGTGGGGGTGGGGAGGAGTAACTACATATTTCTCTGTAGTTACTGATGCACCACCTCTGAGAAAAAAAAAGCTCTTTTATCTTCTACAAAATCCCATCCTTCCTAGTTTTTAAAAAATCGGAACTGACTTTCATGGACCATCATAGATGGGCCTGGTGAAGTCACCTGCCACGGGCCAGCCATATCGCTCAGGAGAGCAGGGCTCTGGACTGTCATTTGGGGAAATAACTTTTCTCTCACCTCATCCCCTGGAGACCTCCAGAGGGAAGGTGAGGACATCAGAGCATATTAAAGACTCAGAGCGCAGTTAGGAAACCTAAGTGGTGCTTGACCACAGAATCCCCTCTGAGAAGTCGTATCTGTAGGAGCCCACAAAGTGACACTCCGGCAACACCAGGTAATTTGGCCGAGGGGGGAGGGACCAGCGGCGGGTGCGGGAGGGGACAGAACTCAGGGTCTCAGGGTGACGCTGACAGCCCTCACACTGGACCCCAGGGGCACTACCCGCAGCACAAAAGAGATGGAAGTACCCTCCAAGCACTCTGCTTCTAAAGGTGGCTTTGCAATTCTTCCCCAGCCCTTCGTTCTGAATTTTATGGAACAGGACAAACAGTACAAATGATTTGCTTTCACCAGAAGCAAAACAAAGGTCCGCGTGAAGAGGTCATGGGAGGGGCCTCTCAGGTGTGTGACCTGCGGCAGGTGGGCTGGGGCCGGCCTGCAGCCCTGCAGGACGCCCAGTTCAAAACAGCCCGTGTCCCCTCAGCACAGCTGCCACCCTGAGCCTCAGCTTTCCCCGCTTCAGACCGAGTCAGAGCAACCCCACTGGATTCCGAGTCAGGGTTTGGAGGGTCTTTTGAGACCAGAGGCCCACCCCACCGAAGAGGGACCCCCACTGAAGAGGGGTCAGGCCCAGAGGGGAGGTGCAGCCCAGCACTCACCATGCTCTTGATGATGCCCCGGAGTGTGCCGCCCTTGATGTACTCGGTGATGAAGTTGAGCCTCTTGTCCTTGTAGAGCACCCCAATGAACTTGAGCACATTGGGATGCTCCAGGCATCGCATGACCTTCACCTGGCGGGGATCAAACAGGCTGTGCACACATCTCCTTCTCCCTCCACTGCCCCACCAGAGGCCACAGACAAAGCCAAAGACAGGGGACCCTCCCCGCCCAGGGGGCTCCTGCCACACCCACGGCCACTGTGCTCTTTGTTGGAGCTGCTCCCCACCCCAGGGGGCCCTGCCTTTCTTGCCCTCCTGGCAGATACTGTTTCTGCTCGGGGACCCTCTCCCAATGGGGGAAAGGGGTGGGGCCACAGCATGTGCCCGAAGTCTGGTGAGGCGAGGGTGGCAGTCCCACTCACGGACCTCCTTGAGGAACGTCCTCTGTGTCTCCTCGTCGAACCGGATCAGCTCCTTCATCACCATCACCTCCCCTGTCTCCCGGTGTGTCACCTGCGTGGGGACACCGAGGCATGGAGACAGTCAGACAGAAGCTCTGCTCTAGGCCCATCTTGCCGAGGCCCCATCCCTACCCCTGGACTGTCAGGGAGATACACAGTCAGCTTCAAGATCTTTACGGACATTTCTTGTGGTGTCCTGGCCCTCGAGGGCGGTAGAACTTAATACCGTTACAGATGAGGAAACTGAGGCTCAGGGAGGATCCTAGCAGGGCTCCAGGCCACCCAGTTGGCAGGGAAGGAGGTGGCTGGGCTTGGGACCAGGCCCGCCTGACCCAGAGGCCAGCGGTCTCTGCTCTGCTGGGCTGTCTCCCGGAGGCGGAATGGTGGCTTTGCCAGGGACTCCTCCCCTGGCAATGGGACCAGAGGTAAGGGCTGGGGGCCAGGGCCTATCTGGACCAGGGCATGTGGGCAACCTGACCAGCACCTTTTGTATAATCCTGAATCCTCTAGCCTAGTCCTAGCTGTGACACAAGAGCCGGGGAAGGGCTCACGTCTCTGCTGGGGGAAGGGGGAAGGGGAAAACAGTCCCAAGCCCGAGTGGGTTGGCATCAGGCTCAGTGGGTTGGCATTAAGCTTCAGGGTATGGCTGGGCTACCCTCCCAGCTGCCACCTCCCAACAGCCGCTCCATATGAAGTTCTGGGTCTATCTGGAGTAGGTGCCCTTCCCCTCACTAGCTCAAGGAGGCCCAGGTGGAGGAGACTGGCCAGGGAGTCTGGAAGCCCCTTCCATGTGGCTTCTTGGTGGGAGGAGGTAGGACCGATAGGCTGCACCCGCCTGCCTGCCTGCTCCCACTCTTGGCCTGCCCATGCCCGGCGTGCCCTGTACCTTGATAGCCTGGCCGAAGCAGCCCTTGCCCAGCACCTCCCCGTGGATGAGGTCCGACGGCCGGAAGATGCGGTGTGGCCGGCAAACGACGCGAAGGGACTCAGAGCGCCCCAGGTCCCTGCACTGGGAGGCAGGGGAGCCCAGTGAGCTGGCTCCCGGAGATCTGTCGATGCTGTAGCTCCTCCTGAGGACACACACACACACACACACAGTGCCACCAGGGAGCAGGTGGACACCTGGCTGAGGCCCCCTGGGGGAGGCTAGGCCTCAGCCTGTCCCCTTCCTCTTGCCTGTCATGTTCCCATCTATGTCAGTCTTTACATAACCACCCGTTCTGAGAGGGTCACACAGGGCAGCTCTCCTGGGTGGCCACAAGACTCTCACCCCATCCTGATGCCAGCACCCGCTGTCCATCCCGTTTGGCCTTCCTGTTTGGGGCCCACTACTGTTCAGGTGCCCTCGGTAGGAACGTTTGTCCGTGGGCTTCTCTGCCTGGTGGCGCTGGGTCAGACATTTGTCTCCCAGCAGTTGGGTCCTGGGGCGCAGAAGCAGACGACCTTCCCAAGAAGCCCACAGCCCTGCCACATTGGTGGCCTCGGAGGGTGGCATGAGCTCCAGACAAACACAGGTGGGGGAGAAGTCCATAACCTCAGCATCACTATTGCTCACGAGTAAAGGCTGTCCCCCGGCCCCTTCCCCGAGTCTTTCTCAGGAGTCCTGAGCAGGCCCACAGTGAGTGCAGTGAGGACCAGGCTGCTTCTGGTTTCTTCCTCATGTCCTCCAAACCCCTGGAGCAGGATACAGGCACCCCCAACCTGGACCACTGCAACAGCCCCCCCCGCTACCTCTGGTCTTGGGTGCCCTTCCACACGGGGACCAGAGTGGTCTCTGTGAAACACACCCCTCAGTGAGGCCCTGTGACAGGTGGACAAGGTCCAAGGACCCCTGCCACATCTGAAGCCCTGCAATTAGCTTCTGCCTGGAACCCACCCCTCCCAAACCACACCCAGAGCTCCCATCATCCTGAGCTACTCGTGGGCTGCTCCTTGCAACCAAGGCGCTGGTACACCCTGGAAAGCTCTGTAGTCCCAGCTGGGGGAGATGCTCCCACTATTTTCCTACTTCTCACTCCCCGTCCTTCCTCTCATAGTGCCTGGCACCTTGTGCTGGCCTGCTTTTCTGCAGGGCTGACTCCCTCACAGACTGACTGACTGGAGGGTGGGAATCAGGTCCCATCTCCAGGCCCAGCATCAGTGAAAGTACCCAGATACACCAAGGTCCAGGGCTGACTTACAGGACAGGTTTCGGCCGGGCAGAGCTGCCAGCCTCTCCACTGGGAGTGTGAGCTGGGGAGCCCAGGGGGCTGGGCTCCGGGCCCGCCACATGGCCCAGCGTGTCGTGGGGGTCGTGCTCGAGAGTCAGCTGGAGCAAGCGGCTGGTTTCCTGGATCAGCAGGTCAATCTGGGGAGAGCAGTGTGTGGACGGGTGAGTCCCAGGTGGTGGGGGCAGGCATGAAGGCACCACCTCCTACCCTGCTTCCCAGACTCAGGACCCATACCTCATCCAGGGGCACGTTCCGAATGGGTGTGCCATTGATCTCCAGGATCCGGTCTCCAACGTGGATGGAATTCTTCACATCTGGGCTCATGCAGCCTGGGTCCACTCTGTGGGCACAGAGCAAGGGCAGTGGTCAGACCCCTGCCCGCCAGCCTATCTCCTAGAGCCCTGATCTGGTTCCAACTTGGGTGATCAGTAGATGGCAATGGTCTAGAACTTGGGAGTTCTGGTTCGGTGAGAATTCTGTCATTGATGACTGATGTCTCCGCTGTGTGAAACTGGAGAAAGGTGGTACTCCCTTAGCCATGTGCTGCCCCACACCAGATGCTCGGAGGCTGCCATTCAACAGACCAGTCCTCTGAACTTCCTGGTTTGCTTGGAGCAGATGAACGTCATGAGTGTTCAAAGGGTCTGGATTCACTGGCTTCCTACCTGACTCCCAAACTTGCCCTGCAAGGTGAGGTGAAGGCTCCCATTCTCCGGAATCAAGCAGGAAGGCGCTCGAGGCCTGCCCTGAGCCACATTGCAGACCGGAGATGGGATGACGCCCTCCATTATTGGCCAGAAGCTAGCTAATGGAATGGCCAACTTGCCAAATTTAATTGCTTCTTTTAACTCTTTGGTGTCATCTGGTTTTCCTTTTGTCTTCATAAAAGCTTTTTCATGAATGCTCGGGTAGGTGATTAAACAGAGAGGAAACTGAAGACTTTAAGGAAAAGAGATTCATAAAAAAAATTTCATTATCAAGAGCATATTCATACCTGGGGGAGCTTTTTTTTTTTTATAGTGGAAAGCCAGGTAGTAAATACAGAAGGGGAATCACCATTTTGTAGCCATCATGGTAATAATTAATACAGATAAGAATCACCTACGGATGCCAGCACCATTCGGTGAACGGTTCTTGGGAACAGGATATTTACAGAGTCAAATCTCATAAATGACTTATTGATTACATTACAGAGGGGGGAAAAATCCTTTACAGCAGAGAGGTTTATCAAAGCTGACATCCCCAATAAAGGGCATCATGTGACGATGCCCAGAGAAGGACACGGCAGCACTTATGTGGTATCAGGCCACAATGCACAACCTAAATCTAATAAACAGGAGACATCAGTCAAACCCAATGGAGGACATCCCACTTAACAACTGACCTGCACTTCTTCATAAACATCATGGAGGACAATGAATTAAGAGACTGAGGAACTGTCACAAATTAAGAGACTGAAGAGACATGAGGACTCAGGGAAATGCATGATCACGGACTAGATCCTGGATCAGGAAACTGTTACAAAGAACAGGACCGAGACACCTGGCAACATCTTAACTGGATTGCATACTGGATAAAAAGTACTGTATCAATATTAAACTTCCTAAGTGGCATGATTACATATAATTACAATTGATAATTATGTAAGAGAATATCCTTATTTTTAGGAGAATGTCTATGTTTTTTTGGCAGGAAGGAAGGGTCAATGACATCTGTAATTTACTCTCAAATGATTTAGCAAATAACAATATGTACATATATGTGTATATATAAACATAAATCAGTATATATGTATACACATACATAAATGTAGAGGGAGACACACACATACACCCCAAATGTGGCAAAAAATTAAAATTGACGAATCTAGGTGAAGATTGTATAAGTGTTCAATATACTTATTATTTTAGCAAATTTTCTGTAAATTTGTACATGTCAAGATAAAAAGTTGAAAAAAAAACCACACAAAAAACCACCACCACACACACCAATGAATACATTTCCATTAATATAAGCTACTCATAGATAGAGCCTGAAAAATATATTCCTTAGACTTATCTCCTTTCCTTCAGTCTCCTGTTAAACTCCAGGGGGCGGGGTCGGAGATAAACTTTCCTTAAAATGCTGCTATAAACAAAATGAGAAGTGGTCAGCTAAGACTTACTTATAACAAGTAAATCCAGTCAGCAGCCTTTGGGCGAGCTGGGAGCTTCTGAGACGGGTGGCTCTGCAGAAACTGGGGAGCAGATGTCGTCTGGAAAGAATGCCCAGCCAGTAAGGGAGACGGGGGAGGTGCCACTGGCTCTCCATTTCTAAGGTTCTGCCTGGTTGTCAGGGACCAGCTGGTCTGGGAGTTTCCCCATCTCTCTCACCAGTCTGTCTGCTTACTTGTGTATGTAAGGCAGCTGCTGGCCTGGCTGATGCTCAAGGTGGGGGTGGAGATGGGAAGGCAAGCCTGCCAGCACCCTCCTTCCCCAGTGCTACCTTCACCTCTTCGGCGTGGTGCCTGGTGCCCAGCAGGTGTGTGAGGAAGTTCACTGAATCCGATGGAAGCTGGCACTTGGCTCTCATGGCCACATGTGGGGGCATGGGAGACATTTAAAACTACTTCTTCAGGAGTCAATGAACTCCTCACAGAAATCTTACAAGGCTCCCAAGTGTCCAACTTCCTTATTGTTCAAAGACCCCAAAGCCCATAGAGGACAGGGAGCTGCTGAGCGTCACAGTGAGCTGGCTCCCTAATCTTCATCCCTCCTGGGCTGGCTCCCTAATCTTCATTCCTCTTGGCATCCCAGACCTTTTCTACATCCTTTAGAACTTTCTTTAGGGAGGAACTGCTAGTACCAAATCTTGGTTTTGCCTGCCTTACCATGTCTATTTCACTCTCATTCTTGAAGGGTATTTCAAATATAGATTCTAGGTTGATGGTTTATTTTTTTTACTCAGTGCATTAAATATATCATTTCACTGATTTCTGGCTTACATGTTTTCTATTGAGAAATCAGCTTTCAGTTCAACTGAACTTTTTTGAAGGTAATTTCTCTATTTTCTATGGCCACTTTGAAAGTCTTTTCTTTTGCTTTTAGGGTACTAATTTCCCTAGATGGGGTGATCCATGGGTGGATTTATTTTTATTTTGCTGTTTGGGATTTACTGGACATGAGTCTGTGGATTGGCGTCTTTTATCAGTTCTACAAAGTTCGCAGCCATTACATCTTCAAATAGTGCCTCTCTCCCATTAGTTCTCTCTTCTTCTGATTCCAAATAGATGATCTGATCCCCACACTGTCCTCCATATGTCTTAACCTCTCTTTCCCAGTTTTTATCTTTTTGTGTATCTGCTTCTTTCTTCTGTTTTAAACTGTACTCTACTGTTAAATGCTTGAATATTTTCGTTTTAATAATTATATATTTCATTTCTAGAGGTATATTTGGTTCCTTTACAAATTTATTACTTTTCTCATTTTTCAGGCATCTCTTTTTTATGGAAACATACTGAGTGTAATTATTTTATATCCTTTCTGATCATTCCCATATCAGGTTTTATAGGTCTGGTTCTGCTTCCTGTTGTCTTTGCTGACTCTTGCTCACAATGCCTTGCTTTCTTATCTATTTGTTCAGTGATTTTTGACTGAATTGCTCATCATCCTTGAGACACTTATCTAAGTAAATTCAATGAAGCCTGGAAGTGGGTTTCTTCGGAAAGGATCTGGATCTGATTCTGTAAAGGGCTTGGGAGCACCATCAGCAGGGAAGGAGCATTTTATTTTATTTTGTAGCAAAATTTTATTTATTATTATTTTTATTAAATTATTATCTGTGTACATATACCATTGCCCCCCGCTCCCATACATGCCCTCCCTCCCCAGGGGAAGGAGCATTTTAAACAAGGCTTTTTGAACCACCCAGACAGAGGAATTTGGTTTGCAATCCCAAGTGTATAAATTCTTAGATTCCCTCTTCCCTTCCATTCAGGCTCAAATCCGTTTTATAGTTCTCGTAGTTGGGGTTGGGGCATGGGGTGGGGGAGTGTGAGCTGATGGAAGGTGTGGTTTATTTCTCATTCATCCTTACCTTGAGAGCCCTTTGGGGTCCAAAGTTTAATAGGCAGTTTTCTTAATAGACTAGCTTCCTTAGCAAGTCAAGGCTTTGAGAGACCCAGACATGAAAGGACTTGAAAACTGAAGCTTAAGGCCCGGCTGTTGCTGCTCAGTGGTTGAGCATCAACCCATGAACCAAGAGGTCCTGGTTCAATTTCTGATGAGGGCACATACTCAGGTTGCAGGCTCGATCCCTAGTTTGGGGTGTGCAGGAGGCAGCCAATCAATATCTCTCTCTCATCGATGTTTCTCTCTCTCTCCTTCCTCTCTCTCTAAAATCAATAACATATTAAAAAAAAAAATCAAAAAAATTGAAGCTTAAGTTCACCCAATTTAGATCTGCCCTCAAGGCATGGCTACCTTTAGTATTCTGCTGATATCCCTGAGCTCCCTCCTTCACTTAATCTTGACCTGGTTACTTTCCTTTCTTATTGGATCAGATGTGGATCCAAAAAGAAATTATTACTTATTTTTTGAAATATATTTTTATTGATTTCAGAGAGAAAGGGAGAGGGAAAGAGAGATAGAAACATCAATGATGACAGCCTATCATTGATTGGCTGCATCCTGCATGCCCTCCTGCACTGGGGATCGAGCCTGCAACCCAGGCATGTGCCCTTGACCAGAATCAAACCTGGGACCCTTCAGTCCACAGGCCGATGCTCTGGCCACTGAGCCAAACCAGCTAGGGCTGTGTAGTGGTTTTTAGAGGAACTAGGCATCTGGTATGCCAGGCTGTCAGAGCTGTGCTCTATATGGGCCTCCATGCTGCCGTTTTCAGAGCCCCCAGTCCCAGAGTTGGCTCCCCATCTAAAGCATCGTGGCTACAGCCTCACCACCTGCAGCCTCAGCGGGCCAGCCACTCACCCCTGGACGCGGACGGTGTGGGAGTGCTCCGTGCCACAGCCGGGTGGGCCATGAGGTGGGTCGATGGAGACCGAGAGGCCACGTTTGCCATGAGCTGTGGCTGGGATGGAGACGAGGGTGACGGTGTGGGGCAGGTGAGAGCCGGGGGAGTCGGGCAGGATCTGCTCGATGACGGGGGTCACCACAGTCTGGTAGTAGCAGTGCCCGCTGCAGGAGTCACAGGCAGTGGGGACCCAAAGAGTGGGGAGAAAAGAGCATCAGCAGTCACTGGCATCTCCCCACCCCAAGTCCCAGTTCTACCACCCCAACTGCTTCCCAGGGGAGGGGGAGGGGCTTAGCTGCCTGAAGGGCCTGGGAGCAGAAACTGAGCATGTGCAGCCCTGCCCTTGCCCCTCAGTCAGCCTGGCTTTGCCTGCTCGCTTGTCGCAGTATAAGCTTACCAGAAGGAGGCCTGGGGTCAAGTCCAGTTCAGGAGTAAGTCATTAAAAGTCCATTTGGGATCAAGCCATGCTGCCCTTGAATCCAGTTTTATCAGTTACATAATAAAAATTTTCTCTGGTCTTTGGGAAAGAGGCTCTAAAGCCTTGGAATAAGAGTGTCTGTTTTTCCGGAGCCCCTCAGGCCACACCCGAGTGTATGTGAACAAGGTGATTCAGGATGGGGCTAGTCACCAAAAGACCAACCTTGTGATGAGAAGGTTGGTGCTTTGATCCAGTTCAACCTCCGAGAAGGGAAGGAGGTCTGGAGACTGTCCAATAATTCTATCAGTTCTGCCCACATAACGGAACCTCAATAAGAACTCTGCCGAACCGGTTTGGCTCAATGGATAGAGCGTCGGCTTGGGGACTGAAGGGTCCCGGGTTCGATTCCGGTCAAGGGCATGTACCTTGGTTGTGGGTATATCCCCAATAGGGGGTATGCAAGAGGCAGTTGATTGATAACTCTCTCTCATCGATGTTTCTAACTATCTCTCTCCCTTCCTCTCTGTACAAAATCAATAAGATATATTAAAAAACAACAACAACAACAAAAACTCTGGTGATGCTGCATTGGGGGGTGGGGGTACACGTCCTGCTCCCACTGGGGGGAATGCACAAAACCTTTGCTTTCTGGACCCTCTTGGACCTTCCGCTTTGTGTTACTTCATCTGGCTGGTTCTGATTTGTATCCTTTATAAAAAAACAAAACTGAGTCCTAATTATAGAACTTCCCTGAGTTCTGTGAGTCATTTAGTGAATTATCAAACCTGAGGGGGTTGTGGGAGTTCCTGATCTGTCACCAGCTGGTCTGAAGTGGGAGTGGCCTAGGGACCCCTCAACTTGTCTGAAGTGAAGGTGGTCTTGCTGCGTGCGGACTGGGCCCTGCACTCGGAGGGTCAGTAGTGGGTGCCAGCAATACAACCATTAAGAAATCTGAGGCTTTCTCAGTGTGACTCCCATGTCATAGTACCCAGTCACTCCTACGAAGCACTTTTGTTAAGGACCGCCCCAGATGGGTAGGCAAAGCGCCCTGGTATGGGAGACCCGTGCTGTAGGTGGGCATGGCAGACTGGGCCAGGGGCCAGGGCACACTCACCAGTACAGCTTGGAGTGTTCCACCAGCGTGTAGGTGTCCCCGTCACCGATGAAGGTCCCACACGTGAGGCAGATGAAGCACTCTGGGTGGTACTTCAGCTCCCCCGCCACCTGGAAGGGGGGGTGCGGGGACAACCCAACTTAGTAGCCCCTTCAGCTCCCATATCTCCTCCCCTTGACCTTCTCTGAGAAGGGCAACCCTGGACAAACCTTGAGGGTCTGTCTGGCCAGCTGCTGAGCTCCTGGACAGAGCTGGCTCTACTGGTAAAGGTAGGGGGCTGAGGGATACAGACAGACAGACAGGCTAAGAAGGCATGGGGGAATTAGAGAACCAGTGGAAAGAAGAACAAGAGCGATGATGGGAGAGAGGTCTCTGTGAGGACACGGACGGACGCACACATACAGACCAGGTGAGACATGCGAGCGGGGCGGGGGTGCTCACCATGACCAGCCCCTTGGTGATGTGTTCCGAGCATCCGTGGCAAGATTCGCCATAGCGGGCCCAATAGTCTTTCTTGCAGAAGAGCTGCCCATCCTTCTCGTAGTACTGGTGTGAGAGGGGAGCACTGCATTCACAACACCTGGACGGAGAGGAGCCCGGGCTTAGGAAGGCCCACTCCCAGCCCTCTCCCACAGCGGGGTCTGGTCAGCCTGTAGGCACCTTTGTGAGAATTACAAAAAGGTGTGCCCTCTGGGCAGAGACAGCCTGCCCTGGAGCACAGGGCTTACTTACCAAGTGGAGTCAGGGATGGAGTCAGCCCCGTTGGCCAGAAGTCTCTGCAGTGCGCAGCCTGCACAACCACCCAGAGCAGTTCTGCACCCCAAGTATCTGGCTCACCTGAGCCCCTGTGTCTTGTCATGTAAGAAAGATGGCCCAGAAAGGGCAAGTGACTAGCTCTTGGTCACGGAGAGCATAATGGAACCAGGGAGCCCAGGACTGAGTTGGGGATCCTAACGAACCATGAGCCCACTCCTCTAGACAGCTTCCTCCCCCTCTCCTCTGCCCCACCCAAGCAATGTGGAGGCAGCTTGAGCCAACTGACGTATATAAAAGTGACCTTTGGAGCTGTGAGGACCTACTAAGCTAACACCGTCTTACTGTCTTAATCCTCACAGGCCACCATGAGGCAGCCATGACATCCTCATTTTAGAGAAGGCAGATGAGCTTATGGCTCAGCAGGGAAACAGTTCGGAAGAGAGGGGGCAGGAAAGACTGGGTCCTGAGTGAGACTGCCCCGACCCCAGGGAACACTCCACTCTACACAGTCAGCTTTCATTGACTGCTCTTTAACGAGGGAACTGGGGATGAGGAGGGAGAGGGCAGCAGCCAAGAGTGCTGTGGGACACTGTCCCTTTAAGGGATCCAGCCTGTTCTCCATTGTCCGGGAGCCAGAGGGAGGGGTGATTGGTGAAGAGAGGTCAGGGCAAGGAAGGCACAAAATGCCTGGATCCAGACACAGGGTGGGGAGTGAGATGCATGCAGAATGGGGGTCTGAAGCAATTTCCCTATGAAAGAGGGGAGAGGGGAGGGAGGGACTCAGGAGACCTCCCTGGGACATGAGAGGCGGCAGCGGAAGCAGCATCTGGACCAGAGCCATGACGTCATCCGCACCCCCCTTCCTGCCCTGGGCCCCGCAGGGGGCGGGCGTCTCACTGCGGAAGGGGTAGCCGGGGAGGCGGAAGGGGTGGGGGGGAGGTGCTGGAGAAGCGGATTCTGCAAAGAGGCGGTGCAGACACTGCACCACGACCACGGGGAGGCCCCCCACGCTCTGCACTGATCCGTGATTCACTTCGCCCTGCCACGGAGCAGGCACATCACGATGTGACAGGAGTGTCACCGCAGGAGTCTCCCCCTCACTCCCCGGCTGCCAGGACTCGGGAAGTGGGGGCTGCCTGACTTGGGGTGGGTGGGTTGGTCAGGAGCAGCTGCCTTCCTCCAGGGGAGAGAATTGCTCTCCTCCCTCCCACAAACTCCTACTCCTTCACAAACTCCGCGGCAGCAGCCCTGGAAGACCCGACCACGCGACTGCGGCCACGCTGACATCCAAGTGTAATGGCAACCTGGTTACCACTTCCTTCCGTGAAACCTGCTCTGAGGCCTGGTTCGGGTCCCCCACCCCCACCCCAGGTTGCACAGCCAGCCTTTGCTGGCCCACCATTAACCTGCAGGGGCTCTGAGGTCCCCGGCCAGGCACCCACAAACACTGGGCCCCAAAGAGAACCCAAGTGGTTCCCACCAGACAGAGACCTGCTCTGTGCACTCCATCTGGAGCAGTTTCCACCCCCCAGCATTCTCAGAACTGCTCCAGGGCAGCCCAGCTGGGCTCTTATCTCAGACAGGGGACAGGGGACCTCCATCTCAGATGGGGAATCTAGCCCAGGCTCACCCAGCAGCTGTGTGGCTGGCACTCAGGGCCTCAGAGGACCTTTGCTAAAGGAAGGTCCTCAGGAGCCCCTAACCCTGTCCACCCTGGACCCCTCAGGTCCACATTCAGCCAGGAGCCAGGGGAGGCAGGTGGGGCAGGCAGGCCTGGCTCTTAGGGGTGCCCTACACACGCCCCTGCTCCCGCAAAGGATGCCAAGAGAGGAGTGCCAGGTACTAAGGGTAGACAGAGATGGTCCAGGGTCGGACAGAGAGGAAGTCCTAGAGGACAGCTATCTGCCTGCCCTGAACAGAGTACCCCTCCCCGAGAGCAGAAGACAAAGTTAGGCTCAGCCACTGGGGAGGGCATGAGAAGGCTGGGCTGAGAGGCAGCGGCAACCTCTGCAAGGACCCGTCCATCCCTCCCATGAGTACACTCGACCCGGGGCCACATCCCCGGACATCAGAGGTGGAGGGAGGGCCGCTGGAGGATCAGCCTCATGGAGAGACTGCCAGAAAGGCCAGAAACTCCAGCGGCGGCCTGCTTCCCCTCCACAGGCGGCCAACAGTGACCGGGAGTTTCAGTTCTCCTGCCCCACAGCCTGGACCCAGGTCGGTTTGTCCCACAGTTGCCTCTAGTCCCAGACCTGAGCAGGGATCTCCTGAGGAATGGGACAGGTGGGGAAGGGGCTTTCCACTTACTTGGCCCCTCTAAAGCAGCGCCTTCTCCTCGGGGCGGAGGGCAGCATCCTTCGCAGCTCCCACAGCTCCAGGGGCCCTGGAGGCCGATGGGGAGCGCTCAGGCAGGGTGGGCCGACCAGCCGCTTCCCCATCCTACTCCAGGCACTCAGGATTGGAGGCCTGCGGAGGGTGGGGCCAGCGCGGCCACCAGCATGGGAGGAGAATGCAGCAATGTGGGCGCCCGAGGACTTGGTCTGAGCCCGCAACAGGAAGCAGTGGAAGGGCCGTCTGCTGGCACTCTGGTGCAGGCAGGGGGGCCGTGGCAGTCCCTCTGCCCTCAGCCCTGCCCGCCGAGAAAGGCATCCTCCGTGCTCTCCGGCCTCCACTGAAAGGCAGCGAGGGCTCGGGGCTCTCTGGGGACAGGGACAAGCTCAAAGTAGCTGCTCCTTCCGGTGCTGCCCCCAAGAGAACAGAGGTCGCCTTTCACGGACAATCTGTCCTCCTTGCCTGAAAGGTCCCCCAAGAGGGGGAGGCTGCCTTCTGACCCAGGCTCCGACCACAGTGCCAGCTGCTGCGTGCTCCCCTCCTCACCCAGCCTCGGGGGGATGTTGCCAGAGCTACAGCAGCCCCCCGGCTCAGGAGCGCAGGCTGCTGGGAAGGGACCTCCCAAAGGCAGCAGCTGGGCCAGAGGGAAGCCTGGACCGCTCCAGGCGTGGCCATAACCTTCCAGAAGGTGGGGCCCTCAAGGGGTGGGGTGCCTGGAACAGAGAAAGGGGGGGCCTGGGGTGACAATGACCCCCCCAGGATTAATGCCGGAGGGCATCCTGAGTGCCCACAGGAGCTCTCCCAGGGCAAGGCCTCAGAGCTCATGGCACTGAGAAGCTTCCAGAGAGAAACCAAACAGAGTCAGAGCCCTGGGCATCCCCCTCAGAGCCAGATTGGCTGCCTATTGGCCATGGGACCAGACAAGCAGTGTCTCCTGTCTGCACTGCTTTCCAGCTGTCATGGGACGCGGACACGGTTGGCGTCACCGGTGTTAGGGGCTGCTGGGAGAACCACACCTCAGGGTCAGATCACTCCTGCACGCCATGGAACCTGTGGCTCTCACTACCTACGGGCTCGCCTCCCCGTGGGAGCCTTCTCTGTGCCTGTCATGCCAGGGACAGCTGAAACATGCCTCCTTCCTACGCCCCCACCAGGGGCTCACCGCTCTCAAAGCCAGGGTCCATGCGTTCTGTCCCACTCCACTACCTTGTGGCTTCCACAGCTGTGCTCATGCCCTTCCCCATGTCTCCCAAGGCTCCATCTCCCTCCCGACCAAAGGCACGGAGGCCCCTAAAGTTCTTCCGCTGATTTCTCTTGGCCCCATCTTAATTTCCCCGCCCTCCTCTCTCTCCCCACCCCTAGCCCCGCCATCTCAGTGCCAGCCCTAAGCAGGCTGTTCTCTCTGGCCCTTTCACCTCTGACTGGCCTCAGACCACCTCAGCCAGGTCTGGGCAGGGCACTGCCACCCTGGATAGTCCACCACACCTCTAATTCCACAGGGACAGGGCACAACTCATCACCAACCCAGCCCCTGACTCCACCAGAGCCAACAGACCACTACCCTCCCCAGCACCAGGGTAAAAACCAGACCCCTTTAAATTCACCAGCCCCCAGCCTCAGCCCAAGACCCCCCACCTCTTCACCTCTGCAGTGATCTGGGATAAGACAGACATAGGTTCAAGTCCCAGCGCTAGCTGTTGCAACTTTCAGTGAGTCACTTGGTTTTTCTGAGCCTCCATGTCTCACACATACAAGCTGGGCAAATAATGGTGCTTCATTCACACCTTTTGTTGAAGGTTTAATGAGATGACATTAAAAGAGTATTCCTACATGGTGGCTAGTATGACTAAAACTTGCCATACATGGTCCCTTCTAAACCCCCAATTCTCTCCACTCCTAGCCACTGTCTTACATCAGGCCTGAAGACCCCTGAACTACTGTGACGGTCCATTCTCTGCCAGGTTACCATCTGCTACGGGAGGGCACTTTTCAATAGCACTTCTGCCCATGTCCCTCCCGTGCTCTCTGCTCTCTGAATCCTCCTGCTGGCTCCGTAGACCCTCAGAAGGTGCTTATCTTGGTGTTCAGGGCCCTTCACAAATCAGTCACAAGTCTGCCTCCTCGCTGCATCCCTCCACTCAATCTATGCCAACCAAAGGAGCTGTCCAGTTCCCTCCACTGCCCACGCTGTCCACCGCCCTGTCTCAGTGCCTGTGGTTTCTCTGCCTCCGGAGACTCCCCTGCTGCCCTGCAGACCTCCTCTGAACACCTGCCGGGAGCCGGCACGGGGCCTGCCTCTCCGGCCTCACTAGCCAGTGGCGTGGGTGGTGGGGATTCATTTCACTCACCGGCTGCGTGACTTTGGTCAGAAGAATTAACCCCTCTGTGAATCAATTAATGGAGACAACGCACTATCTAACTGTCCTTACACCAGTGCCTGGCCCTTACTAAACTGTAGAAAATGTCAGACATTACTCTTGAAAAGGAAAAAAAAACAACTTTGTCAGAGGTTTCCACTGACTGAAATAAACTCCATCAGCTGGTGGTCCATACTCTGCCCCTCGCTGGGCTTCCCAACTTCACTTTCCCTCCTTTGCAATGCATTTCCACCACGTGGCTGTCCACTGACTGACCAGGCCCTGCAACCATTCCACCCTTTGCACCTGTTGGGTCCTCTGCCTGGACTTCCTTCCCATGTGGGAAACCTCACAGCCTTTGAGACCCCAACTCTGGCTCTAACGCCAACTCTAAGGCTATCCCTGATCCTGCTTCTACTTTTGGTCCTACTGGGTTGCCCATGTGCTCAGTCACAGTCCTGGGCCCTGTCTCCAACACATGGGAGTCAGTGTCTGGCCGATGCATCTTCACAACCAGCCTTCAGCCTGGGTTTGTCTCCCTTCCTTCCTGGAGCATGAACACCAGGAAGTGTGTTTCCCCCCACCCCCTGCCTAGGTTGCTGGAATGACAAAACAGAGAGGCCTTGAGGGGTCTCTAGTTCAAGTGCCTATTTAACAAATGGGGAAACTGAGGCCAAAGACTTGCTGGAAGTCAAGAGACAGCACCAGGGGGAGTAGACGGCTCTCCCAGAATGCATGCCTCGCCACCTGTCTGGCAGGTCTTGCTTAGGGCACCCTCCCCTGGCCGGCCCCCCTTACCTGAAGCAATCTGCATGCCAGTCAGTGTTCAGGGCCTGGAGGTACTGGCCGTCATAGATCCTCTGGCCGCAGCTCGCACACACGGGCAACTCGCTTCCTGCAGGGGCGGTAAGGGAGCCAGGAACCATGCTTAGTGGAGGCCCCGTTTGGTACAGGCCAAGCCTGCCCTGCAGACCCCACATGCACCTGCACAAACCCTCACGCGCTCGCGTGCACGCACTCTCACATGGCACCCAGGCTGGGCAGTCGCCGTGCCGAAGGAGAAAGAAGGCAGGTCTGAGAATCTTGCGGAGACCTTGGTGGAATTACCAAGACTCTCTAGATCTCCATGTCCCTATCTACAAACTGACTGTAAACTGAAGAGGATCAGATGTCCACTCTCCAGCAACCGCATTCTTCACCTCAAGGTAAATGGGGAGGGAGTAAGAAAGCTGCAGGATTTAGAAATAAGGCAACGGGTGACATTCTTGTCACAACTCCTTTTCTCCCCTGCCTGCCCAGAAAAAGGAGCTAAGAGGACCCTTCAAGTCCAGGTAGGGATTAGATAGGGCTGGACTGGTGCATCCTGGGTTGAAACCCCTGGGAGGAGAAGGGCAGAAAGCCCAGAGGGGCCAGCCCCAAAGGAGCTTTGGCTATGCCCTGGCCTGACCAGAGGCTGGGACTGCAGGGCTGGGCACTCCCACACACCTGCTCCAGGGAGCCTGGCACCTCCACAAGCTAGCCACTAGGCATGCTTAGTCATCCTTGGAGCCTGGCACGGTTAGAACTGGGGTGGGCCCTGGAAGATGCCCCAAGCCTGCCCTTCCTCACGGTACGGATGGGGAGGCGGAGGCCTGGAGAGGTTAAGGCTTGCTGGGTCACACAGCAGGCTCCCAGGCCCCGGCCTGTGCCTCCAGGAGGACCCAGGGACCTATGGCAGGGGCAGAAGGGGCGATGGTGAGGTGGACCCTTGTTCCAAGTAGGCCTTCAGGGGCCTGGCGGGTAGCCAGGTGGATGTCTGCCTAGTCAGGACCAGGTGGGCCTATGGGATGGTGCAGCCGAGGAATCTCTGGGAAGGAGACCGGACCCTGCTCTGGGCTGGGGGAGTTTGTGGGGAGCCCGGTCTTCCTACCCTAACAGCGGTGGAGTTCAAAGTCTTGAGCCCCAGTAAGGGGAAGGGGCTGAAGAGGAGGCTGGGGTTAGTCATCCTCCCCGCCAATAGGGCTGGCAGGGAGCGAGGGACTGCGGGTCCTCAACAAACTGCCAAGGACTCGCTGGAGGTTCATCTGGACTCTGCCCATTTGGCCCCCAACCCCTAGTATCGGGAGCGGTGGGGGCCCCGCCTGGACAGACTAGGAAACTGAGGTCCAGCAGCTAGCGCCTGGCTCAAGGTCACGGAGCCAAACAGGCGCCAGACGGCACCTCGGACCCAGGGCTGCGGCTTCCCTGGAACCGCTTTCTTCCCAGGCAGGGTCAGGCTGGGTGAGGTTGGCCTGAGCCAGGCCCCGGGTGGGCAGGGCACGCAGCTGACGGCCGGGCCGGGCTGCGGTGGGGTAGGGGACAGTGCCTGAGACCCTCACCGGGTGGTCATCGGTCGGGGGAGACAAGGGAAGGCGGGAAGAAAGGCAGGAGGGGCTCTCCCCACGGAAGGGCAGCCCTCCCAGGGCGCAAGAGGAGAACCCGGGTGGGAGCGCGCCAGGGAGGGGCCTGCAGGCTTCGGAAGGTCGAGCTCATCCCCCAAGGAGGCAGGGGCGCGGCCTCGCGGCAGACCCGGCCTCCGGGGCGGCCAGGGCCCGGCCCCCTCCCGAGCCCACGGCCCCCTCCCAAAGGCGCCCCCGCCCGCCCGGCCCCGGGGAGGGGGCGCCCGGCCCGGCCCGCGCCCCGCGCACCTTCCTCTCCCATACGTTCTTCCCTCCAGGTGCAACAAAGTAGCGTCAACCTCATGCACTCGGCGGGAGGCGGGGCCCGGCGGCGATGGGGCTGGGGGACCCGGGCCCCGCGAGCTGGCCCGCAGCCGCCGCCGCCGGCCCGGGAGGCGGGGGCGGAGGCGGGGAGAGCGGGCCCGGCGGGGTGGGCTCCGGCTCTCGGACACCGGCTCCGGCACCGGCTCCGCGCCGCGGCGGCCTGGGGATGGTGCGGGAGGCGGGCCGGGGCGGGGCCTCGGAGCTGCGGCAGGAGGCGGGGCGGGGCGGGAGGGGCGGGGCGGCGGCCCAGTTGCCCTGCGCGGCCCCGCCCCGCGCCCTCGCGGCGCCCCGCCCCCGCCAGCTGCTCCGCCCCTTCATTCATCTTTCCCCGGAGACGCCTCCCTCCCGGCGCCCAGAGGCGGAGACACGTCAACCGAGGACTGAGGCTTAGAGTTTAAGAGAAGCCCCAAGAAGGGGCCTCAGTTTTCCGACAGGAACCCCATCTGACCCAAGAACTGGGACTTGAGCTGGAGGAGACTTTGGGGACCGTGGTGGCCGCCTTGGGGAGGAAAGGCGATGGCCCCAGGCTCTCAGGCTCTCACAGGCTAGGCAGGGAGCTAAGGGAGCAGGACCTGGGGGAGGGGTGACCTTCTGCCAGACCGTGACAGATGTGCTCAGGGCTGTGCTCTTTCCAGCGCTGCAGACTGGATGCTGGCGCCGCCCTGCCCAGGGTTCAGGAGGAGGAGGAAGAACAGATGAGCAGGGTTTTGGCTGAGTGACGTGGCTCCCAAAGCACAGGTGCCCAGTTCAGCACCAGAAGGGTGTAGCAGCCTGCTTAGAAGTGGAGAATCCTAGAATGCTCCCTGGGGAGAAGCGACCCTATCTCCCCCCAGGCCCACCCTCCCCCTTTAAATCCTATTGCCCAGGAAGCTATGAGCAGAGAGGTTGAGCCACCTGCCCACGTGAATAAAGGCAGAGGTACCCAGACTCTGGCTTCAGCCATCACATTTGCTAGACTTCTCTTGCCAGGGCCCTGGCCAGTGGTCTGTAAGGCCAGGCACTCAGCCCTGGTGCAAAACTGTTACCTTGGGGGGTGTTCACATCTTGATTTCTAATCACAAAGAAGCTGGGCTTTAAAAATACTGAATATTTAGACGGACACTAGTGCCCCCACTGCCTTCTGGTCAGATGGTCCCAGAGCACTTACAGGAAAGTGTTCCCCCAAGGAGACATGGAGGTCCTCAGAGGCTGTACAATGTTTTTGCGTTTCTATAGGGCATATCTCAGATAAGGTCCAGGCAGGAAACAGGAGCACTCAGTGGGGTGACTGAGCAGAGTTTAATAAAGGAGGTGCCACAATGGATCGGGCAGGATTAGGGAAACCAATGAGACAGGCACACTCTCAGGGGGTGGCAGCAGTCACTGCCGCAGGGAGGAGGGGCTTAGGAGAGGACCACAGTGCGGGGTGAAGGCTGTGCTCAGAGTGGACCTGGAGGGGCCACGGGCCTGTCCTCGCTTAGCTGAGTGATATTACCTAGTCTTAACGAAACTAAAACCCACACAGAACGGACTTGTGTCTGCCAAAGATTGCTGAAAAGAAAGCGGAGACAGACAACAATGCTAATACTGCAAGAAGACTGACAAAATAGAGCTGGCATTTCCATCCTAGTTGGAGCCCCTTGTCAGAAACATTTCCTGGTGAAACCAGTAACCGGCTCATCAGATCTGACACATTCAGTCACATTGCTCAGACAATGCATTGCCTTTTCAAAACTGAAAGCAAAAAGGAATTTTGTACTTTTAACAAAGAAAACAATTCAAAAATTGTTTATCTCATCTTTAGAGCATTCCTCTTATACTCTTTTTGCATTGCTATATGAACATATTTTATTATTTGTATATAGTCAAGTGTGTATATAATTTATAAGTGAATATGTGTACATGTGTGTGATAGGGCACAGATCTTAATTTGGGTGCAAATTAAGAACTCTGGCTTCAATGTGTTAAGTTTTAGGTGCCCATTTGCAATCCAGGTGGCAAATTATATATATATATATATATATATATATATATATATATATATATATATATATACTGGTATTTGCTAATAAAAAAAATCTTTTATTGATGGGATTCACCATAAAAATTTTCTAGACAAGGGGCTAAAAGTCCTGTGGGGAAGGTTGTATCACTCCAGATTAGTGATTAGGATTTGTGTAAACTGGTGCCCGGCTGAACACAAACTGGTGATAAGTGAGAAGCCCCGTGAGGACACTGTCACAGGTTGAGCCCAAGACAGTTAGTACCCAGGCCAGAATCCAGAGCCTGAGTGGTCCCAGCCCCGGGAAGAAAAGAGAGCTGGCATCATGGGGTCCATGCTGTCCGACTCAGTCTGCCTCCTCCTCACCCAGACACATGGCTCAGTGACTCCCTTTTAAATTCCTCCTTGAGCTGAAACCAGTTTGGCTCAGTGGATAGATCATCGGCCTGCGGACTGAAAGATCCCTGGTTCAGTTCCGGTCAAGGGCATGTACCTTGGTTGCGGGCACATCCCCAGTAGGGGTAGTGCAGGAGGCAGCTGATCGATGATTCCCTCTCATTGACGTTATTATTGATAGCTCTCTATCCCTCTCTCTTCCTCTCTGTAAAAAATCAATAAAATATATTTAAAAATAAACAATAAAAAAATAAATTTCTCCTTGAACTGCAGACACAAGGACCCACATGTCTACATGGCATCTTCACTTGGGTGGCACATGGGCCTATCAAACTGTATGCATCCAGGCCAGAGCTCTTAATTTGTGTCTGGGCCTGCTCCTCCCAGATGTTTCTTATCTCAGTAAATGCCACCACCGTCATCCCGAGTGGTGCAGGCCAAAACTTGCAGGTGCCCTTGACTTGACTCATTCTCTCTCCCTACTCCTTGCATCTGACCCATCAGCAAATCTTATTGGCTCTCGGTACAAAATATATCCAGAAATCTACCGGTGCTCCCCACCTCTCTGCTCTAGCTGGACTTCTGTAACAGCCCCACGTCTTTCCCCCCTGTTATGCTTCAGAGCCTCTGAACAAATGAATGAAAACCTGACATTTCCTTGCTTTTAAATCCAAAGCTCTTGAACCCTTATGGGATGTAGCACCTGGCTACTTCTTTGTCCTTGTTATTATTGCTATTATTATTTTTATTCTTCCTCATTTTTGTTAACCAAGGTGCACCTCTCTGCTGTTCTGACTTCCTAGGTATGTACTTATCACAGGGGTTTTGACCTGAGGTCAGGTGACCTCAACCGTTCCAAGTATCTTAACATTCTTTGTCATTCTTTGTCTCCTTCCCTGGCTTTTAATCTTCATAGCATGGGTTCACTTGACATTGAAGTTAATAATTTATTCAATGTATTAGTTTCCTGTGGCTGCCACAAGAAATCACCACAAACTTGAAAGCTTAAATCAACAGAAATTAACTTTCTCACGTTTTTGGAGGCCAGAAATCTCAAATCAGTTTTCCTGGGCCAAAGTCAAGGGCCACAATCCTTCCAGGGGCTCTGGCAGAAAATCAGTTCTTTTTCTCTTTTAGCTTCTACTTTTTTTTTTTTTTTTAATTGTGATAAAGATCAGATAATATAAATGTACTATTTTAACAATTTTTAAGTGTACATTTCAACGGTGTTAAGTACTGTATATTCACTCTGTTGTGAAAGAGATTCCAAAACCTTTTCATCTTGCCAATCTAAAACTCAACACACATTAAACAAAAACTCCCTTCTCTCCTTCCCCTCTAGCCCATGGTAACCACCTGTTTCTATGAATTTGGCTGTTTTAGATACCACATATCAATGGAATCATACAATATTTGTCTCGTGACTTATTTCACTTACCGTGTTTCCCCGAAAATAAGACATCCTCCGAAAATAAGACCTACTTACAGGTTTCCTTCTGAGTGAAATATAAGGCATCCCCCGAAAATAAGGCCCCCCGTAGGAGTCACAAGAAATTCACCAGGAAATTCAGGAATTGGATTGTTATGATGATGTTCCAGAAGATGATGACATGATTGTCATTGAATAAATGAGTAAATTCTTGATACTGTAGGATTCACAGTTTGTCTGATTTGTGTTGACAACTACTGTACTACCGTACCATATACAGGTAATAAAATTCCTTTATTTTCATTTAACAATAAATGTACACCATATTCTTCTTCATGGAAAAATAAGACATCCCCTGAAAATAAGACCTAGTGCATCTTTGGGAGCAAAAATTAATATAAGACACTGTCTTATTTTCGGGGAAACAGGGTAGTAAAATATCCTCTAGGTTCATCCAGATTTTGGCATGCAACATTTCCTTTCCTTTTAAGGCTGAATAATATATATATATATATTTAAATATATTTTATTGATTTTTTACAGAGAGGAAGAGAGAGGGATAGAGAGTTAGAAACATCGATGAGAGAGAATCATCGATCAGCTGCCTCTTGCACACCCCCTACTGGGGATGTGCCCGCAACTAAGGTACATGCCCTTGACAGGAATCGAACCCGGGACCTTTCAGTCCATAGGCCGACGCTCTATCCATTGAGCCAAACCGGTTTCGGCTGAATAATATTTTGTTTTTGTTTATTCATTTGTCTGTAGACATTAAGGTTGCTTCCACTTCTTGGCTATTGTGAATAATGCTGTTATGAACATGGACATACAAATATTTCTTAGAAATTTTGCTTTCAATTCTTTTTTAAAAAATATATATTTTTATTGATTTCAGAGAGGAAGGGAGAGGGAAAGAGAGATAGAAAATGAGGTCTGTGCTTTGGGGAATCAATGAGGAAGAATCATTGGGGTCTGTGCTTTGGGGAATCAATGAGGGAGAATCATTGATCGGCTGCCTCTTGCACACCCCCTACTGGGGGTTATATGCTGGCATGTGCCCTTGACAGGCATCAAACCTGGGACCCTTCAGTCTGTAAGCCAAACGCTCTATCCACTGAGCCAAACCAGCGAGGGCTTGCTTTCAATTCTTTTGAGTATTTACCTCTATTCCTAGAGATAGGAATGCTGGATCATATGATAGTTCTATTTTTAATTTTTTGAGGAATCTCCACACCATTGAGCCAAACCAGCTAGGGCTTGCTTTCAATTCTTTTGGGTATATACCTAGAGGTAGGAATGCTGGATCATATGATAGTTCTATTTTTAATTTTTTGAGGAATCTCCACACCATTTTTCCATAGTGGCTTCACCATTTTACATCCCTACCGACAGTGCACAAGAGTTCCAACTTCTCTACATTCCCGTCAACAATTATCTTTTGCTTTTTTGATAGTAGCCATCCTAATTGATGTGAAGTGATATTTCATTGTGGGTATTTTTTTTGAGAGACTGGTTCAGAATTTTTATTCTCATATGATCACAATGTACACGTGATGTCATTTAAATGTTCACATCAGAAAAAAATAGTAAATCAATTAATTAATTCATAAGTCTTTTATGAGAGGAAAAATAAATAAGGATGTTTAACAGAGAGAAAGGTTTAATGGAGATAGGTTGTCAATTTAGAAAACTTCTTTTCATCTTTTTTATCTTGGCCTGTAGAGATTCCATAGATATATCTGATAAGTTTTAATTTTCCTCTGCAATATTTAGGCTATTTTTTTGAGATGTCAATTAGTGCTTTGTGGTTTAATTTGCATTTCTCTACTGACTAGTGATAGTAGGCATCTTTTCATATGTTTGAAGGTCAATTGTATGTCATCTTTGGAGAAGTGTCTATTCAGGTCCTTAACCCATTAAAAAAAAAAACACAGTCTTTATTGATTTCAGAGAGAAAGGGAGAGGGAGAGAGATAAAAACATCAATGATGAGAGAGAAACATTGATCGGCTGCCTCCTGCATGCCTGCTTCCTGGGCATGTATTGGATATTAGCCTGTATACAATGCGGGGCTTGGGAATATTTTCTCCCATTCTGTAGGTTGCTGGAAAAAGTGGATACTAGATATTCAAGCGCAGAAGAATATTCCACAGTTTGTTTCTTCACTCTGTTGATTGTTTCCTTTCCTTTGCAGAAGCTTTTTCGTTTGATGCAATTCTATTTGTCTATTTTTCCTTCATCTGTGCTTCTGGAGACCTATTAAAAACAAACAAACATTGCTCTGACCAATGCCAAGAAGTTTTCCCTTATATTTTCTTCCATTATTTTAGATTTTCTGGTCTTCTGTTTGTCTTTAATCCGTTTATTTTTTTATTTTTTAAATCTTTTTTTTTTTTAAATAGTTTATTGATTTTTTACAGAGAGGAAGGTAGAGGGATAGAGAGATAGAAACATCGATGAGAGAGAGACATCGATCAGCTGCCTCCTGCACACCCCGCACTGGGGATGCGCCTGCAACAAGGTACATGCCCCTGACCGGAACCGAACCCGGGACCCCTCAGTCCACAGACCTATGCTCTATCCACTGAGCCAAACCGGCCTTGGCTTTAATCCATTTAGACTTGATTGTTACATATGGTGTAAGATAAAGGCCCATTTTCATTCTTCTGTATCTGAATATCCAGTATCCAACTTTTTCAACACCAGTTACTAGAATGCAGAGACTATCTTTACCCATTGGGTGTATTGACACTCTCATTGAAGATCAGTTGATTGTAAATACATGGGGTTATTTCTGTACTTTCCATTCTTTTTCTAGAATAAATTTTATTTTATGTATTTTAAAATATATTTTTATTGATTTCATAGAAGAAGGGAGAGGGAGCGACAGAAACATCAATGATGAGAGAGAATCATTGATTGGTTGCCTCCTGCACGCCCCCCTACTGGGGATCAAGTCCGCAACCGAGGCATGTACCCTTGACTGGAAATGAACCCGGAACCTTTCATTCCACAGGCTGACGCTCCATCCACTGAACCGAACAAGCCAGGGCCTGTACTCTGTTCTGTTCCTTTGGTCTGTATGTCTGTTTTTTATTCTACAGCTTTGTGATAGCAGGAAGTGTGATGTCTCTAGCTTTGTTCTTCATGCTTTAGCTGTTTGGGGTCTTTGGTACTTCCATATGAATTTTAGAATTGTTTCTGTAAGGGAATGAGGGCTGAAGACCTCCTGTTCAGCCATTTTGCTGATGTCACTTCTCTGTAGGTTTTTCTTCTTGTGGTGTCTTTGTCTGGCTTTGGTATCAGGGTAATGCTGGCCTCTTAGAATGAATTTGGGAGTGTTTTCTCCTTTTTAATTGTTGTAAGAGTTTCAAGAGGATTGGTCTAAATTTGTCTTTAAATGTTTGGTAAGATTCTTTAGTGAAGAAATCTGATCATGGCTTTTTTTTTTTTTTAATTGGGAAGTGTTTGATTACTGATTTAATCTCCTTACTTGTTATTGGTCTGTTCAGATTTTCTATTTCTTCAGTCTTGGTAGGTTGTATGTGTTTTTTTTTGTTTTTTTTTTTTTTTTAAATAACATATTTTTATTGATTTCAGAGAGGAAGGAAGAGGGAGAGAGAGATAGAAACATCAATGATGAGAGAGAACCATTGACTGGCTGCCTCCTGCATGCCTCCCACTGGGGACTGATTCCAAAACCCAGGCATGTGGCCTGACTGGGAATCAAACTGTGATCTCCTGATTCATAGGTTGATGCTCAACCTCTGAGCCAAGCTGGTCAGGTGGTAGGTTGTATGCTTTTTGGAATTTATCAATTTCTTGTTAAACTGTGTTAGACTGGTTGGGCTGCCATAACAAAGTTCTTTCTGTGGGCAAGTTGTTGCCATGCGATTCTTTCAGTTTCTTATAATAATACATATGATTGCACTTGGGGCCCACTCTGATGATAATAGGATAATCTTCCCAGCTCAATACTCTTAATCACATTTGGACTGAATTATGTCCCACCCACATACATACATTGAAGTCCTAACTCCAGCACCTCGGAATGTGACTATGTTTGTTGACGAAGTCTTTAAAGAGGCAACTGGGTTAAAATGAGGTGACTAGGGTAAAACCTAGGCCAATAAAACCAGTGTCCTTATACAATAGGAAGAGGAAATTAGGTCACAGAAATGCACAAAGGGAAGGAAGACCATGTGAGGATAGAGGGAGAAGATGGCCATCTGCAAGTGAAGGAGCGAGGCCTGAGAAGGAACCAACCCTGCCAACACCTTGATTTTGGACTTCCAGCCTCCAGAATTGTGAGGAAATAAATTTCTGTTGTTAAAGCCCTCACCCCCGACCCCCAATCCCGGTCTATGGTACTTTGTTATGGCAGCCCAACCAGTCTAACACAGTAATATTATAAGCCTCCAGGGATTAGGACCTGGATATCTTTGGGGCCATTATCAGTACACTTGCTTGGCCATCTTGTCTACCACAGTGTACAACTAGGGGAAACAAGGAGTTTATAGATTGTGTTCTTAAAACAGTGTCTATTCTTAAGGAGTTTACATTCTGCTATGGAGAGTTAATAAAAAAAAAGAAGGAAAATCTGGAGAAAAAGAAGGCAGGGGCAGGGTGAGAGTGCTGCACAGGGGAGAGTTTTAGGGGAAAGGGAAGGACTTTCTGAGAAGGTGACAATGGAGTCAAGGCCCGAAGGAGATGAGGGAGCCAAGCACATTGAGAGCTGAGGACAGTGGCTTCTGGGCAGGAGAGATAGCAGGCGCGGAGGCCTGTAATGGGGGCCGGCTGCCCACAGAAAGAACAGGAGGGCCCGAGGAACCGCATGGCCTGGCGGAGGGCTGAGTAGCAGGATGTGAGGTCAGAACAGCTGGTGCAACTCAGGTAGGGGCGTCTAAGCCTTTGAAAGGCTGCTGGCTTTGTGCCTGAGTGAGATGAGAGCCACTGTAGGATTTTGAGCAGACGCGTGACCTGAACTGACTTACGTTGTAAGAGAATTGTTTTGGCTGCTGTGTGGAGAGAAGGCTGCTTGGAGAAGCCAGGGCAGAATCGGGGAACCCTAGGAAGCTGTGTAGTAATCCAAGCACTAGCTGCTGGCGGACCAGGGCCTGGCCCCTGGAAGTTGTGAGAAGTGGCTGAACTCTGGATATCTTCTGAAGGTAGTTTCAACACAGAATCTGCTGGTGAATCTGCTATGGGGAGTGGGAGGAGAGGACCCAGAGATGGCTCCAAGCTGAAAGCCTGATCCACTGGAGTTGCTATTTACTAAGCTGGGAACGGTGGGGTGAGGGTGGGGGGTGGGGAGCCATGCTATGCGTTGATGCCTTTGAGACTTCCAGGTGGAGATGTAAGAACTGGCCTTGGGTGTGCAAGACTGCAGCTTACGGGAGAGGTCTATGCTGGAGGTTATCACTTGGGGAGTTGCCAGTTCATGGGTTGTGTTTAAAGCCATGAACCAAGAAACCAAAGCAGCTATGCTGCCCCCTGCTGGGGTTGGCCAACTTTCAGAGGCCAGAGAACTGAAGAGGGACCATAGGGATATTTTTGTTGAAGGAATAAATGAATGAGTGAATGAATGAAATAATGAATCTCCTTTGGCACTATTCTTTTTTTTTTCTTTTTTTTAAAATATATTTTATTGATTTTATACAGAGAGGAAGGGAGAGAGATAGAGAGTTAGAAACATCGATGAGAGAGAGTCATCGATCAGCTGCCTCTTGCACACCCCCTACTGAGGATATGCCCGCAACCAAGGTACATGCCCTTGACCAGAATCGAACCCGGGACCCTTCAGTCCCCAAGCCGACGCTCTAGCCATTGAGCCAAACTGGTCCCGGCATTTTGGCACTATTCTTGCCGGTCCCGGCATTTTGGCACTATTCTTGGGCAGGCTGTCACTCCTCACTGATTGCCACAGCAGCCCCCTGTGGGTCTTCATGAACCCACCCCCTACCAACTTCAGATTCACCTTCCATCTCCTCTTGGCTCTGCCCTGTCTCTCTAGGGCGCTCTCACTGCCCTGCCCTTTGGGCCTTTACACAGGCCGCTCTCCCTGCTCTAAAGGCATGACCCTCCTCCCTGATTTATTCTTTGTCTGATACATTGCTTTTTGCACTCTATTAGCCTCTAGGAAGCTGTCTCTGAGCATCATCCCATCCTCTTTCTCTTTTCATCCAAACTCCTTCTGGCACTGCAGTGGTCCTTTCGGACAAATGCAAGATAGTCCAGTCTGCCTACTCCATTCAGACTCCCAACGAATAGCTCCCTAGCCCCCTTCTGACGTAGGGGTGTGTCACTGGCCCTGGGGTCTGTCCCAGGAGGTCAGATGCAGGCATGAGGCCATGTGGTCCCTGGAAGTGGACTTGGTGGTTTGGGGAAGGAATTCGGGAATCTGGTATCCAGAGTGTAGTCTAGAAGGGAGCTGTAGGCATGGCCCCAGGCCCCAGGGATTTCTGACTCCAAAGGGAGGGGGATGTCTCTGCGGATGGGTGCATCTAAGCGTGATCTTGAGTCTCCCAGTGCCACCTGCAGGTGACATTTGTTATATTTTATTTTTAAATGAAAGTTTTAGTTTTTTTAAAAAATATATATTTTTATTGATTTCAGAGAGGAAGGGAGAGGAAGAGAGAGATAGAAACGTCAATGATGGGAGAGAATCATTGATCGGCTGCCTCCTGCATGCTCCCCTCTAAGGATCGAGCCCCCAACCTGGGCCTGTGCCCTTGACGGGAATCGAACCTGGGACCCTTCAGTCCGCAGGTTGACGCTCTATCCACTGAGAAAAACTGGCCAGGGTTGTTGGTTTATAAGAAAGTGAAGTGGAACCTTACTTGGTCATGTGAGAGAGCGGATGTTTCAGAGGAAAATATGTCTTCTAGTTTTTTGTTTGTTTTGTTTTTTATTTATTTTTTAAAAATATATTTTATTGATTTTTTACAGAGAGGAAGGGAGAGAGATAGAGAGCTAGAAATGTCGATGAGAGAGTAACATCGACCAGCTGCCTCTTGCATGCCCCCCACCGGGGATGTGCCCGCAACCAAGGTACATGCCCTTGACCGGAATCGAACCTGGGACCTTTCAGGCCGCAGACCGACGCTCTACCACTGAGCCAAACCGGTTTTGGCACGTCTTCTAGTTTTTGTAGGTAGGGCCATTTTCTCCTTTCTGTACTGCTGTCACCAAGGCCAAGAGTTTGGTCTGGATAGAAGGGTCACTTTTGTTTACTCCTCCCCTCCAGCTGCACCCTCAGTGCTCAGAGGCCGCCACCAGTCCCTGTGCTCATCTTAGTTCAATGGGGACAGTGTGGCTGGGTAGGTGAGTCCGTCTCCAGAGGAGACGCACCGTGGGCAGGTGTGTGTGTGGGGGTGTTGAGGGGAGGACTGGCTGGCCCTATTTCCCCTACAAGGGGGTTTTCACTGCTAAAGGACAATCCGAACTTGGAGAAGGATCATACCCAGAAGCCAACAGCAGGGGATTCTGGTAAGCAGCCCCCAAATACACCTTGAACAGCGGAAGTTTCCCAAGGTTGAGCCCTGTGCCTTCCCTGGGCCAGGAGCTGACGGCAGACGAGGGGATTACAGAGGAGGCCAACACACAGTTTCCTTTAAAATATTTTCATTTATTAGTCTTTTTTTTGAAGCAGTTAATCCTCTTTTCTTATTTTAAAAAAACGTGTGTTTCATCCAGAGTTATACCAAAGTGATTAAAATGAATTTTCTTCTGGGGATACAGCTCCCCAGATCAGAGAGAGAAAAAAAAATTTGTTTTCAATTAATCACAAATAAAATCAAGAGAAAACATCAACAATCAAAAATAATCCCCAAATATCCAGGACAAAAAATAAAATATTTATTGATCTATCACAGCGAGACACAAAGAGATGGGCGGGGCGGGGATGGGAGATGCTGTGAAGTACAGTGGCTCGAGGGAGGGACGGGGGATACAGTACTGCGTGGGGGGACCCCGGTTCGGGAGGAGACTCCTGCCGCCCCCGCTGGCACAGCCCCTCACACCCTGGGCCCCTTTGTAGGGGTGTGTGTGGTGGGGCCAAGGCAGGGCACATGCTGCCATGACAGATTAACCAGGTTGGTGGTTGGGGCGCCCAGCCAGCTAGTGGTGCCAGGCGGACAACTGAGGGCAAGGGTGGATGGATGGATGGATGGATGGACGGACGGACAGATGGGCGGGTGAATTCCACAGAGAAAGAGGGCTATTCCCATTGGCGTTCTTCTGATCTGAGGTGCCCCAGAATATGGGGGAATAGTGATTGGTGGAGGAAAAGCGGGCCAACGTTGCCAAGAGATGGTGTGACCGAATCCAGCTTGAGGTTTGTGATGCTTGGGTACCAACTGGACCGCAGCCAGGGGTGGGTCCTGGTGGGCAGGGGGAGGTGGGACTGCCCGGGAAGTGTCTGCACCATGTTCAGAGGAGCCCCAGGGAGGGGACTTCCAGAGGGGCTGCCCTTCCCTCCTCCCTCCCCGGGGAAGATGAAAGCACCAACACTGAGCACCAAGTTCCCCCGGAGACGGAGCGTGGATGGCGCCCCCACCCCTCGCCTCTGCAGCAGGGGCTGCCCAGGGCCCACTCGGCCACAGTCCTCTTGTTTCCTTGTCCTGTGGATTTCCAGGTCCGCCCAGCCAGCCCTGTCCCCTCCAGAGGTGGGGACTTGGGAGGGGGCGTGGAGGGGAGGGTCACAGAGGGTTTACATTCTCCACCAAGCAGTAGCACCAACGTTGATGATGAGGTCGTGAGTCAGGGGTCCTGGGAAGCTCACTTTCTCTTCCGGCCACAGGATTTCCCCAGGCAGCCTCCGCCTGGGTGGGAGGGGGAGCACACAAGGTTAGTCCGGCCCCTCCCCATTGCTGCTCAAGCCACTGCCCACCGGCCAGCTCCAGCATTATCGCAGTGGGGAACAGAGGCTCCAAGAAGCCCCCAGAAGCCTGGGCTCCACCCCAGGCCTAACTCTCATCGTACAAACTCCCACTGGACGGGTGGGTGGGACCAGGGATCAAGATGTGGTGATGAAACCAAGACTTAGGGAAGGGATGAGGCCAGGCCATGGGTCCAGGTCTGGGAAGGATTGGCCTGGGCGAGGTCTCCATACTCTGAATCCACTACATCTGGGGAGCCTTAGTGAGGGACTCAGAGCACCCCCTCCCCCCAATAAGGGAGATAGTGTCACAGACATGCCTCAGATAAGCAAACTGAGGCTAACTTGGGACTGGACCCCAGCACGCCTATCCTCTCCTGGGGAGGGTCTGATTGGTAAACCTTGTTTCCAATCACCAGGCACCATGTTCTGGTGGGAGGGCCTGGAGCAGTTCCTACTGCCCCTGTGGGGACAGACATGGCTTGTGATCGCCACCTGGTGGCCGTGAGAAGCCAAGCCGGGCAGGGAGAGGCATCTGTGCAAAGCTCATCCAGGGTGTTTGGCCGGCAATGGGGTGTGGCCACAGGCATCCCTAGGTCCCCTGGGAAGGCCAGGCTGGTCTTGCCTCAGCCTCTCCCAGCCCTGGCCTTGCCTCAGCTGCCTCATCTGGGGGGCAGGAAGCAGGTGGGGGTGGAGGGGAATCCAGTCTGAGCAACCGTAGGGGTGGAGCTGCGGCTCCTTGGGGTCTCCCTTGGGCATTGTTGGGAGGAGCTTGGGAGGTGGTGGTGATCGGGGACCCCCCCCCACACACACACACACACACTTTCAGAAGCACGTATGCATTTTGTGCAAGAGTGTGGCTCAGTGCCAGGCAGTGGCCTTTGCCCACTCTGCCCAGCCTGGGCACCTTGGGTCCCCCTGCCCACCCTTCAGATTTCCCTAACCCTATGGCATCCATTTCTCCCTCTGTGTCTGCTCCTCTGAGTTCTTCCCCCTCCCCTGCCCCTTCTCTTTCTCTTGGCTCCTTCCTGAAGGTGGCGGGGGGGGGGGGCGCGGTGGTGGTGGGGAGCGTGTGGGCAGCAGGGAGGCAGGGACTGCTAGGCCAGGCCAGGCTGGGTGAGTATGGAGGTCCTGGGCCTCCTCCCAGCTCTGACATCTGTGCTGGAGGCAGAAGAAGGGATGAGTGAAATGTGCAGCTCCTCCAGCTTCCCCGCTGCTGCCAGGCTCAGTCCAAAGGTGCTCCCCCTCTCCCAGACGGATGGGCCCGCTTCTGCCTCCATCTCTGCCCTTCCCTCCAAGCTCTCTTCCGGGGGTGGGGGCTCTGCTCACCTGGGTATCCTAGAGCTCCCAGGGCACCTCCGTAGGGCTTGGGGGGTTTGCCTGTGGAAGGGAAAGTAGGAATTGGGGAGGGGACCAGGCTTTCCCGCCTCTTTCAGAGCCCCCGCCACATGGGGCCTCGATCCTATCACAGCAGGTTCGGAAGGCCTTCCAGATCATAGCCTGCTATAGAAGTCTGAGCAGCTTGGCGCTCTTTCACCAGAGCCAGACCCCAGCCTGGCCAGCCAACATGCTGGTATCAGAGGGGTTTTGACCCCCTGGCTACCTGCGTGATGGACCTTGCTCTTCCCTTACAGTTTCTTTCTTTTCCTATGGGAGCTGGTCAGCTTCACCTCTTAGACCCCAAGCTCCAGGGTGGCCCAGGCTGCTGTCTCCGTCCCAGTACCTAGTTACGGACCAGGCTGGGAGCTCTAGGAATCAAAATCCTTGCCTCCTATCCCCATACCCCAGGGCTGAACTGTCAGCTTCTGTGATTCTCCTCAAGCCCCCACTCCAGAGGCCCTGCCAAGAGTTGCTGTCCTACTAGCCACTCCTTCAACAGGACTCTTCCACCCCACCCCCACCCCAGGAAAGGAGCTCAGGGCATTGCTTGAAGTGGGGCCCCTCCTTCTCGCAGACTCACCACCAACTCCCAGGCCCCCAGCTCCGACTCCGGCTCCTCCAACTCCGCCACCTGCAACACGGGGGGAGGGGGGGCGGTGAGTGTGCCACTTCCGGGAGTGGCCAAGGCCTCCTGGCAGTGGGGGCCTTGCTTGAGAGGGGCCAGGTTCTGGGCTCAGGAGCCCTGGCTCTCTCTCACTCACTGTGTGACCTTGGGTAAGTCCCTGGCACTCTAGGAACCTCAGTTTCCAGGGGTCCTCAAACTTTTTAAAGAGGGGGCCAGATCACGGTCCCTCAGAGAGCTGGAGGGCCGGACTATATGAACTACTAATCCCTACTGTAACACCTCGGCTGCGCTCACTGCCCAAAAAACCTGGCGGGCCGGATCAGACTCCTCTGCGGGCCGCATGTGGCCCGCGGGCCGTAGTTTGAAGACCCCTGGTACCCCATCGGGAGCGTGGTGTTTTAGAAAAGCTGATGCTCCCCGGCCTTGCAAGGGAGGAAGAGAAGAGGAAAGGGGAGCCTGGCGGGGTGTAACCTGAGGATAGGGGACCCATCCTGGGGCTTGACCCAGCCCTCCTGAGCAGGAGATGAAGGGGGGAGGGGTAAGGTTGGGGCCAGAGCTGCAGCACGGGGCACAGGGTAGGAAGCCGGGGCATACCTGGGAAAATAGGAGACAATCCGAAGCCAGGTCTTCCAACTCCTGCAGGAGGGACTTGGGGTTGGCATGGGGCAGGACCCACTCTGGCCTCGTCCCCTCTTTCTCTCTGCCCACTGCTCCCCCTCCCCTTCTCCATGGCCAGAGTGGCTTTCTTCACACACCTTGTCCCTGCCTGGCATCCTGGTGTGGGGCCCCATCGCCTCAGCTTGCCAGCCTGGTGCCCAAGGCCCACGGTGGCCCTGACACCGAGGCCTGCCCCTCTGCCCAGGGTGTTCCTTTCCTGGACTGTCCCCTCTCCCCTTTCCTATCTCCCCTCTCCCTCGTGTCCCTGTGCTAGCTGCAGCCCCAGGCTTTCCCCTGTTAGCCTGGCAGGGCAGAGGATTTCACAGCAGAGATGGCCTTACCTCCGCCTGGGAAAGGCCTGGCAGCTCCTAGGACACCTCCAAGGCCACCGGCACCTGAGAAGAGGGCAGATGGGGTTTGCGACAAGGTACAGTCTGAGGAGTCATGAGCCTCCCCTGGGGTCCGGGGTCAGGGAGATCCCGGACAGGCTGTTAGGACTGAGCAGGATTGAGGCCGGAGGTGGGGGAGATGGGATGGTCAGGATGGGGAGTATGGGGCAGGAGGAGGGCAGCAGGGAGCCACTCACCATATTTGGCTGCTTTAGCAGCTGCAGCTGGGGACACACCTGGGGAGATGGGGAACATGACAGCTCAGAAATATCCCTTCCCTCCCAGTCATGTCCCCTTCTGACCTGTTCACTGTTTACCATCTGCCCACCAACTCATCCTTCCACCATCCCTCCACCCCTCCTTGATCCATCTTTCCCAAAGTCTTTATGAAGGGCCTACTGTGCGTCCAGTCTTGGGGCGCACACAGGCAGAGATTTCGGGTGAGTTTAGGTAGAAAGATACAACGATGACCCAAGAAAGAGTGACATGTCAACACATGGCCAGCCAGGATGGCAGAGACTTTGGAAAAGTAATTCCATCCGAGCTTTGGTTTTCTCCCCCAGAAAATGGCATAGCCATCACTATCCTAATGAACTCCCATTTGATGTGGTCATGTGGGTTGAAGGAGAGGAGAGGGAGAGGGTCGGATCCCAGCTGCAAGAAGCAGCCCTAGCTCCTGCTAGCTCAGGCCCCTCTAAACGCTGGAGGAGCCCTGAGAAGGGGCAGGCCCCCCACAATTTTGAGAGGCAGATGAAGTGGGTTGGGGTGGGCACAGAGATGACAACTTGAGCAAGATGTGGCAAATGGAAAGGAATCTCTCTCTCTCTCTCTCTCTCTCTCTCTCTCTCTCTCTCTCTCTCACACACACACACACACACACACACACACACACACACACACTCTAAACTAACAGAGCCTAGAGCAGCCTCTTACCTCCAAAGCCCCCGGCCCCTGGGACTCCACCAGCCCCAAGCCCTCCAAGTCCCAGGCCTCCGGCTCCAAGCCCTCCAGCTCCGAGTCCTCCGGCTCCCCCGAGGCCTGCGGAGAGAGCTGGGTGTTAAAACCCCGTTGGCGAGACCCTTGCTGCTCCTCTGTGAAGAGCTGAAGCTTTCATCCCAGTACCCGGGCAGAGCCTGAGCTTCCAGAGCCTTTGCGGATGCTGTGGGGCCAGGAGGCGGGCTGGGCCTCAGGGGCAGGTCAGGGAATAGTGCTCCATGGTGCATGGTCTGAGGCCCCCCAAACCCTGAGGGCGATTGGCAGCCCCACCTCTACACAGTGCTCACCGTATTGGCCAGCTTTGGCAGCAGCCTTGGCAGCAGCAGCTGCGCCAGCAGGTCCGACTCCTGAGGACACAGAGGGAGCTCAGGGAGCCATTCTCCACGGGTCAGTCCCCCTCCCTGCCCAGCCTGTCCTGGGTTTCAACTCACCTCCCACACCACCAAGACCTCCTGGGACACCTGCGCCACCAAGACCTCCAACCCCTCCAAGGCCTCCAGGCCCGCCTGCGCCTGAGGAGAGGGGCGGAGAGTCAGACCCCCATTTCTGAAGCACAGGGTCTCCCTGACCCAGGGGCTTTAGGCAAGCAGACAGGTGGTCGAGGCCATGTGACCCAGTGGAAGGAGCACTGGACGGAAGTCCATTCCCAGACACCTGGCCTGTGTCCCTGACCAATCAGTCAAGAGTGAGCTTCCTTGCCCGTCCAGTGTAGATTGGGTGGTTTAGTGTCTACCTGTGACCTGGGAGGTCACGGTTCGATTCCTGGTTGGGGCACATGTCCAAGTTGTGGGCTCGGTCCCCAGTAGGGGGCGTGCAGGAGGCAGCTAATTGATGATGTTCCTCATTGATGTTTTTATCTCCCTCTCCCTTCTTCTCTGAAATCAATAAAATTCTACTAAAACAAAAGAAAAGAGCGAGCTTCCTTGAGCCTGGGCCTGCCAATCTTTTCTCCATCCCTTTGGGTTCGCACTGGAGCCACAGGTGGCCACATGCTGCCGAGCAGGGAAGAGTGGTCTCAGGTACTGACAGTCCTGGGTTCCAATCCTGCTTCCTCCACTCATTAGAGCTGTCACCTCTCCCTAAAGGAGAGGATGATCCTTACTCCACTCACCCTACGGTGTTTGGAGAGCGGAAGAGCACACCATCGGGGAATGTACTCTGAGTTTTGAACTGCTGTCCAGGGCAGAGCTGCTACGAATAGTAGGAGTCCCACCATTCTCAGTGCTTCTCACAGATCCCCCTGCTTATTATTCATTGCAACAGGAAAGGTGGGTGCTGTTATCACCCCCATTTTGCAGATGAGAAAATGGAGACACAGCAGAGGTTAAGCAATATGCTCAAGGCCCCACAGGCAGGAAGTGGCTTTGGAGCCTGTCCCCTCAGCTGCTTTGTTGAAAACCATGTGCAAGAGCCAGGCAGGCAGAGCAGCCAGCAAGGAACAGGAGAAGGCTTGTGGGTCACCAGGCCCGCCAGGGGTGGGACTGAGGAAACCGGGATTTTCCGAGGTGGAAACTGGCCCCAAGTGGACTGGCCGGGCTGGGTGGTGTTTCCCTGGCAGAGGCCCTGGCCTGGCGCTCAGAAGGCCAAGAATTCAGGGGCCACAGACAGGGTGGGTCTGGCCAGCCAGGGCTGCTGAGCGCCAAGTGGAGGGGCAGGCTTGTCTGCCACGTCCCCGTGGCTCGTGGCAGGCGCAGTCATGCTGACTGGGAGGTGGGCGGGGGGGCACTCTGCTGTCCAGGAGGCAGAAGCTACCTAGCTGACAGCAGCCCTGCCTTGGACCCACAAAACTGAGGGCCGGAGGGGGACCCCGG
Source organism: Pipistrellus hanaki (assembly GCF_964339955.1). NCBI lineage: Eukaryota > Metazoa > Chordata > Mammalia > Chiroptera > Vespertilionidae > Pipistrellus > Pipistrellus hanaki. The sequence goes on along the minus strand of NC_140506.1, from coordinate 73,468,107 downwards.
GGCTATGGTTTTCACCAAGGTGGGCTTGCTCCCAGAGAGGCTGGAAATGTGAGGCTTCTTTGGGTGTCCCGGGGCTGGAGGTTCGATAGGCATTTCGTGGGCAGCGGCCAGGTCTGCTAAGCTGTCATGAATGTGTCCTAGAAACTGCCTTTTTCCACCCTGACCATCCCAGCCCAGTGCTGCAGGCGCCGGGCATGGGGCCCGGCCAGAGGAGGGGGGATGGGTGACCAGAGCATCAGGGACGGTGGGGCAGCAGTGGAACCAGCCGTGCTGATCAGGGTGGGGGCACTCACCATATTTGGCTGCTTTAGCAGCAGCCAAAGATCCAGGTCCTGCAGAAAAAAGAAAAAGGAAATGTGGAATAATCAGCATCTGAGCTCTGTGCTGGGTGAGGGTCCTGCTTCCTCCTGGGAGCCCTCCCTGCCTTCCTCGGCCTTCTTTGCTCCTCTCAAAGCCCTGGAGCTGTGGCTCCGCAGGCAGGAGCTCACCGGGCCTGGGTAGAACTCCAGTCACTAACCATGTCTGCCAATCTGGTCTGGGAGCACTGGAGGGCTGGGCTGCCTCCTCCTTCCGTCTGCCCCTCCCAGCCCCTTCAGGCTCAGCAACCACCAGGTGAAAAACTGGCGCGCCTAGTGGCCACAGCGAACTGCTGAGGGCGAGCCCGGTGGGCCCACCCATGCAGCCTGGGGCTTCCTTGCCTGGCCTGAGCCATCTGTCACCCTAGTCACATGACTCTCAGGAGAACCTAATGCGGAATCACTCTGAGCCCTTAGACGAGGTGGCGGGGATGTGCTGGGAGGGAGAGGGCTCCCTTCTCTGAGCTCAGGGGTCATTTCTGCCCAGGCTAGAAGGTCTCTCACCTGCACCTGCACCTGCCCCGAAGCCAGGAACACCAGCACCAGCCCCAAAGCCAGGGACACCAGCACCAGCTCCAAATCCGGGAATGCCAGCACCAGCTCCAAATCCAGGGACCCCAGCACCAGCTCCAAATCCTGGGACGCCAGCAGGAAGGCCAGCGGCAGCCCCTGGGAAAGATGGGCAGTGGGATGGCGACAGCAGGCAGGAAGCAGGCCCCTGTGGGGTGTCCTACCCAGGGAGCCGAGACGGGCCCCAAGAGAAGGGGTCAGACCCCTTCATCCCTTAACCCACCCTCTATGCTCCCACCAGCATGGGCTTCCTAGAACTCCCGCCGACCACCACGTCCAGCCCCTCCCCCAGCGGCACTCAGGGCTGCACACTCACTGCACCGCTTTCCTTTCCCGCCCAACCTCCACTCCTCCCTCGTGCATGAGCTCATGTTAGTCTCCCAACAACCTGCAGCAGGTGGGGTCAGCACCCACACGTCCCACACGAGGACAGGAAACTCGGAGGTCACTCGGCTAGTGTGGGGCCCAGGATTGGAACCTGGGCCTCTCCTTTGCTAAATCTGCTTTCCCAACCCTCGCCTGCTGCTCTGGGGACCTCCCAGCCTGCAGTGGGCCGGAGAGCCTGCCTATTGTGGGGCCCGGCTCCCGCCCGGGGCGTGCTGGGCCAGCCTGCACTTGGTGGGGTGAGGAGGGAAAGCCAGGCAGGGCACTCACGGAGCTGGGCTTTGGCGGCCAACTGAGCAGCAGATTTGCCTGCACCCGGGATCCCTGCTCCTGGACGGAGAGGGAGGGGGGGTCAGGGTGTCGGCCATGGAGGATTCAGAGGCTCCTCAGGCCCCCTTTCTCACACAACTTACCTGCCACACCGCCGGGGCCAATGCCAAGACCAGGAACCCCGCCAGCGCCAGGGCCAATGCCAAGGCCGGGAACCCCGCCAGCGCCAGGTCCTAACCCTACAAGAGTGGGAAGAATGAATCCTTAACCCAGTCTCCACCAAGGAGGACAGAAGCCAATGGAGAGAGCAGCAAGCTGGGCACCAGGAGCCTTGGGCTTTCATCCCTACTAGGGCACAGGATTGCTGTGTGTGACCTTGGACAAGTCATTTTCTCTCTATGCGTCTCAGCTTGCCCATCCCTAATATGAGGCATGTGTAGGGTCGGGAGTTCTTAACCTTTGGAGGGACAAGGATCTGTTTGAGACTTCTGAGGGTGGAAGCAGAGTTATGTAGTCAAGGGTGCTCTACAAGACAGGCAGACGTGGGCTCAAAGCTCAGCTCAGCCACCATTTAGCTGTGTGACTGTGAGCAAGTTACGTATGCTCTGAGAGCCTCGGTTTCCGCATCTCTAAAATGGGAATGATGTGACCAACTTCATAAAGTTGCTGTAAGGATTGCTTCAGCAAATAGCGGCTTTATCTACAAAGGGGTTGTTTGTCATATGTGAGTTTGGAGGGAAAGCCAGATTTCTCTGGCCTAGACAGCTCTAGATTTTCTGATCTGAATCTTGCTGCCCACAGGTCCCTAAAGCCAAGGCGCGTAGATGCCCTGGCCCAGGCCTGGCAGACATGTAAGCTCTCACTGTCACTGGCTATGTTCAGGAAGGCGTGGGTGCTTGGGGCTGCCAGGGTGGCCCTCAGACCTACTGAGAAATGGAGAACCTTGTCAGGGAGCAAGAAATACTGCCACGGAGGGTGGTGGGAACCCCGAGGAACCCCGAGGAACCCATCTTGAGGACCAGAATGGGGGGCGGGCCCCAGCTAGACGTGGGGGCAGTAGGGGCTTTGGGAAGGGTGCGGAGGTTGGTTCTGGGGTCTCAGCAGGCCTGTTTTCACTTTGCTTTCCTAATCAGAGACTTTGCCCACACCCAAAAGTGGTCAGGTGGGTCAGAAGGCCCCCAGTGAGAATGTGACCGCTGAGGGGGCTGCCAGACCCCAGAGCAGAGGACAGGAGAGCGGGGCTGTAGGATGAGCACAGGGGACAGAATTGGGGTGGGACACATACCATACTGAGCAGCTTTGGCGGCTGCTTTGGCGGCTGCAGCTGCTGGGGTTCCAGCTCCTGGAGAGGTAAAGAGAGGGCGTTGGGGAGGGGCTCCCTGCACCGCTCCTCACTCCCCCCCCCCCCCCCCCCCCCCCCCCCCCCCCCCCCCCGCTCCAGAAATGCCTCCGGAAGACCCGCTCTGTGCTGCCTCCTTACGCTGGAGCCAGAGAAGGAGGGGCTCCAGGCCTGCTGTGAGGATGCTTCCCTGCAAGCAGCTCAGGGACGGTGGCAGTCTAGCATGGATTATGGGGGTGGGAGCCTAAAGCTGTGATTGGCCAAGGCCTAGATCGTCTCCAAACCTCTGTTAAAGGATCTGTGAAGCGTTCTGCTAAAGGTCATGTTAGTTTTTAAAACTATTGGAGGAAATGTCTCATTTTGGAGAGAAACTCAAAAGGGACATTTTCTCCCAGAAAGAAGAAGGAAAATAAAAATCTGTGTGTGTGGGGGTCGGGGGGACCAGGACGACGACAAAGGAAGGTTGTAACTTGATCTCATTGTAACTCTGAATTTCTTCCCTTTGGCCTCTGATTGGTGGAGGAGGAAGAGTGCAGGGAACCAAAGAGTGACAGGCCTTTCTACCTGGTCAGGAACAGAAAGGACCCTAACATACGGGAGGCCACCCAGCCCTGACAGGCCAGAGCTCCAGCACCCAGCCGGCTGACAGCCCCGAGGGAGGATTGCCAGGTTTGCTCAGCAGACTGGAACCCCATACAAGACCTTCTTTCCAAACTAGGGGGCATTGCTCTTCCTCCTCCCCATCTCTGGGCTCAGTCTTGCCATCTATAAAATGGTGCACTTGACCTGGGTCAATTTCAGGGCCCCTTCCACGAGGCAAACCAAACCCATCTCTGGGTTGCTCACCTGGCACCCCTCCAGCGCCCGGCACACCGGGTACAATGCCTCTGGCACCTGGCACCAGCCCTCCCAGGCCTCCTGCTCCTCCAGCACCTGGAGTGGTAAAGAGCGTCAGCGCTGCCCCTCGAAGCTCCCCTCCCGGAGGGAGCGGAGGGCGAAGGTGGGGTAGGGAACAGAGTGGCTGCGGTGGTTTGGGGGGGGGGTGACAAGCTGGGCCCCAGTAACCCTAACGGTGGGCGATTGAAAAGGTCAGGAAAGTTCAGTGTGGCTTTGGAAGATGGGGTAAGGGCGTCTTGGCCCAGGCCATTTCGGCCCTGGAGGCCTGAGCGCAAGCTGGCTCGGTCCTCATGTTGGAGAACTGCTCTGAGCTCAGAGCCTGGGCTCCAGGGCAGAGCAGGGCTGGGGTCCAGGCTCTGAGAGGAGGGAAGGGCTCTGCCCAGGAGGGAAGGACAATGCCCTGGGCATGGGGGCAGGCAAGGCCAGGGCACTTACCATACTTAGCGGCCTTGGCGGCGGCTGCCTGGGCTGCAGCTGCTGCGGAATGAGAAAGAGAGAGACCCTCAGAAACCTTGCTGGATCTCAGTGGGGCTGTGCTGACACCCTCCTACCCTGCAGGCCCTCCCTGCACGTTCCCCAACTTCTCCCTGAGCACATGCAGCCCAATCAACACTCCCCCACCCCCTCGAGCTCTGCAGAAGAGAAGCCCCCATGCCTTCTCCCTGTTTCCCCAGATGGAACTAGGGCTCACGGGAAATGCCAGCTCCAGGGACACCTCCAACTCCGGCTCCAAGACCGCCGACTCCGGCTCCAAGACCGCCGACTCCGGCTCCAAGACCACCGTAGCCCGGAAAGCCCCCAGCACCGACCCCGTAAGTGGGAACGCCGCCAACTCCCACCCCGGCTCTGCCCCCTGCGGAGAGAAGAGGATGGATAGGAAAGGATATCCGTGAGCCAGGCTGTGAGGGCCCTGAGGGGTGCTGGTGGACTAAAAAGTGGGAGCAAGCCCCCCTCAAGTCTGGTCCTTGAAGGACAGGAAACCATAGAGTGCCTGGGCCCCCCTCCAGCCTTTTCCAGGAAACCTTTATGGAAACCATCCCCCCAGCATGTCTGCAGCCCATCTCTTCTCTGCCTGGGAGAGGACCTTGCTGCTGGTTATGGAGAGACAGCGGGCAGTCCCATTGCCCCAGCCAGGCTTGGGCTCCTCTGAGAGGGGCGTTGTCTGGGCTGAGTGGGGAGGGGCAGGGACACTAGCCCCACTGCCATAACAGGACTCTCCTATCACTCAGCCTCAGGGCCTCATCCTGGGGCCCAGCAGGTCCAGCTCAGTCCAGTGACCTGCTGTGTAATCCTGGGCAAGTCATCCCCTTTCTCTGGCCAGAACAGGGTGGGGCAGAGCTATCAACACACTCACCATATTTGGCTGCTTTGGCGGCTGCTTTAGCAGCTGCGGCTGGTGACACAGCCCCTGGAGAGACCAAGGGGACACAAATAATCAGGGGAGAGTGGAGGAAAGATGGTCAATATATATCCTACTGTCCACCCATCTGTCCAGTCTACCTCCTTCCTATCTATCAAGCCAACCCAATGGATGCCTAGTTATCTGTCTACCCAGCCACATCTCCATCTAGCTCTCTGTGTACTTAACCACTCATTCACCTTCCCCCCACACTTACCTGCCCAGGTGTCTGTCCATTTGCCGCTCTATCATTAGACTTCAATACAACTGCTCAACTAATCTCTCTGTCCATCCATGAACCCATCTATCCATCCATTTATTCACTCATCTACCCATTCATCTATTTACATGTCTAACCATCTATTTTGCATTTGCCTCCCACCACCCATCTGCTCACCCAACCATGTGCTCATCCATCCATCTACCCACCCACCCATCCATTTATCAGTCTAAACATTTATGTAGTCCCTCATCTACTTTTCCATCTGTCTTTCCATCTACCCATTCATCATTTCACCCACCATTTTACTCATATATCTATTCATTCATGTATTCATTCATCCCTTTTCTGTCCATTCATCCTCTTATCCATCAACCTCTACTTATCCACATGACCATTCTTCCATATACCCAGCTATCCATCTGCCCATCCATCCATCCACCCATCCACCCACCCATCTATCCACCATTTACTGAGCATCTATCTATTCAGCTAAGGACTGGGGACATAGAGATGAAAAAGACATAGTTCCTTCCCTCAGGAGCACAGTGGCAATGAGAAGGTGAGTTGGAGAAGATGATGCTGGCAGTAACTAGTTAGGAGGTTGTTACAGCCCAAGGGAGAGAAGATGAGTCATGGTCAAGGGTATGGGAGAAGAGGATAGATGGGTGAAGTGTTAGGGAGAATCCAAAAGTCTTGGCAATAGTGTCAACATTTCTCTCTTTACAACACACACACATACACACACACACACAGCCCAGCTCACTCGGTCTATCCACAATACCTGGGACTCCTCCAACACCTGGGATTCCAGCACCTGGGATTCCGCCAACACCTGGGATTCCACCAACACCTGGGATTCCCCCAACACCAGGGATTCCACCAACACCTGGGATTCCACCAACACCTGGGACTCCAACTCCTGGGCCACCAGGTACCAAGCCTCCAGCAGCTCCTGTGGGAGAAAATAATTATTCTGGCCTAAACCCTGTGGGAATCTTAAAGTGCCTCCAAGGCATGGTTCTGGGGAGCTGTGGGGGTGGCAGGTCCTGAGTGCGGGATCCCAGATGGGCTGACATTGCCTTTGGCGTTCTAAGGGTGGGAAGAACATGGTCTATGGCTAAAGCAAATTCAGAGCATACCACTAGCACCCAGGCAGTTGGTGCAGTAGCTGTGGGTTGGCCTTGGGAGTAGAGTGGGAGGAGCCAGATGCTCCACAGGGGTCCCCTGTTGCTGGGCCAACCAGTGAAGAACAACAGGCAGGGCCAGGCAGAGTGGCCAGACAGGCATGTTTGGGGAGGTGAAAGGGAGGTTTCCACAGATGGACAAAGGCCAGGTCCATTCAGCCTGAGAGAACTGAGGTCTCTTAGTGTCCTGGGCAGGCTCCCAGGGCCTGAGGGCAGGCCAGAGTCCCGAGCCTTCCTCCCCTGAGGGCACTCACCATATTTAGCTGCCTTTGCAGCAGCAGCAGCAGCAGCGGGAGTCCCGACCCCTGGAGAGAAGCCGCAGAGGGTGAGGCCTCTCCCTGTGGCCTTCTCCAGGACACCCCCACCCCCAACCCCACTGGAACAGACACTACCTGCAATGCCTCCAATCCCAGGAATGCCACCAGCCCCACCAGGAATGCCGCCACCTCCAACACCGACACCAGGGAGAACTCCGGCTCCGACTCCTCCGGCACCTGTGGGGATGGGGACGGTGCAGATGGAGCTCCCGGGGCCCCTCCTGAGGCTGGGAAGGAAGGCCACTTGGATGCTGGCACGTTAACCAGCACAGTCTCCTCTGGGAATGAAGCCCAGGCAACTCTGGCTGGGCCTGCTTGAGAAGGCCCCCACCCCACTGTTCATTGACTCACCCCCAAAGTGTCCATTTCAACACGCTCATTAAGGGACTTGTATGTTTTCAGACAAATCCCATTCTAATCACTGCCACATACTGAGAAACCACAAGCGGCCACTCCCTGGGCCAGAGGGGCCCCTGTAGGAATGTTCAAGGCTTCCTCTCCTTGTGTTCCGAAGGCTCGGCCAAGTTTGTAATCCAAGCGCCTGGCTGCCTGGCTCTGGCAGTCCCTCGCTGTCCCAATCTCCGGCTCCCACATTCCACCCCTGGGGCCTGGAGGGAGAGCCTATGGGGCCTCTTAGGGGAGGGCCTCCCGCTCAATGCTGCCCTCCACATTTTCGCCCCCTTCACTGGCGGGCAGATGCTTTTGGTCCCACCATGGCTACACGCAGGGCTCCCCTGGCACTGAGGATGAAGGTGAGGATGTTGGCCCCAGGGATCTGACTTTGAGCTGGGACTGCCTGGGACAGGGGGACAGATGCCCATTCTGCTCACAGCATGGGCACAGGGGAGGCCAAGCCATGTCTGCCAGCCAAGGGGACATGAGCTTGAGGAGCCAGTTAACATTTTTATAGCACACACTAAATTGATACTAAACTGTTAAATTTTTAAAATGCTTATTCTAACCACCATAGTACCCATTCCCTCTGCACGGGCTCCCTCTTCCTGTTTTAACCACATGGCGAACTCCACTATGTTTTAAGGCCTCGATCAAATGTCATTTTCTCTGAGAAGCCTTCTGATGTTCTTCCCCCAGTGGAAATAATTTCTCCCTCTTCTCGAGTCCCACAGCAATGCCTCCGGCCTGCAGCAGAGCTCTTACCTGTCCCTGCCTGGTCTCTAGAATGGATGGGTAGAGGGAGTGTGGGAGTGAGGGAGGGAGTGAATGGATGGATAGAAGGAGTGTGGGAGTGAGGGAGGGAGTGAAGGGTAATTAGATGGTGAGTGGATGGATGGATGGATGAAAGAATGGAATGAAGGAGGAATGAATGGATGGAGGAATGAAGGGATGGATGGATGGATGGATGGACGATGGAGAGAGGGATGGAGGGAAGAGTAGATGAATGGATGGAGGAAGGCGGAATAGGTGGGGCTGAAAAAGCTGGACAAAGGCGGGTGTGCTGCCTTGGTTAGTTATCTGTGAGGTGCTGCCTTGGTTAGTTATCTGTGAGGCAGGCTATCGGTGATAACAGCGATGCAGAGGTTGGGCGGCTGGAGCTAGCAGCTAGGGACTTCAGAGGTACTCACCATACTTTGCTGCTTTAGCTGCTGCTGCTGCAGCCTGGGGACCAACCCCTGGGGGAGGGGAAGGGGAGAAACTGAAAAATGTGGCCCTGCATTTCCAGGGGCCTCCATTCTAGCCCGAGGAGAGCCACCTGTTCACATGTGGGTGTGGGTGGGGGCATCACAGCCATCAGAGGCTGGTGGAGCGGTCCCGCCCAGGATCCTTCTTCGACTCAGATGGGGATCTGAGTGCAGGGTGGGCTGGCTGATTTCTGGACAGATCATAGCCAGCCCCAGAGCCCTGGAGCCAGGGTGACCAGTGCCCCTTTGGCTGGCCCCTTACCTGTCCCTGTTGGGTACCCAGTCTTGGCGCCGGCACCTGCTGCTCCTCCAGGACCATAACCTGTAAACAGAGAGGCTCACTGGGCATCTGTGCAGGTCTCACTGCAGCTGCCCCCCTGCCCTACCCATTCAGAGTCTCTACCATGTCACCCCCAGTCAGAGTTAACACATATTCACATATGTGTCGGGGATGGTAACTCCCACTGTTCAGACTAAAACACTGAGGCTCGGGGAAGAGGATGGTTCTCGCTAGTGTGAGGGCCAGGCTTGAGAACCAAGCTGTCTGAGTCCAAGTTCCACGTTCCTTCCTTAGGGAATTCCCTTTCCAAGCCCACCCCCTCCCAGCAGGGTGCTCTCCCAGCTCTTGCCAGGACCCTGCATCTGGAAAGACCCGGAAGACCAATGGTCCGGGAGGGCCTTACTCACCATAGGGCAGTTTCCCCGTACTGTAGGGCAGTCCGTAGCCACCTGCGGAGAGGGGAGGGGAGGCTCAGGTGCTGCCCCAGAACAGCCCATGCCTTGCTGGGCTCCGACTATCTTGGTGGGCAGATCTATTCCCACAGAGGCTGAGGCCTGAGACCCTCCCCGGGGTCATGGCAGCCCACGGTTGCTCTCAGGAGAGCGGAGGCCCTGGGTGGAAGAGGGAGAGGGGGCACCCCACCAGCTCCCTAGAGTCTGAGTAGCTTCCTTACTCCTTTCTCCAACAAGGAACAGCTCATTGGGTGACGTCTGAGGGGTCTTTCCAACGAACAGTGTTTCTTACCATCAGCACCGATGGTTTCCTATCAGGGCTGTGGGTCTCTGTGCCTGTGTGTGTGTGTGTGTGTATGTACAGGTGTGCATGTGAGTGAGGCCAACACCCGCAGGATGGCTTCCTCATGCTTTTCCTTGCTGGTGACCAGAAGTGGGGTTCAGTACACAGGTTTCTTGACACCCCCCACAAGAGACACCGGTGACCAAAGATGTGCCCCCACAAGATGCCTCCTCAGTGGTGAATCCTCCTTCTGACTTACCTGGCAGCTTGGGTGCCTTGATGGGGTACCCCAGTGGGACTCCAGGCTGCTGACCCCCAAAGGGTCCAACTCCTGTGAGAACAAGGAGAACAAAATCAGGGCCTAGCAACTTGCGCCAGCAGCTCCCGCTGAGCCCCCAGCCTCACTCTCCACTTTCTGCTCAGATAGAATGAGCCCCACTGTATCCACAAACCATCCTGCCCAGAGGGCATTCCTGCCTGCTGTCACTGATCAGCTGAGCCCTTCCAGTGCTGGGCCATTGCCCACAAAAAGCTGCAGAACTCTCCCCCTTCCTGGGGCCTGGGCCTCAGTTGGGACCTGTAGCCCTTGCAGCATGTGGCTCAGACTGGTAGGCTTTCTGGACTCATGTGGGCTGCTACACAGGAGGGGTTGGACTGGGGAAGCAGAACTGTAATGGATATCACTTTGTCTGGAGCCAGTCCCTCTCCCTCTTCCATCCAGGGCTTCTTCTCTCCTGGAGCAATGGGCATGATGGACATTGGACAGGCCTGATGGGATTCTGAATGCCCAGCCCCTGCCAGGGTGAGTACCTCTCCTTGGCTGGTCTCCCTACTGGCCTGCCCACCCACAGGGGACTAGCGCCTTGTCTCACCTGGGATTCCAGCAAAAGCTCCCCCTCCACCTGCAATGATAAGGAGTCATCACTGTAGTCCGCCTCAGGTGCAGGGCTCCAAGGCACCCATGACTGGTGCCAGGCAGCACAGAGGGCTGGGCAGTGGCCATTTCTGCCCAGATTTCCAGGTTGATGCTGCCTCACCCACACTTGGGATTTCTGAGAGGTGTCCTGTGCATCTCAGTCACCAGTGCCAAGGCTGGAGCACAGGGGTGCCCATGCAGAGGGCCCTGAGCCCAGGCTCCCCGGCCCCACTCCTGCTCCCCTCCACAGGGGCCTGAGGGTAGATACAGATTCCCACCCTGGGTCCCCAGCCCACGGGCCACATACCTGGGGTCTTGGCCTTGACTCCTGTTCCGGTGGGAACCCCAGGGAGCACCCCCACACCTGGGAACCGAGCTCCTGTGAGAGCAAAGGGGGTCTGGCAGTGAGGATGGGAAGGCAGGCCTAGAAGGCCCAACCTGGCTCCCACACCACCCCTGGGTCACCAAGTTGACTTCCTTCTGCACTGACCATCAGTGATGTCATAACTCATGTGGTGGTGGCTTCTCTTCCCTGTTTGACTCGGAAGACCTGACTTTTGTGCCATTTCCTGGCTATATGACCTTATGCCTTGTCCCTGCGCTGGGATGAAGTTCTAGTCGCCCTGTCCACCCTTACCAGGGAAGGCAGACAGCACAAGCCAGCACTGTGGGAGGCCTGTGCCCACCACCAAGCACACAGCCCTCTGCTGTGGCCGGGGACTCCGCACTTGCCAGTGTCTGGCCCTCCCACCTCTCCTGTCTCCCCTGGGACTAGGCCACCTGGGACGGAGGGAGGGACACTGTCAGCAAATCTCCCAGAGCAGCCCAAGCCTGGGCTTTTAGGGGAATTCAAGCGGTCACATGTTGGGGGGGTGGCCAGGCCTGGCAGGGAGAGGAGGGTGAGAGGGCAGCTCTGAGGGTCCCCTACAGGGCGGATGTGCTCTGGGCGGGCTCCCTGGTGACTCATGGCTTTTGGGAATCAGTTGGCTACACCAGGGACTTGGTGTGTCCCCAGGGGCCCACCTCCGGCTGTAGCGATGATCTGGGTCAGGGTCTGGGGCCAGAGCTTGGTAGGATGAGGGGAAGCTGACTGGCTTTCCAGGGGAAAGAGGACAGGGCTCCTGTGTGCCTTAGCCTGAGCTTTGATGCTCTGGTGGCCTCCGCTTGCAGGGAGTTGAGAGGCCCCCCAAGGTCAGTGCCAGAGAGGGTCTCCATACTGAAGGAGGGTCCCCTTCTTCTCTGTGGTTTTACCTGTGCCTGGGAGCACTCCTCCTGGGTATACACCTGGCAGGCCCACACCTATGGCCAAAAGACAGCGGAGCCATGAGCAGCGCCCCTGCCTCCAGCAGCCCCTCCCTGGCCCCCCCTCCACCGCTCCAGGCTCACAAGCCAGCCCCCCAGCGCCTGGCAAGGACAGCCAGGGACATGTGTTGTGGCCACAGCCTTCCTCCCCTGAGCTTCAGAAGTCATCTGCAAACCCTTCTGTGCGGGGATTTATCTTGTCTTCTGGAGCCTGTTTACACGGCCGCCCGGCCCACCTCTGGGCTAACGGCTTCCAGATGCTCCTTCCCCGCTGTGTGGACTCAGGCAGGCCTTTGTTTAACCTGAAGTCACTTCCTCAAGGGCTTGGTGCCCAGGAATGAGCACCAGATGGGGAGTCCAGGCTCCTCTGGCCACCCTGGCTCTGCTGTGGCCACCAAGGGCCCTCTGCCCTGACTCTCCGTGCCGAGCCTCAGTGTCCCCATCTGTCCCCTGATGTCTGCCACAGGCCTGGCCCTGAGGCCCCTTTTTGCTCCCAGATCCTGGAAGAAGGGCCCAGAATGTGGGCTGGAGTCCCTCTCCCCATTTTGAACTGGGTCCCACACTTTGGGCCGGCCACTCTTCCCTGCCCCGCTGCAGCCAGGCCCCACCTGTCCCGCCCAGTGCAGAGGCGAGGGCCTCAGCCCCTCCCTGAACCTGCTGTCCAGCCCCAGGGACTCCACACTGACCGGGCACTTTCCCGGGCTTCCCTCCGGCTCCGACTCCAACTCCGACTCCCGCTCCGGGCACCGCAGCACCTGGCATGGAAGGGACCGTGTCAGAGCCGGTGTCACCAGCCCTCAGCCTTTACCTGGGCAACTCAGGGCTAGCCACCATACCTGTAGACACGCCTAAGCCACCGACACCGCCAAGTCCACCAACACCACCAAGGCCGCCGACACCGCCGAGCCCACCGACACCGCCTAGCCCGCCGACACCGCCGAGCCCAGCACCTACAGAGCCAGGAGTGGAGAGGCGCGGAGTCATGCCCGGCGCAGTGGCAGGTGGGCGGGTCCGGGTGCATGCGGAGAGCCCAGAGATGATATCTGATCGTGCCACCTCCTCGCTTGGAGACTGGCTGCCTCCCTGAGCCCCAGGAGATTAGAGATGAGAATCCCGCCCGCCTCCCAGGAAATGTTCTCTGCAGAGTGTAGAGCCCACGGAGGCGAGAGGGTCGATGGCACGTCCCAGGCAGTCACACTCACCAGCCTTGGCAGCAGCTTTATAGGCTGCGGCCGCGCCAGCTGCTCCGCCAGGCCCCAGAGCCCCCGGGAAGGCGCCCCCAGGAAAACCACCAAGCCCTATAGAGGGGAGGAGAGGGTGAGGTCCTGAGCCCACCCAGCCCCGCCCAGGAGTCACATTGAGGTGGCTCTCCTGTTCTCTGCAGGACTTCCAGGCCAAGCAGTGGCCCCAGGGCCAGGATCAGTGTTGGAGAGCAACAGGTGCCAGATGGTTCTACCCAGCCTGACACAACTGCAGGATCGCTTGGGATCAAACTTCCACACCCCCTCCTCCAGGAAGCCTTCCTGAAACCCTGCCGAGCTGAGCAACTCCTCTGGGCTCCACGGGCCCCTGCATTATACTAGGACTCAGGATGCAGCCATTACTTCCTTGTGTCCTGGGAAGCTGCTTAGGGCAAGTGGTCTCAGCACCACCCTCATACCAGCGCCCAGGGCTGGCCTGGCCCACATGCCAGGCAGATACCCTGGGCGTGGCTCTGGCCCCAAACGGGCATCTTGCTTGTGTGTCAATACTAACCTGCCCCAGGGCCACCGCCGCCGAGACCTCCGGCACCTGCAGGGAGAAGAGACAGAGCCGGTGAGGAGAGGAGAGACTGGTGTGTGGGCATCATCCCTGGGTCCTGGGTGGGAAGGGTCTCATGATGGGCAGGCAGGAACCAGGCAGGGCTGTGGTTAGTAAGGTCACTCAGGACCCTACGCTGGACTCAAGCCTTTGGTACTCAGGGGCTGACGCTGATAAAACAGCAGCTACCATTGAGTGACCAGCTGCTATGGACCATGTAGATGTAATTGCATTGACCACTCCCCTCCCCCCATAATGCACCTAGGCCAGGCCTGGCTTCCCCTAGAAGGCCTGCCAGTGAATGGGAGGCTCAGCAGGGCTTTCTCTGAGGGTGGAAGCTGAGGAGAGTCTGTTAGCAAGACCTGATTCAGGCCAGGCCCTGCCCGGCTCCCACATTAGCCTCCACCCCAGACCTCTCTTCCGCTTCCTTGCAGGTGTCTTCTGGCTCAGCCCATCCCCTCTCCCTTGTATCTGGAGACCCTCCAGCTCCCAGCATCTGTCTATGTGTCCATCCAGCCTGCCTGCAGTCCAGGAGCCTCCTCGAATTCAGACAGATGCTAAAATGTTTATGAGAAGTCAAATGGTCCCTCTGGCTCTCTCCTTCTCACATCTGGGCCCAATCGCTCCTTCTCCCCCTCCAGGAGACATTCCACGGCTTCGGCCAGGACTGATGGGCAATCAGGTTCACAAGCGTGCGGGGTTTGTTTCCAATTATGTGAGAATCTCTGCTGCGAGCACCAGTCCGGCGGCCTGGCTGCCAGGGTCCTGAGCCCAGGGAAGCCCTCTCTGGGGACTGACCCCAACCTTGGGGAACTGCCGAGCCTGGAGCGTCTACCTGGCTTTCCCTGGGCGTGGTCTCCCTTCCCCCACTATTTCCTACTGTGAGTTGGCCTCCTCTGAGACTCAGCCAGCCCCTCAGCGAGATGGGTCTCGATCTCTGGCTAATCTTCCTTCCAGGCACACCCCGCCCGGTGTGGGTCTGGCCCGGCCTGGGGGCAGGGAGTTCACTTCCCAGCACTGTGGGCCCTGCCCCTCCCCAGCTCTGCCTGGGGCTTCTTTCAAGCCAGGCCTGTTTCCTGAGCTCCCACAGGGCTGGGACCTTTCCTGAGCACAGAGGGGCTGGAAGAGAAGATGGGAACTGAACAGGAAGTGAGAAGAGGCTGGGACAGGTGGGGGTGGGAGCAGGCAACCTCTCTGGCGCCATCTGTCCTTTCCCTCCCTCCTCCCGAGGTGCCTGGTCTCAAGGCCGCCCTCCACCATGACCAGCCCCCTCCCGTTTGCCCTCCTCCCTTTGGACTCACCTGGTCCAAATCCCCCAAGGAGTCCACCAGCCCCTGGAAAGGAGGGAAGGAGGGGTGAGATGTTGGCCACACACAGCAGGGAGCCTAGGGCCCTGGCCAGTCCAACCCCCCTCTCTTCCTGGAATCAGAGAGCCCTGGATTCAAATGCTGCTACTCATGCCGACTCCATGCGTGTAGGAGCAAGTCTCTTTGCCTTTCCGAGACTCAGTTTCCCTACTTAGAAATGGTCACTGTGTCCCTGACCTTCCTGGGACCAGTAAGATCACGAGCAGAAAGCACCTCATGTGTGCAGCATGCCAGGGTGTCCAGTGGGTGTGGCCCGTCCCTTCCAGTCCTCTCGTGTGGGTGGTTGGCCTCCAGCTGGTGCTCAGGGTGTGGGTGTTGCTGGCTCCCAGCCGCCTGGTCCCCCGCGGAGAGCCCGGGCAGGGCCGGCGTGCCGAGGCCCACATGGAGCAGCTGCCAGGCCACCCACCCTCTACGTGCCAAGGGATTAATTGTTCCTAAGCATGACACACACTGCCCATGCCCCGTTCCATCTTGCCCCGGGCAGGCCCGGACATCCCTCTGGCCCGGATGGGAGCGAGGAACTGCCCGAGGGAAGGAGGGGGACTGTGGCTTTGACCTGGCTTTGGTAGCTGAGTCCTGATGACCTCGGGGAGGTTGTGGGATCCAGACCCTTTTCATCAGAAGGAGATACCCTGACTTTTTTTTTGGAGGGGTCTACTGCTTCACCCTGCCCCGAGCGTGCTTTCGGAAGCCTAACATGAATCATGAATAAAAGCTTCACTTTCGTGACCACCCCGTTATGGGGCTCTATGAGGTTTTCTCAGCCTTCCTTCCTGAACTTAATCACAACCTGCCCCGTGTCCCCCGTGAGATCAGCCAGTTCCCCTCTAGCTTTGCAATCACAACCTCCACAATTTGGTTCTTCTTGGCTATGCATGAACCTATTGCCTCATCTTGGCTTATCCAGTCCTTCTCGGCATTCTTTCTACCATCAAAGACCCTGCTGAGAAGGTCCCTCCACGGAGGCGGGACGCAGGTTCCGGCAGGATAGGCAGTGGATTCCCAGGGCTCCGGCTTTGCCGACCCCCAAATCCCAGGAAAGCCCTCGCCCTGGCTGCCTGCCCTTCTGCCTCTCCCCGGCGCGGCCCAGCCCTGGTGTTTCACAACCCGGATGGGCTGGCAGGGAGGGGGGATATGGGTCCTGCAGATTCATCTGCAATTGGATCATCCAGCCAGCGGCTGGTTTCATAAGAGCCGCTGGACACCCAAGCTGTCCCGGAGCCTCGGACTGCAGAGCCAGGGAGACACAGAGGGGGGGGGGGGTGCCAAGGCCACGTGTGGAGTATCTCACGCCAGTGGGGTCACACATCTGGACAGAGACACCATTTCCTCCACCTGCTCCTTATCCACCTGTGCTTCCTGGAAGGACACACCCTCCCTCCTTCCTGGGGGTGTGTTCTTTGGAACCGGTGGTGGACCCTGCTGTCCGATTCGGCAGGGCCAGGACAAGCTAGTCACATCTCCTTCCTGGAAAACTCCATGGTCTGGGCAGCCAGAAGGGGCCTGGGATCAAGAAGGAGGCTCCTCTGGGGCCAGGGTCAGAATCCAACCTTGGGATTTAATTTCAGGCTTGGTCTGGAGTCAGCCCAGCTCTGACACTAGGACAGGGGCTCAGATGGTCATCAAGGGTCAGGGATATGGAGGGCTTGGCCTGGGGTTGGAGAGGGCTTGGTCTGAGTCAAGAGACCATCCAGGTGGAGTCTGGAGCCTACCCTCTGCGCCTGAGTCCCAGAATGACACTCACAGCCTGGTGGCCTCTGGAACATCAGCCCCTACCTGTGTCCTGAGCCCCAGGGCTGTTTCTGAGGCCATGTGCATAGGAACAGGGCAGCTGGGCACATAGGCACTTATAGAATAGATGCTGGACCCTCCTCGCACAAGCTGCTGCCAGCTTCCTGTCCCTGAGCCCTGCAGTCCGGCCCCAGCCTGCTCATACCGGGAGACTGGTACGGCCCACCACTTCCTTCCTGCCTCTTGCCCTTGCTAGCTGGGCCTCCCCTCCCCTGCCCCTGGCTCACTATCAGTGCCCTGAGACCTCAGGTCTTACCTGGCTTGGGTGGTTTGCCTCCAGGTCCCAGCCCTGCAGAAGGAAGAGATGGTAGTGAACGGGGAGCCCCAGCACCCCTGTCTTATTATTTATACCCTCCGGACAAGGAGCTGCTGGGAGCCCAGAGTCTAGGCGCCCAACTCCATCCCTGATTTGTGGTTTTTGCTCTCAGCCAGCATCTTAGGAGTGTTGTGGAGGAGAAGGCAGGGGCCATCAGGGAGAAAGCCTGGGGGAGGGGCTTGGGATGCCAGCGAGTTCCAGTTCTCAGTCAAGTCTCTCCCCAAGAGGCACTGGGTCTATAAAACAAGGGACCCTTGATGCTTGGACTTTCTGGGGTTCTGAGGTTTGAGGACCTGTGTAGGCTGGAGTGACACGTAGACCCCATCAGTGAGGAAACAGATGTGGTTTCTGCACTCACCTCCTCCTCCCAGGCCTCCGAGACCAGCCCCTGGGGTGAGGGGTGGGGGGTGGGGGGTGGGGAGAGAAAGAAGAAAGAGAAACATCAGTGCCCCTGTCGGATCAGTGCCCTGCCAGAAAGCCACCCTTCAACCCATGGTCAAATCCATCCCTGCCCCTCTACATGACCTCAGGCGAGCCTTAACTTCTGTGAACCTCAGTTTCCTCATTTGTCTCCGAGGGCCAAAAGCCCTGAGCTAGTTTGTGCCTGAGCGTGTGCTGTTAGCCTCCCTCACTTCCATGTCAGTTCTGAGCACTTAGATACCTTTTAAGTATCGAAAATATTACTTTGTTCTTTCAATCTACCTGAAAACATTATGCTTTTTTCTAAATGGCATGGCTCCAACATTCCCCCCATTTCCTTTCGGTGCATGGCCATTGCTTTTATATTGTTTTTACTTGAAAAACACTTCACCATATTGCACAACAGATCACATATTCATACTTTTCAGCAACTGGGTAGTATTTCAGAGTTTACTTAATCACACCCTCCCGCCGGGTGGGTTTCTTGTTTTACAGTTTTGCAAACACCACACCTATGAACCTCATTGCAGACCATTCTTTTCCTCTTCTTTGCAATTATTCCCCTCCACATGGATTTCCAACGTGGGGTGAACGGTTGGAAGGCTGTGCATGGCAGGCGTGCGTGAAAGCACTCACTTTCCTAGAGCCTCAAAAGCACTGTCATCTTTCAGAAGATTTATGCCCTTAAGAGTTGTAAAAACGGTGTCACGCAAACTGCTTTTGTTAAGTAGCAGTGACTTGTGGGTCTTCTGTGGTGGGCATGGCAATGTTCCTCCCTTCTGCAACACCAAAATGTGCATCTCTCACGGATGCACCACAGGCTTCCTCTCCCGGGTGTGGGGAAGCTCCATGTACGTTACCTGGGAAATAGCCTCCTCCGGGCAGTCCTCCGGGAACTCCTCCAGGAATAGCTCCTGGGACCCCTGGAAGGAAGTAGGCAGAGTCCTCTATTAGCCAGAACTAATAAAAACATGATAGCAACGTGATGGTGATGATGATGATGATGATGATGAAAATCCACAAAGCAATTTTGTTTTCAAAGCATTTTTTTTTCTTTTCCATTGATGCTCTGCAAAGTGGCCCTGCGAGGTGGGAAGGGCTGGGATTATTATTTTCATCTTAACAGATGGAGGGACGTGCCTGGGGTCACACAGCTGGAAAGAGATGGTGGAGCCTGGGTTCAAACTCAGGCAACTCCTCTCCCCGGAGAGGGCCTGGCATGAGGCTGGGCCTGAGCGCCTGTCGACGAACGGCCAACTGTCTCCAGCCCTAGAGCAGTGTGGGCCCGGGCCAGCAGGGCTGTGGCGGGGCTGTTAGCGAGCGGTAAGGAAGTGCGGCCCCTGCCAGTAAAAGCGCAGCCATTCCCACACTGATAGGACGGCGTGAGGTCAGCGTCCTCAGCCGCTGGGCAACAGGGGATGGGTGGGGCTCTGGCTGTCTGACACAGGCCTGTCTTGGGAGGCGCCGGGCCCCGGAGGGGGACACCATGAATGAGCAAAGTGAATAGTTTCCTAAGGAAAAGCGGGTTCACGGGCCAGGCCAGGGGCTGTCTGCCCAGCCGAGATCACGAGTTCAGTCCCCACCGCCGGGGGAAGCGCTCACTGGGGAACGCTGCGGGGCTGGGCCAGACCCGGGCCTGGTCATGGCAACCGAGGATCCTGGTGCAGGCCAGGCCCTCACTCCGCCACCACAGAATGGCCCCAACCCCGACAAGTCTCCTTGCCAATGCCCCAGCCCCAGCATCGCCCCACTGAAAGGAGCAGGGCTGGGCGACAGTGCCGGTCAGTCCTGCAGGGTGACCAGAGGCCTCGTGGACAGACATCTGGCCCCTGTGGCCTGGTGATGCTGCACAGCTGGGCCTGTTAGCCTCAGCCACAGCCCGGCAGGGTAAGGGATGCCAAGCTGTCACAGCCACTCTGTGCCAAAGTCCTGGCGCCACCCCCCCTCCCTCCCCCAGGGCCTGCCGTCCCCCAGGAACTGCGATCCAGGCCTAGAGCGTGCAAGCAATCTGGTCAAAGCCTCGGGGGCTCTAAGTGGTGGCCTAAGGAGGGTGGGCCGGCTGGGAACGAGCGCTCCAGCCCTGTCATGTGTTGCCAAGCGCACACATGGCCTTCTTGAGCCTTTGATGCCTTCCCTGGCTCTGGTCCCCAGCTCTGAGCCCTGTTTCTTATGTGCCCTCCCCGGTGCAGCCCAGGCCTGTCTCTGCCTCGGCCTCTCTCCCTCCTGTCCAGCTTCGGAGCGATGGCAGGAGCAGGGCCGGGGGTGGAGGGAACAAGGGGCTCAAGACGGACCCATCTGCCTTCACTCCTGGCTATGCCACATCTGGGTGACCTTGGGCAAGTCACTTCACCCCTCTGAGCCTCAGTTTCCTCTTCAGCCAGGTGGGGCCGATAACTGCTGCCTTGCAAAGTTGTTGAGCTGCCCTGCCCTGGACCTGGCACGCAGTAATTGCTCAAACAAAAGATGGTGACCCCTCCTCTCCACGTTGCTGCACAGCACACGGCCTGGGGTCAGGTAAACAGGATGCGTCCAGTAAATGATGTGTGAATGGAGGGGTGGGGGGGGCAGGCGAGGATGCTGCCAGTGGGTCTGGGTTCATCCTGTTCTATCCCCAACCAACCTTGGGGTCTTCCACCTTGGGCCTGGCTGACCCCCTCCTTCCTCTCTTGGGGTTCTGCTCTCCCACACCCGCTGGTGACCAAGCCCCTCCCGGGCCTGCCAGCTCCTCCTCTGCTTCCTCTCTCCCCAGCGCCTACCCATCTCCTCTTCCCCATCCCCACCCCCGTGATTCAAATCCCAGCAGCCTGTGCCAAACTCCGTGCCTGAACCATGACAGCCCGGGGAGCTGCGGATTTTGATCCCCCGTTTGAACTGAGGAAACGGAGGACACTCAGTGGGCGTAAAGGGTGCCCTGGCCTGCCTTCTCTCTCCAAGTGCAGGAGGGGGGAGAACATGATAAGACCGGAGGGACTTGGAAAAGGCGGCAGTCACCGCTCACCTCTCACACTTCGGTCCGTCATCTTCGCTCCTTGGCCCGGGCAGTCCCTCCTGCCAGAAATGCCTTCTCCTCTCTCCAAGTCCTACCCTTCCACCAAGACTGGGCTCCGACCCTCCCTCCTGCCTCTCTCAGCCTTCCATTCTCACTGCTTAGCTGGCCCAGAGTAGCTGGCCGGCAGCACGCTTGTCATGTTTTATGTGGGTTTGAACGTTTCACCGGCTAGCCCAGGGTGAACTCGTCTCCTGCATTGTAGGGTCATGATCCTCGACTCTCAGGGATCATAACGGTCTTCGGGGCTGGGCTGAAGTTCCTTCTGCAAGCATCCCCTTCGGGGCTGGGCTGAAGTTCCTTCTGCAAGTCCTGCTTGCACGCCTCCAGTGACAGGAAAACCACCACCTCTGACGCTGTCAGCTCTTCCTGCAGAGAGATCTCCCTCCGATCAATTTAGACTGACCATCTATCTCTCTAATTCTGCCTCCCACGGCCCTATAGACCGAGGCTCATCTGTCATCCAAGGAAAGCTCCTCAAATATCGACCTTTCTTTAAAGGTCTAACTCAAATGTCACTTCCGCTGGGAAGCCCTCCCTGGTTTCCGGCGACTCCTCCAGGCACCCCAGCCTTAGTCCTGTCTGCTTTCTCCACCACTGAACTCTGCTCCCCACTAGACAAACCATGGCGTGAGTAACGAGAGGGAAATTTAAGCTTATCAATGTGCACTAATTACAAGGGTTGATCAGCTCAAGTTGGCAAATTCTGAATAAGTAGATAGATCCTCTTAAAAGTTCACATTTCCACAGCCCTCTTACTTGATACATTCTTGGCAGTTGTCTCACTGCCGGAGCCTCCCACCAGCCTTACGAGATAGTGGGGCCGGGATGTTTCTGCCCATTTTCCAGCCAGGGAAACCGAGAGCCAGTGACATGGAGTGCCTGGCCCGGGACCTATAGCTGAACCCAGTCACACGCAGGGCCTTGGGCTCCAAGTTCAAAGACCTGGGAGAAGGTTGTTTAGGAGTAGCAGTGAGCCAGCGGTCCTCGGGAGGGGCTTTGCCAAGCCCAGGTCCAGAGGGCCGGCCTGGGGAGCAGCTAAGACCACACGGAGCTGTTTGTTGTTGGCATGGAGAAGGGCTGCCAAGGGCTTTTCACACACCGCCTGCCCTCCAGTGGGTGACGGGATCCCGCGCTGGGCACGCCTGCCCTGCTGCCTTGGCCTTAGTGGACACAGAGAGCAGGATTAACCCCTGAGCCAGAGGTCCTGGGCCCTGGAGGCTCACTGAAGTCACCACACAATCTCCGTGTCAGGCTCCCTCCACAGGCCAAATGAAGCAGGAATTCTTGGGTGGGACCTCCACATCAGAAGTGTTCCTAGTTCCCCGGGAACTCCAATGTGTGGCTAGGGGTTGAACATTCTCCTTCCCCCCACAACCCCACCCACAAAAAAAAAAAAAAAAAGAGAAAAGAGAAAAGAAAGCCCCTCTTCCAAATTGTCCCAGTCCTGCAATCGGGGGGGGGGGGGGGTGATAATATTTCTGGGGGATGGGGAGATGCTGGATTTCTTCCCCTTCTCTCTCTCTTGGGGGTCTGAGACAGCTGGACCTCAAAGCTACTTGGGACCCATCCTAACTGGGTCTAGACAGCCCTTTCCGTTACACAGTCATCCTGGGGAGCCTCCTTCCTGCCTCCACTGACAACGTGGTCCTCTGGATCTGGGGAACTCGTGGGGTGACACTGTCTTGGGGTGGGAGAAGCTGGGCTCCCCCAGCGTAGCCAGAGTCCAATGTGTGTGCGCGTGTGTGTGTCTTCAGCCTCCCCATTGCTTGACCTCTCTAGATTTTGGTAGGCTCTGGGCAAAGCCCCTGAATACCTCACCAATTTGCACAGCCCTTATTTGGACCCAGTGCTCCGCCACCTGGGACAGAGCGGTGATTTATGTCTGCAAGGAAAGAACACAGCCAGCTGAGCATTCCACAGTGCCACCGAGGGCACAGGCAGAAGGTGCCCGCTGCCCTGGGCGTGCCCACCCTGGAGGGCTCAGTCCCAGGCCTGATCTTCCCCAAGTGCTGCCTGGCCCCCGGCCCCCGCCCCCTCATCCTTCGGCCCAGGGCAGAGAGCTGGCAGGTACTAAAGCCCCTAGCACTGCCTCAGCCTGTCTGAACCTCAAGCTCCCCATTCGCAAAGACAGTGGTTCTTCACGCTCAGGGTTAAGTGCTCCTGTGGAGATTGGCTGCCTCGCTCTCGGCGGGAAGGCAGGTACGTGTCCGGGGGCCACACCTTGGAGAGGGGAGGCCCAGACGGGTCCAGCGCGGCTGCTCTCAGGCCGCGGGGTGGCAGGTCCTCCGGGCCGCCTCGCTCCCCCCGCCGGGCTCCACCTGATGGCGCGCACATCGCACGGCCCCGCTCAGGTCCGGGGGCCGGTGACCTCTGTGCAGGAAGCTCCCGTTCCCAGCAGCGCTGGTCCAGAAAGCCAATCTCACGGAAACAGCTGCCGCTCCTGCCCGCTCCCCCACACCAGCCCCTGCCCAGCCTGCTCCACCCTGTGCAGCCCCGTGCTGGTCCCCATTGCAGGTCTGGTTCTCATGGCAAGAGAACCTTACCCCATCCGGCACACCCCACCAAATGCCTTGTGAACCTTCACTTCCCTTTTCCCAGGGCCGGGAGCACCGCGGCGGGTCACTCCCAGGGTCCCCAGGGGGTGTAGCCGCCCCACAGGGCTGCCCTTGGGACCTGAGCAGGACACACCCTGGATGGTCCAGGGCTGCCCTGAGGTCTGCTCCAGCCTCTGCCATGGCCACACTCCCTCTGCCAGGAGATGGACACTTTGCCCAGCTTCCCTGTCCTCTCTTGTGTCACACACACACACACACACACACACGCACATCCACATGCACACCTGGATATCAGATCTTCCATATGTATAAGCCTGTCAGGTGGCAGACTTTTGCATATGCCAATAGGCACTTTCACATACCCTACAACCTCCTCCCCCCACAACACACACACACACACACACACACACACACACACACACACACCTGTCCAGGGATGAACTTGTGAACAGACATTTATCCCAGACACCTTCTCCACTATTTGATGACGTCTTTGAAATACATACCCATACCCACCTGTGCAATAGCATGCAACACACTCATTCATGTATGCATGTGTACCCACGTGTGTGTGTGTGTGCGTGCGCACACACACATACTTCACACACACACTCAGAAGTCCCAGTCCTTCTCACCCAGGGACAGACCACAGTAGCAGCTTTCCAACCACAACCCCGCGGTCAACTCACCCTGACCTCCCGCAGAGGGGCTCCTGACTCCCCTGGGGACAAGGAACCCGAGGAAGTCACACAGTTCACTCTCTTGTTCGGGTCCCCTACCTGCAGGGCACGTGTGCCCCTGGGCTGGGTCCGCAGGTGTGCAAACTGCAGGTGCCTGCAGACCCAGCGGGAACCGTCCTTCCCCAGCATGCGTCCAGCACCCCCCTGGGAGAGCACCAGGGACGGAGCAGGGGGCCCTCCATCCACCCAGGGCAGCAGCACCTGGACCCTCTGGGGACCACCCCAAACCGGGGGTACCCATGTGACAGGGTCCGGGGAAGGGCAGCTCCAGGGACCCCGTGCCTGCCGGGCTCCTGCGGGGGAACCCTGGGAGGGTGCTGGGGATGAAGGGCAGGCACCCTCTCAACGATGAGCCCAGACACCTGGCCGGAGGATGGAGGGCTGCGGCGGCTCCGGGGACAGGGGGAGGCCTACCTCCAGGCTGCGAGGGGTGGATGAAGGACAGCAGGAGCAGGAGGACTCCAGGCCACAGGGCTGCAGCTGTCGGACCCGCCATCTCAGGGAGAAATGCCCCAGCCTGCTCTCCGCGCCTCGTTTTATCCCCAAAGCGTAATTGCTGCCTCCTCGGCTGCGAGGGAAGAAGGGAGGGAGAGAGGGCGGGCAGGAGGGCCTGGGAAGGGGGAGGCCTGGGGGAGGGGGCCGCGGGGAGGAGGGGGGGCAATTACGAAAGGCCGCCTCGCAATCCTCCCAGGCTGGGTCTGAGTGGACTGGACTGGGCTTTTTTTTCCCCTTAGAACACATAGTCGCTCACGCGTGCGCGTACACACACACACACACACACACACACACACAGTTTTCCCCATCTCTCTCCTGCTTTCCCTCTGTGGCTGTTCTCTCACTGCTGGCCCCGTTCCCGCCAGAAAGTGTGAGGGGGGCCTCTGCCAGGACAGCCCTCGGGAGAGGAAGCAGGAGGGAGGGCCCTGCAGCCCGGCCAAAAATCCAGTCCTAGCCAAGTCCTGAGTGGCCAGGCCCCCGCCCCTCCGGCTGGGCCCCGGGCCCAGTGTGGGGACACAGGCCAGCTGTCCCGCGCCTCTGCCCCCACCCTGGCCCTCCAGACTTCCCCAACTCCCCCAGACCTGGCCACAGACAAGCCCTGCTTAAATCTGGGGAAGTGGGGTTTGGGGCTGGGCTGGGGGCTGGGGCCGGGGCCAGTGTCTACAGGCAGAATGGCCTGGAAGGTAAAGTCATGTCATTGTTGTCCCCCGAGACACCTGGGAGCTGGGAGGGAGACCCTGACATACTACACAGCTCCATTCTGCAGGGGCTAAGGTCTCAGCCTCCTGCCTGAAGCTGGGGGATGTGGGGAGGGGGAGGGGTTGGCAGGTCTTTGATCCATGTCTGCAGAGGCTGAGGGGCTGCACTGGGGGAATGGCCCGGGAGTTAAGACCCTGTTGGTGTTGTTTCTTGGGGCGTCTGGGGGCGGCACGTGGGAGATCCTGGCACACCACAGGGGTCCCATTTACATGGATCAAGGTCACAGTCCCACACATGGGCTAGTGCAGGTCCAAGTGTCTGGCAAAGGTCAGTCTGGACCCCCGAGGTGCCCTGTGTGTGCACAGGGGTGTAGGGAGCCCTCCAAGACTGGTAGGTGGCCCAGCCCCCATTTATCACTTGGCCCCCACCTGTCCCAACACTAGGCACTGGGGCACCCAGACAGGGGAGCTTCCAGATTGCTGGTTCTCTCCCTGCCCCAGAGCACCCAGGACTGACATTCCTCGGGTGGCCAGGAGGGGGCGACCCTGAGCTGAAACAGCTGGGACCAGCATTTCCAGAAGGACTGGGACTGTTCCTGCCTAACTGGGCAGAATGAGGACCTTGGGGATTGGGGGACAGGAGAAGGGGTAAGGTGAGAGGGGATTTGAGAGCCAGAAGGTAGGAGAGGGGCACTGGTACTTGCCCTCATCACAGCCTGGAGGGGAAAAGTCGAGGCCACAAAGTCTGAGAGCTTCTCCCCACCTTCCCTCGCCCAGGTGGAGAGTGAGGGGCGGACACAACCACAGCTCCAGGGAAGGAGGTGAACGACCCCCCTCCAGCCAGGAGCGCCCGGCAGTCCGCAGGGCACCAGGGGTGGCCGAGAGCGGAGATGCCAGAGGCAGGCACTGGGCTCCGGGGTGGGCCTAGGCCTCACATCTGCATCTAGCACTTCCCAGTGGACGGCTCACCTCTTCATGGAACTTCAGATTCCTCACAGGTCAAGTGGTTGTTAATATGGCCACCTAGGAGGGCTATGGCAAAGATGAATGAAATGTGGTCCTACAGTTCTGTCTGTGCCTGCTGGATCCCAAGTGCTCCGTGCTCACCCGATGCTAGTCCTGGCAATAATGCCACGGTTACCACCACAGGCTCTGCAAGCACCACTCCCGTCTGTAGAGTAACCATTGGGCTGGCTGGCTGCGGGCCACCTCGGGACCCTGGGCCATCCCTACTCTTCCCACTCTCAGGTGGTGGCCCTCCAGGAGTTTGGAAGGGTGGGTGTGCCAGCAGAATTGTCTTGCAGCTGTGTCTGCACAGCAAACGTGCAGCTCTTACTTCCAGGGTGTGTTATTTGGGGGTGCTTTGGGGGGTAGCTGATGGAGATTATGAGTCCTTGGGGAGGGTCAGGGCCTGAGGCTCAGTGCCGGGATGTGCCCGCTGGTGGGGAGACCAGAGGGTGCCTCTGTATGCTTGCCCCTTCCCAGGAGGGGGAAGGACGGGGTGCTGGTGAAGAGCTGGGCCCCACTCTTTTCAGGGCAATGACGTGGGCAGGAACCGGCTTTCAGACTTACAAACCGCAGTCTGCTCAGAGTCTTTATTAATTCCAGGACCGGGAGGGAAGCTGGAGCCAGCTGGAGAGGGCTTGCTGTGGGGGGATCCAGGAGAGGTGTGGAGGGGCGCTTGCAGGGATAGACTTGAGGCTGCTGGGCCAGGCTTCTCTCTGCAGGACCAGGGCCCTGTCTCCTGCTCCCGCCCACTCCCACCCCCTGTGTTCCCTCTTCTTCTTAGCATCCCATGCTCACTGCAGGAGCTCCATGAACTCGTATCCAACAAGGCTCAGTGCACCTCCAAAGGGGAGCCTCAGTTCAGAATCCAATCTATTAACTGGATTATCCAGTGCAATTTAGCCCAAAACATAATTGTAAGAACTAGGGGTTACAGTTATCAACTAACTTCCATTCATTCATTCATTCATTCATTCATTCTTTCAAGAAAGCCAACAGTCCTCAGCTGCTCTGTGCCACCTCCCTGCATAGCTATAAGGATTAAATAAGGTCATGAACTTCCCACAGAGGGCTCACCAAATGCTGGGGAAGCCTGGCTTCGCCATTATCCTTGACGAACCGCATCTGCTGGGCATCCAGGTGAGTCACTGACAGGCCACGTCTGTCCTCAGCCCCTCCAGGTTCACCCCTTTAGGAAGAACAGAGCCGCCAGCGTGCACACAGTTCTGTGCAGGCCACTGCTTTGCTCAGAAATCCCCAGTTGCCTTGAGGATAAGGTCCAGACTTCCGAGAATGGCCTTCAAGGCTTTTTCCCTACCGGCTCAACTTCTCTGTCGCTCTCCTTCCCCCTGGCCAGCCAGCTTCCCTTCTGGTTGATGCAGCTGCTCCCAGCTGCCAGGCTTGTCCTAGAGGCTGGACACTGGACCATGGTTGCCCACGTTCCCTGGTCTCAGCCTCTCTCTCTGCAGGTCCGTGCCCTCAGCATCCTTGCCCCTTGGATCTCTCTGAGGGTCCATAGGAACTCAGTACTTCATCTCATCCCCTACTGGCCTGGCCATCAGTAGAGCTAGCTAGGGGATAGAATCATTTCTGTCTCCCCTGTTGTCCAAGAGTGCGATAATAAGCAAAGATGTGCTCAGTAGAAGATGGGACAGACCTCCAGAATGCTGGGGTGCAGTTTTTGTTTTTTCCCTTGTACACTGAGTGCAGGATGCTCTGTCTGCGTGAAACCTTGAACTAGAGAGAGAGATCAGCACGGGCTGCCTGGCTAGTCTGGGAAGAGCTTGGAGTCAGCCAGACCCAGGACTCTGCTATATTTCCTACAAGGGGAAAGTCTCTGCTATCCATCATTTACACCTCTGTGAGAGGGAGGGGGGAATGTGATTGTCTCAAATGGACCCAAGAGAGGTTTGCCACAGAAAGAGTGTGAATTGGGTAGTCTGGGTTCAAGAGTAGATACTCCAAGGAGAATCAGCAGCAAGGTAAAGCGCAGGATCCTTTCACACCTTCCCCCAACCACCTGCCCTTGTCCCTGAGACCCAGCTGCAGACACTAAGAAGATGGCCAGAACCTTCTCGTTCTCTGATTTAAAATGTTCTAGCAGTCATATAGCATAAAAGACATGTAAAGTTGATGTTAGTAATAAGTTATATTTAATCCAGTACATCTAAAGTGCTATCATTTGAACATGTCATGGATAGGAAAAATATTAATAAGATGTTATTGTTGTATATATTAATAAGATGTTCTGTGTTCGTTTTGTATCCCTTAGAACACATCTCCGTTGGGACTAGCTGCATTTCAAGTGCTCAGGAGGCACATGTGGCCAGTGGCCGCCGGAGTGGACGGCACAGGTTGAGACTTATGAGGGGGTGAAGTGAGAATGAACCTGACAAGAGAGGAGGGAGAATGGTGGCTTCTGCTGCTCAGAGTTCCCAGGTGAGATGGGTGTGCGGAGGAGGGAGAGCGCCAGGGCCGGAGGGACGGCCTTGAGGGCTGGCAGGGAAAGACCTGGGCGCACCCACGACAGGCAGCCCCAGGGGAGAGGCCCTGCCCTCACGCTGGTGACCGAGCCAGAGCGGGTACCGCCTATTGGAGGGTACCAAGCAGCGTCGGCCCAGAGCCAGCACTTGGGCTAGAAAATGAGAAAGGCCTGCGTGGCTCTTGTCTCCCCAGCGGCAACCGGGACCCCTCTGACAGCGAGAAGCCAGGAGCAGGAGGGACCTGCAGCAGGACAGGTGTCATTCTTCCTTGGAGGTAAAGGGTCTGCAGCCGAGAGGAGATGGGGCACTGCTGGCCTGGGCCACCTGAATCTCACTCTTCTTGAGGGGAGAACAGGCTGATCGTGGAGAGGGGGTTAGCAGTTGGGATGGGGGCGGGGGTTCCAGGACAGACTGCTTCTGCAGCCCCAGGCTAGGGTGCTGGGAGCAGCGTGGGGCAAGGGGTGTGTGGTGCCAGTGGTTGGTGCTGTGACCGGGATGAACACTGATTACATACATAATTGGCAGGTTACCTAGTCATTCCTGATAATGGTGGTATAAAGAGCACTAACCCAGGGAAGCCCCGGTCTCCTCAGTTTTCAAGACTGAAGGCTCATGTCTTAAAAGTCTGGTGCACAGCAAGGGCTCAAAGGTGGGATGAGGACCCCGACGCCATCTCAGGCAACCAAAGCAGACCACTGAGGCTGCGGGGGTGGGAGGGAAGGAAGCCCCTCCCATAAGTACCAGCCCCACTACCCCCCTGGGATACCCTGGCCCTGAGCTGCCTCTGATCCAGCGACCTCTGAGCAGTCACTGCCTCTGCTCAGGCCCTGGTGTTTGCGTGTCTGAGTCATTTGTCAGTCTGGGTCCTTGGCGGGTGCAAGCCAGGGTGGGGGGTGGGTGTCCTGGACCGGCCGCTCTGCCCCGTGCTGTTCCCACATCACCTCGCGGGCTGTCCGCCGCGGCCTCGGGGGAACATTGTGAGCCGGGGGCCCGGGCCGCCCCTCCCCAGGGGACTCGGGACGAGGAGGCCAGAACACGCCTCTCGCTTGACACTTGACAGTTTACAAAGCACATCTCCCTTTGCGATCACAGATATTATTATCCCGGTTTATAAACACAGGGTCAGGAGCCCTGTCTACAAACTCTGGCCGCCAGAAAGAGCACTCTCCGTATCTCCTTCAGATCTATTTAATCTTCACTTGGAGCCCCTGTCACATGGGCAGTAAATCCTATCCCAGTTTACTGGGGCTCTGCCTCCACCTCTGACCAAAACCCAGGCGTCTCGGGAGTGTGGGGTCTGGAGACAGAAGGGCCCTGGCCTGGACGACCCCCTTGTTGGAGCCTCTGTGCCTTTGTGTACCCTGAGACTGGGCTGGGGCTAGGGAGCTGGAGCCTGGGCTGCCGCTTCAGATGCTTGTAAGGAGAGATCCAATCTCTGGACCAGAGAATTCTCCCATCCCCAGGGTGGGACATGGTCCCTCTGAGTCTCCTGCCCCTTCAGGATAGTCTCTCAAATATAAAAAAGCTTCCGACTGCTCTGGCTTGCAGCCGGGCGAGCTATAGGAAGGGCAGGATACAGAACGGATGCACGCAGGTGTTGGTGACTTAACAAACCGCCCTGCGACCCGGGCGAGGAAACAGAGTCTCGTAGACATACACACACGGACCCAAGGTCCCCCCGGGACACTGTGGCTGGAGCTGAGGGTGTTGGGGTGTTTCACCCTGGCCAACCACACTGCTCTCCTAAGGGGCGGTAGCCCCAGCTTCAGGTGCACTAACACCTGGAGAGCAGGCACCCAGGGGTTTCTGTGCTGGCTCTGGGACCCGAGGGGCGGAGCTGTCCGTGCTCCCCCGCCCCCCGCGCTGGCCAGTACTCCCTCTGCCTTGTTCACAGCCATGCAACCTCCTGCTCTCTCTTAACACCTCACCTCCCCCGGCCGGCCGTGCCCAGGAGCCCGTCCAAGAGCCTGAGCCGGGAACACTGCTGGGCAGGGAGCTCTCTTCCTCCAGGGTTCAGCCGGTCTCCATCCCTACACCACGTTTGGCCACTCCCTGCCCTGGATAGACCCCTCCACCCATGCCCGGAACCCTCAGCTGGCCTGATCCCTGTGGCGCCGGGCGGGTCCCACCGGGCGGGCAGGGCAGCTGCCAGGATGCGGGGTGGGAGGCAGGCGAGGCCGGGCCAGGGACTCCCACGGGGCCCGGGTTATCTACTGCCTCATTTATTCAACTCTGCACATTTCTGAGCTGCCTGGTCTGGCTTGGAATGTAGCCTTGGGAGGGGATACAGGCAGGACACTGGCACCTGCAGTGTTCTGGGCAAGAGAAGGCAGTCAGGAAGACTTCCTGGAGGAGAAGATGCCACCGCTGAGTCCCGTTCTCTTCTTCCAAAGGAAGATGTGTCCGGGCAGTGTTTGCGAAAGGAGGAAGGCTGAAGCCGCTCTGACCCTCTGACCGAGGCTGGCCTTTGCTCTCCCGGCCACCCACCGGCTGCCTGTTGCTTTTCCAGCTCCCGAAAGCACAGACGCCTCGGTCCCCGCCCCGCGTAGAGCCCGCCAGTCACTGATTCTGGGAGGATGTGGGGGCTTCCTGCTCAGCCCTCCGCAGGCCTCCAGCATGTTTCACAGTGCAGGGTAGGATCCCTGGGTGGGGTGCAAAGCTGGCTTAGTGGGTAAGGAACAGCATTTAACAATAAGGGAACAGAACGAAATAAATGCAAACGTAATACATGTGACCAAATTAGCCTTGTGCCTGAAATCTTTTGTGAGCTGCATGTATTTGCATGTGAGCACTGGATTACGATGAATTTTTCTTTCTGCACATCACAGAAAGTCTGAAAGAAACCATCGCAACAACTTTGCGTGAATTGATTTTCACCTTCCCACGGGGGCTGCTGTCCTGCCCGTGGGAAGGAGGCCTGCTCTGAAGTAGGCACCCACAATGTGGCTGAATAAATGAACTGGGGGAAGGGAGTCTCCTTTGCTGCGAGTCCCCGGACTCCTGCCTTGGCTTGGCCGCAGGGGCATGCCCCTGCCACGCTGATAAGAACTGGGGTGCTGGCATCCACACTCCGGCTCCATTGTTCTGGAGAGGAGCGTGTGCCTGCCCCGAGCCCCAAAGCCCTTCAGGCTCCCCAGGGGCTCCCCAGAGGACATCTTGGGGGAGGTCAGGGATTTCAGGGCATGCTCCTCAGAAACCCGAGGGCAGAGGTGGGGCTGCTGGGTGGGCAGGGCTCCAGGTCCCACCCAACGGCTACCACAGCCGGCCTGGTCCCACCGGTTTGCTGTGGGACCTCTGGAGAAAGGCTTCTGGGGCTTGAAAAATCCCCCAAACCACTACTCTCCTGGGAAGTCAGGGTGCTCAGGAGACTGGGGTTCCATTCCCTGCTTGGCCCCAATTGCCGTGTGATGCTGGGCAACTTCTCCCATTTCCTGGGCCCGGAGCTCCCTCTGAGCAGTGGGGGATCAGATTGGAGCGGTGGTTCTGACCCCTGACCGTGCACTAGAAGCCCGGGGGTTCCACGACCTCAGTTCCACTTCTCAGGCTGTGCCCCAGACCAAGATCTCTGGGGCAGGCCCAGGTGTTAGTATCTGAGCAGCTCCCCAGGGGTTTCCCATGCTCAGCAGAGCTTGGAAAACACTGGGCTAGATGGCCCGTCTCTACAAGGGACCCTCCATAGGGGAATCGGGCTGCTGGGCCAGCCGTTCTCAGAATTTAACGAGCATCGTAATCATTGGTTCTCAAAGTGTGGTCTCTGGACCCTCAGCACCAGAGACAAGCTTGTTAGAAAGGCAGACTCTCAGGCCCCCCCAGACCTTCTGGCTCCGAAACTCAGGGGTGGGACCAGTGACCTGCACTTTAACACGCCCACAGGGGGGATGCTGACACACACTCATGTGCGAGAACCACTGGCCTAACCTTGTCCATCAGATTCCTCCTCAGGAAGGTTGCCTGTGTCCCCCGCAACCACAGCTGCCGCTTCTGGAAAGAGGACGAGCCACCAGAGGTTTCGAGAGGGTATGGTTTTCTCAGGCTGCCATCACGAAGTCCTGTGGATGGGGTGACTTAAATAGCAGGGATTTATTGTCTCATGTTTCCAGAGGCTGCAAAGCTGGTTTCTCCGGAGGCCTCTCTCCTTGGCTTGCAGATGGCCACCTTCCCCCTATGTCCTCATGTGGTTTTCCCTTTCCATGTCTCTGTCCTAATGAACACACAACATGATTACATTTCACAGACACATATTGGATTAAAGTGGGTCCTAATTCCCATGAGTGGTGTCATCATCAGAAGGCCATGTGAAGACGCAGGGACACAGAGACACAGGGAGACGATGGCCAGGTGAGGATGAAGGCAGAGATGGGAGTGGATCACCTATAAGTCAAGGAACACCAATGGTGACCATGAACCACCAAAAGCTAGAAAGAAGCACAGAAGAGTTCTCCTGAAGAGCCTCCAGAAGGAGTGTGGCCTTTCCAACACCTTGGCTTTGGACTCACTTCCAGAACTGGAAGAGAATATATTTCTTTTATTTGAACACCAAGCTATTGTAGTAATACTTTGTTGGGGGAGGACCAGGAAACTAAGATGAACTTCATATGAATGGAATTCCAATATATATACTCTTTTGTGTTTGGCTTCTTTTACTTATATTGTGTCTGTGAAATGTAATTATGTTGTGTATTCATTCTTTTTCATTGCTGTGTAATATTTCATCTTAGAATGGTGCCACCATTTACTTACTCATTCTAACGTTAATGTATATTTGGGTTGTTTCTTCTTCTGTTGTTCTTATGAGTAATGCCACTAACAATGGTTCTTTTTGTGGACATATAATCTCATTTCTCATGGATATAGAGCCAGGAGTGGAATTGCTGGGTTTTATGATAAGTATGTGTTCTTATCATAAGTTTCTACAGTGGTTGCACCATTTTACATCTCCACCAGCAGTGGGTGAGCTTTCCAGTTGCTCCACATCCTGTTGACATTTAGAATTGCCAGTCTTTAAATTTTAGCCATGCTAGTGGGTGCATAGGGGCTTCTCATTTTGTTTTGACTTTCATTTCCTTGATGAATAATGATGGTGAACATCTCCAAGGAGCCTCCTCACCCATCCTTCCCAACTCCTCACTTTTGTTCATAGATTCCTGGTCTGTCCATTTGTTCATAGATTCACGGTTCAAGAGGCTTTTCCTATCCCTCTTGGGTATTTGAATGTCTTTGTGAAGTGCCTATTTAAGTTTTCTGTCCATTGGCTGTTTGGTAATTTCCAGTTGCTTTATAGCAGTTCTTTTTTTTTTCTTCCAAATATATTTTTATTGATTTCATAAAGGAAAGGAGAGGTAGAAAAAAATAGATACAATAATGATGAGAGAGAATCATTGATCAGCTGCCTCCTGCACACCTCTTGCTAGGGATCGAGCCAGCAAACAAGGCATGTGCCCTGGCCAGGAATCAAATCCGAGACCCTTCAGTCTGTAGGCTGATGCCCTATCCACTGAGCCAAACCAGCTAGGGCTGTAGCAGTTCTTTTTTATGCTGTTACAATCCTGTGATCAGTTATATATATAAGAAAGATCTTCTCTTGCTCTGTGGCTTGTCTTTCTTTTAATGTTGTCTTTTGATGAACAGAAATCCTTAATTTTAATAAATAAAGTCAAATTTATCAATCTTTTCTCCAGTGGTGAGTGTTTTACTTTCTGTCCTGCTTAAGACATCGTTGTCTACTAAAAGGTCAGGTAGACATTCTTCTAGAAGCTTTGTAGTTTTACCTTTCACTTTTAAGTTTCTGATCTACTTTGATATAGAGCACTTTATTATTTTTAAAAAATGTATTTTTATTGACTTCAGAGAGGAAGGGAGAGGACAGAGAGAAAGAGAGAAACATCAACGATGAGAAAGAATAATTGATCAGCTGCCTCTGGCATGCCCCCTACTGGGGATTGAGCCTGCAACCAGAGCATGTGCCCTGACTGGGAATTGAACTGTGACCTCCTGGCTCATAGACTGATGCTCAACCACTGAGCCACGCCGGCTGGGCGATACAGGAGCACTTTAAATCTCACCAGAGCCAGGCTGCAACCTACCACCCAACCCCTCCCCAAGCTTGGTGGGGAACTCCTTTCTGAATTGCCAGCTGTCCTGACTCTTTCATTGGCCCCAGCCCTTCCTCCCAGCCCCAGAATTAGTAAGAAGCTCTGAGCTACCTGTGGTTTTCAGGCTGTGCTGGTTCCAATCTGTCAGGATTCAGGCAACAAGTGGGGTGCCCATCCCCTCTCCGTATGTACTTCTTTTCCCACCTGTTTGGGACCAGCTCTTCCATTCATACAACACTGAGGGTCCTCAGACTGGGACAAGGAATCTCCAAGGAGCCTCCTTACCCCATCCTCCCCTCACCCTATCCTCCCTCCTCACTTCTGTCCATTTGTTCATAGATTCACGAT
Source organism: Pipistrellus hanaki (assembly GCF_964339955.1). Taxonomy (NCBI): domain Eukaryota; kingdom Metazoa; phylum Chordata; class Mammalia; order Chiroptera; family Vespertilionidae; genus Pipistrellus; species Pipistrellus hanaki. Next base: position 73,433,136 of record NC_140506.1, on the reverse strand, counting down.
CTGGAGGATCTTGTTCCCTCCCAGGATGGCAAATAAGTTCTATCACCACCACACTTGACTAGCAATGGCAGCCTAAAGTGGTGTGAGAAAGGAGCCTGAGGATCTCCAGGTGTGGTGGGTGCTTGGCAATGTCTGCCTGGGAGCAGAGGTGGGCGCTGTGCCCTGCGTGTTGTGTCTTTAATGCTTCTGATCTAGTCTAGGTCTCTCATTAGCATTAATACGAAGTAGAGTTTAGGGATTCATTCAAGGACACTCAGCTATTATTCAAGGACACTCAGCTATTATTTAATTGAGGTGGTTTAGAAGCTCAGGTGTTATCCATTCAACAGAGGTACTTACTCATTTATTCAGCAAATATGGACTGAGCACCTATTGCAGTTCAGTCATGGTGTATTTCAGCACTGGGCACAGAGGTGCGATGGTGAATGAAGCCTCGTCGGGTCTACCCGAGGTCCACAGGACTTCCTTGCTGCCAATATTCAACGTATATAATGAGTGAATCCGGCGTCTCATGTGATGGCCATTTGCCATCTGCTGAGCTTGCTGTTGCTCATTCCACCTCCAGCCCAGTCCATGGAGTAGGGTTATTGTACAATTTAAAAGCACAGAAAATTTGGTAGATACCTGGGGTTTCATAGTTGAAATGTTTCTCTCCAAGTAATTTTCAGGAAAGAGGGTCACAAATGAGGTCTGTAAACAAAGGATGTGAAAACCCTTGTTGCTGATGAAACGGACCATGGAGCTCTGGGGTTTCTAAAGGGACAGCACAGGGGCTGCTCCGCACGCTCGGGCCTTTCTCCCTGCTCCTTCCTGCTGTACGCACACAGACACAGACACAGACACAGACATAGACACACACACACACACAGACAACACACACACACACAAACACATAGGCACAGACACACAGACATGCACAGACACACACGCGCACAGACACACAGACACAGACACATAGACACACAGACACAGACACAAACACATGCAGATGCAGACATATGCAGATGCAGACACATAGACACAGACACACATGCACACAGACACAGACACACAGACATAGACACACACACTCACAAAAGGACACACACATACATGCATACATGGACATGGAGAATACACATAGACACAAACATGTGTCAGGCTCTCTCTCCCTCTCTCCCGCGCTCTCTCTCTCTGTCTGTCCCCGAGGTTCTGGGCTCACCATCTAAGGTTCAAGTTCCTATTGTCCTCCTTTGAGCGATTTGACCTTGGGCAGTTATCCTCCCTGAGCGTCAGTTTCCCCCTTTCTGAGAGAGAGGTGTAGGGGGAGTTAAGGAGCACATTCCACATGTTGGGCATAGGGTAGCTGCCCTACTAATGTCCGTTACAGCCCCCCTGTGGCCCCACTGAGGTCACTGGCTCAGGGTTATACCAAGAAAGCGGGGCAGTGAGGCGGTGTGCAGACTGGCATCTCTGTGCCCCACCCAGAGCTTGGCATTGAGCTGGGGACATGGAAAGATGCAATCAAGACTCATTATGCAGGGAGGACCAGGGTTTTACCCTCAATCTTCCATTTTTCCCGCTGGGAAGCCCTAATTTGTTCCAGAGGCGTGAGGAGCGGGGTCTGAATGTTTTCCGGACTAAGTAAGCAGGGAGAAAGCTGTTGGGGCCTCCACTGGACTAGAGGGGCCCAGAAGGTGAGCCCCAATCCTGCCACAGAGCCTCTGACCAGAGCTGCGCTGGGCCCCTGCTGCCCGCCCGGGACCCACATTCTGTGCTTTTTTCATGTCCAACGCCCTGGCTGGGCCCCTGCCAAGCCCTCGCTCGCTGGTGAGGGCCAAGTCAGGGCCGTGCCAGGCTCAGAGGAGGCCCTTGGCCAAGAACAGCAGAGCCGTTCTCAGGAAAGCTGGGGGATTAAGCCACAGGCCTGAGGGGACTCAGGTGTCCACCTCCTGCCCCAGCCTGGAGATGAGGGGCAGGATGACCTCACAGCGGCCAAGGGCTGTGAAACAAAGGGGCTGACACCAGCCACCCACCAGGGATGTGGGAACACAGCACCCCCTGGGCAGGATCGATGGGGGACCATGTTCAGGGAGATAAGGCCACGTGCCCCCTGCCCCCAACAGGCCCAAGTCTCTCAACTTAGAGCACCCCTTCCCCCCACAGGCCAAGCCCTGACCCCACTCCAGACTCAACCCTGGATGACAGCGGCCTCCCTCCTGTCCCTGTTCCTAGGCCGAGCCCTGAGTGATGAGTGAGGCTGCTGAGGGGTGGGTTGCCGTTAGGGGCTGGAGCGGGAGCTGTCAGGGTCGGCAGCGGAGGGGTGGAGGTACCCAGCTCGTTCTGGTGTGAGACCCCAGTGCCTGGCCTCTGCTCATGTCACTCCCCTGTCTGGAGTGTGTTTCCTCGGTCCCTGTCCTGTCCAGATCCAATCCATCCTTCCAGACTTGCTTGCCTCTGGGAGTGTTCTCCGACCTCAGCTGGGTCTCGGGCTTCCTCCTTCTCCCCCAGCCCCTCTTCTCCGTCTGCTGTGACGCTGACCGCACCGCACTGCCACCTCTGCAGACACCTGTCTCCCTCAGGAACCCAGGGCAGGGCCCCCTCTTCCCTCCCCTCCCAGCCTCGCTCTCCTGACCCTGATAGTCTCTCTGCCCTCAGGGCTGGGCCCGTCACTGGCAGGGCCTCCCTGGAGCAGGTGGCCATCTGACCTGGCCCGGTCCCCCGTCTGGGCTGCCTCTAGGCCCCTCCCGGCGGGCCCAGGCGGGTGGGGGGGTGGTGTCTGTAGGGGCGCTGAGTCAGATGTTATTTTGGGCACCCCTTGGGCTCAGAGAGCTTTAGGCCCTTAGGCCTGTTTAGACGGCTGGGCCGGATGTGACCGAATCCAGGCACTTGGGTGTCCACGGGAATGGGGGAGAGGAAGGCCAAGGCAAACGCGACTGGACAGGGGCAGACGGTGAGGATAGGCCTGGCAGGTTAAGGGATCCAAGGACTGACCAAGGCCCTGCCCGCACGGGCCTGGTTCTTGGCTGTGGGGTCCCGGCTGAGGCCCTGAGCCTGGGAGCTGGCACTCGGCCCCGAGAGGCCATTCTCTGGTAGAGTTACAGTCCCAGGACCTCCCAGCGAGAACACCTTGACAGGCCTCACCCGGACACACACCTGTGTACAGGGGCGGGGCCTGAGCGCCTTGGTTTCCCATCTGGGCCCTGTGCCCCGTGCACTGTGGGCCCTGGGAAAGCTTCTCCCCTCCGTGGGCCTCAGTTTCCTCATTTGTGAAAGAAGCTGCTTGGGCTCTACTGCCCTTTGGACCTGGGTGTCCTGTGAGGACCAGGACAACCCCAGTCTGCTGTTCAGCCCCTGCCCCAGGTTCCAGCCCCCAAATAACCAAGGAAACATGAAAACCCTTAAGGTCTGTCCACCACGTCCAAATCCAAAACAAGAGGCTGAAGCGCTACTGCAAACTCCAATGCAGGCACCGGGCCTCGGGCTGGGGCTGGCCCAGCTGCCCCTCTGGGGCTGCCCCCCCTGCGACGCCATCGCTGGCTTGTACAGGACTGCCAGGTGGTGCTTGGTGTCAGCCAACCTCACCTGGGCCCAGCGACACCTGGGAGCTGGCGCTCGGCCCTGAGAGGCCATTCTCTGGTAGAGTTACAGTCCAGGACCTCCCAGTGAGAACACCAGTCAGAGGGCATCGCCTCGACAGGCCTCATAGGAGGCCTTTTGAAGGGAGGGAAGGGGTAGCTGCTGCATCTGACTCTCCTGTCCCCGCCTCCTTACCTCTGCACCCCCCCTCCGGAGGGGGGGGTGTAAGGCCCAGGGGAGCAGGCCCATCACAGCACTGTTTCAGAGCCACCTGAGGGCTGTGCTGTGCCGGGTTCCCCACCAGAGAGGGAGGAATACAGACAGCAGTCCCCACGGCCCCCATCTTGCTTGGTCCCCTGCAGCACAAGGGCAGGGACAGGTGAGAGAGACGAGAGAAAGGAGATGGGTGAGTGATCAGAGCGGGCGTCCCAGGCTGGGTCCAGATGCACCTTGGCTTCTGTGCTCAAAGTGGGCGGAAGGAGAGACGCGTTGGGCGACAAGAGGCCATCAGGAACAAAGGCTGACGTGTCCCTGCCTTTGTGAGGTACGGGCGTGGGGATACCTGCGGGCCCCTTTCTATCCTATTGGTGTGAGCTGCCCGGGTCAAGACCCAGAGTTCCTAACTGCTGACCCCTCAGAATTGGGAAGGCTTTGGGACAGCCCACTGGATGGAGGGTAAGACTGAGGCTCAGAGAGCTGTGGCTTGCCCCACATCACATGGGTGTGGCCTCTGTGGGAGCTGGCAGCCAGGTCTCTGTCTCCCAGACACAAAGACAGTGCCTGACCGGCAGGGCCCGGGCCTGGGCCTGGGTGGAGGGCAGTTGACCTCTGTTCTCTGAAAACTACCCTCCCCCAGCCACGGAGACCCCTCAGTCCCAGAATAGCCCGCCTGAGTTCCCAGGCAGGTGGTAGTGGTGGAGCCGTGGGGCGGGGCCCTTCCCAGGGCCAGGCCCTTCTGGGCTGAGGACATGGCTGGCCTGGGCAGCCCGGCGGAATTCCGGCAGCTGCCCAAGTATGCGGACGGCAGGGTGGACAGCCGTTCTTGCCACGTTCCCAGAGCATGCACCAAGGAAAACACGGAATGTTTCTTGGATGACACAGTCTTCGTCCAAAGTCATGCATTCCTGCGGGAGGGCGGTGAGGAGGGGGTCGAGGCTGTCTGCAGGGGCGGGGGCTCTGCTTTGGCACCATCCGTCCTGTCTGCAGACGTGGGTCCCCGGGCTGTGCCCGCAGCCAAGGGCGTCTGCTGGATGCACTGCCGGGCGGCTGTGCCACGGGCACACAGCTGTGTTCCTGCCCTCACAGGCAGTCAGCAGACACCGGCCCTGTGCACACGGCGGATGCCCTGCTTCTCCTGCTTCCTGTCCTGGGCACTCGGCTCGTACCTATGTCTGCCCCACATGGACATGGCATGGCCCTGCCCACACGTGCCCTTAGCCCTGAGCAGGCAGCCCATCCAGTCCCTGCCCTTGCCCACACACTGCTTCCCCTGTCCCCGTGTCCTGCCCGGGCCCCAGCTGGGATGGGCCCTGCGCTGTACTTAAAGTGGGCATGTCTCCAACCTACTGTAGACATCAGGTCATGTAAGTCAACCAGCGTGGGCTCTACCGCTGTTCGCGTATGGCTTGGGTAGATATGTTCTCCCAGGCCCTCAGCCTCAGTTCTCTCCTCTTTCATTGGGCCTAGTCATACCCTTCACTGACCACTGGGATCATGATAAAGGGCAATGTCCAGGACACCTTTTGTCCCTGGGCCGGGACTAGGCTGGCCGGGCATTATGCCGGAGGCCTGATCTTTTGGCCTCTTCACAAAAGGAGGGAGCCTCCAGTCTTGACCTGGAAGATCCTGTGTCCTCCAGAGCCGCAGGTGGAAGTCAGGAGCACAGAGAGGGCACAAGGGAGGCCTCTGTCCGAGGGAGCCTCCCATCAAAGGCTGGAAAGAGTGCTGAGTAGTGTGACTGAGAAGGCTGGGCTGGGGTCGGGGGAGGTTGTGGGAGCTGAGGGCATCCACTAGAGAGGCAGAAATGACTCCGGAGGAAGGAAATTATGAGATGGGTTTTGCAGGTTGAGTAGGAGTTTGCCAGTAGATCAGAGTGGAGAAGGACGTTAGAGCTAAGCCAGCATGTGTGCAGAGTCCCCAAGGTGGTACGTCCACCCTCAGGGAAGTGCAGGAGGTCTGGAAGGCTGAGCCTGAGAAGGGCCATGATGATGCACGAAGAAGGAGAGACCGACTTGACCAGTCAGTTGATGACGGAGAGAATGAGGAATTCAGGAAACATTCCGGAGCAGGTTTGCCTTGAGAGAGAACGCCAAGTTGGGCAGAGTTCCGTGATGAAGTAGGATCTCCGTGGAAGGGGCAGCGTGAGCCGTGGTGAAGGTGGCACTGTGGGGTAGAAAGAGGGGTCCAGATCTGCTGGAGGGCAGAGCCCGGTCCAGCCAGGGAAGGTCCTGACGCTTCCTTCTGTCCAGGATGGCTGCCTCGTCCTGCTCTGGTCTCGATGTCTCCGGCTGGTACTGGGAGTTGGGGTGCCCTCGCCCTCCCCCGTTTACATCGCTCACATACTTGTGGGCTCTTATCTCCAAGGGTCTGTCGTGCGTGCCCACCTTGCCAAGTGGTCCCATCACTGCTTGCTCATAAATCAGGCCTGCCTCTCCCCCTGTCTGCCTGCGCCCGCCACACCCTCCCATGCTGCCCGCCCCACCCTGAGCCCCACCTGCTGGGGAGGCAGAGAGGAGCCCGGGGCAAGCTGAAGGACTGCCCAGCAGCTCTTGGCTCCAGAGAGCAGCGGTCCTGAGTGACCTGGTTCTCAGGAAGTACCCCCAAGGGTCCCACAGACTTCTCCAGTGGCTGCCCCCTCCCTGGCTCCTAAGGGGCGGCCCCTGCAGGGGACTGTTGCTCCCTCCAGAGGACTGACTGGGGTAGGGTGATGTTTTGGAAATTAGCCTACACCCTTTTAGACACTCAAAGTGCTGTGCCTGTACTCCACAGTGGGTTTGAGCCACCATCACTGCTCTTCTGAGCCTCACATCCCTTGTCTGTAAAAGGGGTGCATTCACTCATTCATTCAACAGACATTTACAGTAGCCCCCCACTTTTCTCCATTGAGCTTTCCGAGGTTTTCAGTAACCGTGGTCCGAAAATATTAAATGGGAAAATCCAGAATAAACAATTCGTAAGTTTTAAATTGCATGTCGTTCTGAGTGTATGCTGAGATCTTTCACTGTTCTTCTCCATCCATTGTATATGTTGTTTGGTGCTATCGGTGGTTTGGGGCACCCCCTGGGGGTCTGGGAATGTACCCCCGTGGATAAGAGGGAACAACCCTACTGTGTGCTGGGCCCCAGGCATGGAGATGCACCAAGGAGAGCCGTGGGCGAGTCCACAGGCTAGCAGGGGGGACAGTAGAGGTGGACAGAGGAGTGCCTAGAGTGTCTCACGATCCAGGACAGAGGGCGAGGTGCAGCAGGAGGACTGAGATGGAGAAGTCAGTCCTCTCTTGAGAAAGCAGGATCCTCTGTAGAGGACCTGGGGCTGGGGGTTCATGGAGGGAGGGCTCCAGGCAGAGGCAGAGGCTCAAAGGGAACAGACCGAGGACCTGCCCGAGGTTTACTCCGATGAAGTAAAGTACTGGGGATGCGGTGTGGGTGCTGAGACGAGGCTGAAAAGGTCAGCTGACCGTGGGAATCAGGCCAGACGTCTGCCTGAGGCACTGAGGAGCCATGGAGTGTCTGAGGCAGGGGCTGTCACAGTCAGGTCTGCATGTACCCTCGGACCGCCCTGTGGAGAATGGGCCTTGTTAGGGGCTGTGGGATCCTGAGGGGCAGCTGGAGGAGTCAGTGAGGTTCACATCTGAGGCGCTGTCCTAGATCGGCTTCTGGTCCAAAGGGTCGCGTTGCTTCCACCAGCTTGGAGGGGAGGCTGGCTCATCCCTGGGGGGACGGTCCTCCTGAGGACGCTAACATCTTCCCAGGACAGCACCACGCAGGGCCCCGTGCCAGCACAGTCCCTGCATTCCTACCAGGGACAGTCCCAGATCTGTCTGCTGGGCCACACTTGTTGGGCCACATGGCCAGTTGCCTGCTGGATGCCTCCCCCAGGATGCCCTCAGGCGCCCACACAGGGCCCCTCCTCAGTGCCAGCCTCTGTTTTCAGAGGCCCCAAGTCCGGAGGGGAAGTTATTACAATGGAGGAATGGAGTGCCCTGAGGGGAGCATAAGGCGTGGGAGCCCAGAGGAGGTGCTGACCTCCCTCTGCAGTCAGAGAAGCCATCTTCTTGATGCAAGCCAGTGTCCCTTTCAGCAAGCCAATTTCTTCTTGTCCTTTAAGACCAAGGGGTGAGGAAGAATCTTAAGAGGACAAGGAGAAATTGGCTTGCTGAAAGGGACACTGGGCATGGCAATTAACCACAATTCAGAAACCACAAAGCAAGACAGAAGCTAGACATCGGGTGGGGCGCTTGAGAGGGGAGAGTGGAGAGAAGCAAGGTGGGGAGGCTGGTGGGGCTGGATCCTGCCAGGCGTGACATGTCAGGCGGAGTTTGAACAGCGCAACAGAAGAGACTGGGAGCCAAGGGAGGTTCACAAGCCAGAGGCTATGTGATCAGATTGGCACCCTAGGCCTAGAATGACCCTGAGGCATCACCTCCTGCGTGCCGAACACCGCACCAGGGGCACCGAGGAAGGGGCCCAGCAGGGGTCAGGACAGAGGTCACGGGAGCTTCCCAGAGGAGGTATTGCTCAGTCTGGGCCTTGAAAGAGGAGCAAAGGGATGTCCGGCCCCCGTTTGTCCCTGCGCCTGGCACAGGTACAGGGCTGGGTTGAGTGGCCCACAAAGGCGTCCTCTCTTGGAGACAGGCAGTGGGAGGTTTGAGTCTTCCCTGTGCCTAGGATGTGCTCCATCCGCATCTGCTCAGCTCCCCTCACCCGCGGCCTCAGAGCCCCTCCTGAGAAGGTGCCCCGTCTTGCCTGGAAGGCGGCAGTTTGCCCCCAGCACCTGCACCAGGCTTGCTGTCCCACTGCACGTTTCTAGAAAGGCCCAGGGAAGGCCCCCCGTGTCTGAGCCTTGAGGTCACCCCCATCTCTGGGAGGACACAGGACCGAGGTATCTGTTCTCTCAAAAAGGCTCCTTCTACAATCTTCCCCGTGGTGCGCTCCTGAGAACTCGGGCGGGGCGGAGGCAGAATGCAGGAGGCACAGGTGTTGCCTGTATCAAACACACACACTGTCACTACAGGCAACAGCTGCGGATGTAAGGCTACACACTCTGGGGTTCAATTTCCATCAAGCTCAGGAACGGGCAAAACCAGTCCATGCTGAGAGAAGCCAGAGGAATGGTGATCATGGGTGGGAGAATAGTGACTGGAAGGGGGTGTAAGGGAGCTTCGGGGGGTCCTGGCAGAGTTCTATATGCTGATCTGGATGCTGTCAGCACAAAATGTGTTCAGTTTGTGAAAATTTACATTTGATTTGATGAACATTCACATATGATGTGTGCATCTCTCTATATAAATAATATGATCCTGTGATTTAAAAGTTCAAAATTTAGTGGCAATATTTTCATATATGTGTATATGTGTGTGTGTATACAAATCTATGCCTGTCTCTGTCTATTTATCTGTCACCAATGTCTGTATATCTGTATATTTAGGATAATCTGGCTAATGAGTTTTTCTTGAAATACAGTGGGGTTCTCTGTGTGACAGGGTGGAAGGAGATACAGACTATGGAGAAGCCCCCTCCCCCACGAACCTGCACCCTGGGGAAGGGGACAGTGGCGCTGGCCAGAGGGGATAATGACGTCCCCTTCTCAGTCCCTAAGAGCTGGCACTCGGCGGCAGACCAGGCTGTCAGCCCTCAGGCTGGCCTGCACACCCTGAATAAATAACTTGTTGACCAATTGCCTGCCTAACTCACAGACCGTGACCCACACTGGCCAGGATGCCCAGAGACAGGGTGGAGGACACGCTGTCTTGTCCCAGTTATTAGGGCCTCTGGGGGAAAAAAAAGAGCAGTTGGAATAGCCAGCATTGGTCCAGGGACAAAGCAAGAGGGACAGACAGTTGGACATTTGCATTCACATGGTCACACACACACACACACACACACACCCTCACACAGCAGGCTTGGATGCCAGGCAACTAGAAGGGCCCAGCCACAGGACTCAAAAACAGACTCGCACTCATCCTGCTGTTGAGAGGGACTCTCCCACCCTGGACCCAAAGTGCCTCCAGGGCAGGGCTGGCGCTGGAGCTGGGTGACCCTCTGCCGGGTGACCCCAGGGACGAGACACAGATACCCCAAGCGCCCAGGGGAGACACCCAGGTGGAGCGCAGACACAGGCTGGGAGAGGCAGACACACCCTCGATTGTTCACAGCGTCTCAGTCTGGTGTGTCTTGGCTGGAAGGGGCTGGCTCCAAAGAGCCGTTAGAGAGACCGGAGAGGATTCTGGGAGGGGCGGATCGAGTCCCAGATATGAGATCTTAATCTGGAGCCCTCTGCTCCACTAGGCTGGCTCACACGTCCCTGTTCCCCTCTCCCCAGACACCCCCTGTGGACTTGAGCTTTTCACCACCTGCAGCCCTGGAGGCTTGCTCCGGTCCCCCAGGGGCCTGGTTTGCCTCCCACCCCCACCTCGAAAGGGCAGCAGCAGCTTTGCCAGTTACCCCTGACCTCTCCCTGACCTCTGCTGTATCCCTCCTGCCCTCCACCCACATCTCCTCCCCAGCCCTGACCTCATGTCTGCAGGGCCTGGGCACGGGGGAGATAAGGCGGGCATTACACCCGCCTGCCTCCTGGGTACCGACGGGAAGGGCGGGCCGCCAGCCTCGAAAGACCCATGAGTCACCAGGTGGGCAGGGCCCAGGCTGGTGTCCGGGAGGAAAAGCCACTTCCTGAGGATAAGGCCAGAGGCCCAGAGGCCCGCCGGTTTGCATTACGTTTGAGGTTTTGTTTTGAGAAGTCCTGCTCCTATGTTACAAAGATATTCCCCAACAGTTTGTTCGGACGGATTTGGTCCTTTTTTTTTCATGTTTAGGGTCTGACATTAATCCATCTGGACTTTATGAAGCGCTAAGTAGGGGTCCGGTGCCATCTTTTCCATAAAACGAGCCCATTCCCTCAGTCCGGCTACCACCAGGCCTGCGGCGTGAGAGGCTCTGTCTTGGAGCTTGCTCCTCTGCCCATTGCCCCCGGGCCTTGGTGTTTTCCTTGCAGCAGCTTTGTAGTATGTGCTAACGTTGGGCACATGCACCTAACCCCGTGGTCGGCAAACTGCGGCTCTCAAGCCACGTGCGGCTCTTTGGCCCCTTGAGTGTGGCTCTTCCACAAAATACCACGGCCTGGGTGAGTCTATTTTGAAGAAGTGGCGTTAGAAGAAGTTTAAGTTTAAAAAATGTGGTTCTCAAAAGAAATTTCCACCGTTGTCCTGCTGATATTTGGCTCTGTGGACTCATGAGTCTGCCGACCACTGACCTAACCATTCATGAATCTGTATTCTTCCATGTACGTTAGAGTACGTTTATCAAGTTCCTCAAAAACATCCAGCTGGAGTTAGGGGTTTCGGTTCAACGCAGGGCCATTTTCAAAGTGATAGACAGAAGGAGGATACTATTTGTGATTTTAAAGCAACAAAGAGCTTCCACCTGGAATATGCAGGGGATGCCTGCAAAGCAAGGAGGAAAAGACAGCCAAACCTGCAGAAAATTGAGCTAGAGCATGAAGCGACAACTTGCAGAGGAAAAATCAAACCATGAGAGAGCATAGGAAGACTCAATCTCATTTATGACCAGGGAAATGCAACCTGAAACCACCATGAGCTCTTGGGTCACACAGGCCAGGCTGCCGGGCATGAGCAAGCTGGGTAGCTCCAGTGCTGGCAGGGAGGTGGGCGGGAGCGGCCCCGCGGCCCTGCCATCTAGAAGTGCCTGGTTGCCTTAAAACCTGCTCGCCTGGCTTCCTCCTCAGAGCACTACCCCCTGGGCCCACAGGGACGCCCCTGGTAGCACTGTTTGGGGGAGAGGGGCTTCCTAGGTGGCCAGCACTGGGATGTGGGTGCAAAAACGTGACCATGCCCACTGGGGACACCATGTCACAGGGCAGAGCAGCACGCCGGTGGAGATGAGACTGTGCTGTTAGATCTAAAACACAGGGCACCGAGTGGAAAAGGTGAGGAAGAAACATGGCCCACAGCCCAGTCCCACCCATGGGAATAGCCCTCCCCCAAAAAAACAGTGATACGTGTTTTTAAGAATTGAGGTAAAATTCATCCAACATTAACCGTTAACCATTTTAAAGGATAGAATCCATCTGTGTTTATTTTATTTTATTTTTAAAAATATATATTTTTATTGATTTTTTACTGAGAGGAAGAAAGAGGGATAGAGAGCTAGAAACATTGATGAGAGAGAGAGACATCGACCAGCTGCCGCCTGCACACCCCCTCCCGGGGATGTGCCCTCAACCAATGTACGTGCCCTTGACCGGAATCAAACCTGGGACCCTTCAGTCCACAGGCTGATGCTCTATCCACTGAGCCAAACCGGTTTTGGCCGTGTTTAATACATTCACCATGTTGTGCAACCACCTCCTTTATCTAGTTTCAGGACTTGTCACCCCCCCACCCCAAAGGAAACCCTACCCACTCAACAGTCACTCTGTGTCCACGTTTTAGAAGCGCACACACGCGTGGAAGGACGTGTGCACTGGAACGGATGCCTGTAGGGGGAGAGACACGGGTACCGAAGGGAGGAAGTAGGCGGTGTGAGGTGGGACCAGGGGCTGTGGGCGGCAGCAGCGGCAGACCCCTTGGGGGTACAGGGTGTGCTGAGGTGCAGTTAAGGGGCTGACTGGAAGGGTCAGGAACCTGAGGGCTGTGTCAGGACACACTCTCCGCTGGTCCCTGGCTTCAGAGCAGAGCAGAGCCTAATGTTCTGAGCAAGAAAACCAGACAAGTGGCTTGCCAGAGGCCTTTTATTTTATTTTATGTTCTTGGATTGGAGAATGTATTTATGTGAAAAGTCTTACCAAGGTATAAACATTCGGGGCCTTTGCACATGCTGCAGACTTAGCTGGAATGTTCCCTCTAAGCCCACCTCCCACTCTGTGTCCGCCTGGGCGCCTGCAGCACCCTCAGAGCACCTCCTTCAGAAAGCTCTCCCTGACCAGTGTCCTCCCCACCCCAGGGGCAGTTGCTCTCTCCTGGTGGGACCCACAGCCCCTCACGTAAAGATCACCCTCCATTTCCACGTCTGTCTTCCCGGCACCCCAGTAGGAGGGGTTTCTGCAGGGCAGGAGGCTGCCTCCTCCTTTCCCAGGTGCCCGGTACCCTGAGGCTCAGCAAACGGCAGGTGCTTGGGTGACCCGTGGATGTTTATCACCCTGGTGGGGGTAAGGGGAGCTCAGGCCGGGGCAGGGCTGTGTTCCCAGCACTGAACCAGTGGGGTTTGCATTGAGGTGCTCTCCAGGCCCCTCCTCACCTCTCCTCAGCTAACCCAGGAGGCTGGAATAAGCTCTTCTCTGCTGCCAGAGACCCAGGGGCCTGGGCGACAGCGACAGTCAAGACTCCAGATCCCAGAAGGCAGAGGGGAGCCCGGGGTGAGTCAGGCTGCCACCTCAAGGGGGTGGGGGTGTTTGTGGAAGGGTCTGGGGTGCCTCTTTCCATCACAACTGCCCCTGGTTGGCCAAAAAGATGGGGGCACCATGGACAAGCTGCCTGCCTCCCCGAGGCCAGATAGGGGCTGCCACACTTGGGTCTCGGCGATGGGGCCATTTCCCGACCCTCGGCAGGGCCCAGGGACTCTCCTGGCTGCCTCACAGACCCTGCCTCTGAGTGGGGCATTCTTCCCAGACAAGGGGCCCATCTGGGGGACCTGTGTGAGCCCCCGGGTGGGGAATGTGAGGGAGAGGAAGGGTTTTGTAAATGCATGTACTTTGATTCTCTGTGATATCAGCTCCCAAAGTTGCTGCTCCCCTCCTGGCTTGGCAGCTCTCCCCGCCTCGCGCTGTTGACCTTGGCTGCGGGTTTGCGGGGGCTGGAGCTCTCACACCATAAATTCCTGTCTTCTAGGAATCCAGCCTGGGAAAGAAAGGAAACACGGAGGAGAATATTTGATTAACATTTTTCCAACGTGACCACATCACAGAGACGTGTGGCCGGAATTCTCACCCTGAACAGGCGGGGTAAGACTGCGGCTCGTGCCCAGCTTTGGGGGGGGGGGGGGGGGAGGGTGTGGGGAGGCCTGGGCTGGAGGCCCTTCTGGCTTGAAGGCAGAGTGAGGGCTCTTGAACGGGAGCCAGGCCAGGTCAGATACCAGAGACTGAGGGCCTGGCTGAGCTCACCTTTGACCTCAGTGGCTCCAGAGGCTGTACCCTGACCTCGGGATGAACCCCAGCAATGTGTGGCTCTGACCTGTTTTAACTATCTGCTTGCCCACTCTGGACAGAGCCCTCTCTGACCCCGGATTGAATCTTGACCTTAACCCAGACTCTGACCTAGCCCAAGGTCTGCAATGACCTCTGGCCTCAGCCTCAGGTTAACCTGGACTTTCCCCGGTCCCTGAGCTCACACATAGACATCCTTCATCCTCCCTCACTGTCCCGGAGCTCTGAGCCCTCAGCTCAGCCGGAGGCTAGTTCGATGGGACTGTCCTGAACGTCCCAGGCCAAGCCTCCGGCCATCTGCCTGCTCCCCTCCTCCCGGTCCAGGCAGAAGAGACGCCATTTCGACCAAGGTACACCCCACCTGGACCTGGGCCCCCCGCCCTGCCACCTGCCTGACATCTCAGCCCAACCACCAGCTTTGTGTCCAGCACTTCTCATTGGTTTCCATCCCTCCTCATTAGCATTTACACATTCCATTAACACAAGAAAAAGAAAACCCTCCTTGAACCCCACTTCCACCTCTGGCTCCCCCCCCCCCCCCCCCACCTCCCTGTCACAGTCAGATCTCCAAAACCCTGTCTGCACGGTTGTTTCCACTCCTCACCTCCCTCGCACGGCTCAGCCGGTCCTGTCAGCGCCCCTCCCCACGCTGCCCAAACGGCCCTCACTGACGTCGGCGGTGACCCCAGGGTCCAGCCCATTGGGCGCTGCTGCATTCTTTAACTTATTCATCATCTCAGCAGCCTTCAACCCTGGACCACCCACTCCCCAAGACTGCTCCTTCCAGGGTCCCAGGACCTCACTCTGTCCCCCTCCGTCCAGACTGGCAGTGCCATCTCTGGCCGCTGTTCCTCGAGCGTCACAATCTCAGTGTTTTAAACCCTGACTCTACTCCCCCTCAAACTGCTCGCCCTCGGACTCGAGGCCCAGCGAATCGCACCATCCCTGTTGCTCAAAACCCCAGGTCACCTTCCACACTTCCCTCTTCCTCCGTCCCAGGTCCAACCCACCTCCATGCGCTGGAAACCTTACCTCATGAGTATCTCTCCTCTGTGCCCACTTCTCCATTTCACCCCATTGCCACCTCCATCACCACCCCAGCACCGCCTTGTTACCCCCACTGATCCTCCCACCCTCACCTACATCCCCTCGCCACCCCGCCATGTCTCAGTACCCTCCCAACTCGCCATCGCCCCGCCGCCCTGCACACCGTCCCACCCCAACCCCATGGCTACCACCCTCTTCCCCCATCCCAATGGCCTCCCACTCCACTTCAAGCTGCTGTCGCTTTTCGTCTAAGCTAGCTCTCCGGCTCGGCTATCCTCATCCACTCCGGCCCCTTCGCTCAGCTTCATCTTTAAAAAATCCCAATCTTATCATGTCACTCCCAGAAAACCCAGCATACCTTCCCATTCCCTGTAGGATAACGTAATAATCCTTTCCATGCCCACAGGGCCCCGTGTTCTCTGGCTCCAGCCTCCCGCACGGAAGGAAGGCTTTTTCTTAGAACTCCACCAAACCATCCTATATTTCTTCTGGATAATTTTTCTTTTTAGAAATTCAGGAAAGAGGCAGTAATTTTTTTTTCTTTCTTTCTTTTTTTTTTTTTTTTTTTTAGATATTCAGGAAAGAGGCGAATTGAAATGGAACAAAACCCTCCATGTATTGGTAACAAGAGCAGCATTTACCTTGCGCCTGCCACGTTGGGCCCCTTCTGAGTGCCTCTTGGGCATCTCACTGAATGCTCACCACTATGTGAGGGTGTCACTGGGGATCTCCACCACCACCTCCACCTCCTATTTCTATGTGAAGGGGCCTCACAGGACATTCCACCCCCCAGACACCTGTGTTTTATGTTGTGCTCTGTAGTGACTTTATTGGGGAAGGCTCTGCTTGGCTAGGTAGAGGGGAGACCTGGGGCTGAGGTCAGAGGTCTTGTGTTTTGTTTTGTTTTTTTCTAAACATCATACCTTTTTTTTTTTTATCATGCCTTTTATTCCATTTTTTTTTTTTATCATGCCTTTTATTCCATTTTCTTGCCTGATTACAATGGTTAAGCCCTCTAGCACAATGTTGAATACTAGTGGAGGCAGTGGACAGAAATACACAGAATAAGGTTGATGTTTATCTCTGTCTGATTCCTATTCTCTCTTAGTTAATTCTGAACTTTGAGGAGATACCTTTTTAGAGATTCCTAATACTCCATTTTACCGATGGAGAACTGTGAGGTAAAAGGTCGCACATTTTTTAAATGGCAAAGTTCCCATATAAATCCCAGTCATTTTGACTTCAAAGGCCATAATCTTAACTACTGTGCTATAAAGCCTTCAATAAAACATGTCCTAAAAGAACAATAATTTGACAGTGTAGTACTAGAATAAGATCAAAAACACATATCGCTGGAATAGATACAAGGGCAATTACATATAAATGCAACACATGGTAAAGCAAGCATTATAAAATGAATCTAAGAGTCAGTAATTCAGGGTGGGAGGAAATTAGCTAACACTTTCTATTTAACACTAAAATTACCGCGAGGCAGATGACAGAGTTAAAACTTACATAATTAAGTAATAAAATTCTACAGTAGCCAGTAGAAAATAGTGAGGTCTCTCTTACCCTCTGGAAAAGCATTCATAAGTTTTCTTTAATGTTTCTTAAACTTCCTGAGAGGTTTATAAGTTTCCAAACAATAGAAGAAAACACAAGGAGAAGATGGATGTTTTTGGCTAAGATGGGGGTATTGGCGTCGGGGGAGGTGGAGAGGGCAAGAGTGGCATTCCCCTAGCAGCGACCATTGGGGACGAGGTCACAGTGACCAGCGTGGAAATGACATTTGAGGACCAAGAAATAGACACCAACACACTGCTGCCACGTTCCCCCTGGCAGCCCTTGGGTGCTCACTCAGGCCACACCCCCAGCACGCACTTACATCCTTAGTTGTTCACTGGATCCCTGGTTTGCACTCCCACCCTCTTGCACGTCCACCGGCACATCTTCTCTCGACATCACACACCCCATGGTTCTCCTGGAAGAGTGCTCCCTTGGGGATTGCTGACATGTTTGCACGCATGTAGGCACGTGCACATTCACTGGGTAGAGATAGCCAGCAGCTGAGCACAGGCCAGGACACCATCTGCCTGCAAAGCCTGGGCCTCTTTGGGTGGCCAACTTACTCCAGAGTGTGGCAGCTGAGGGCCCTGCCAGAGTTCACCAGGCAGTGAGGCCTGAGGCTGACCAGACCGGCCTAGGGGAGCCCAGGGCTTGGCCTACCCACTGCTCAGCCGCAGCTCCTGCTGCCTCCCATATCCCCACCCTAGACACCTCTCCAGCCCAAGCCACACCGCGCATCTGCACCCACTCTGAGCCCTGTCTGCAGGCCCTGAAAGATGGATGGCAAGGCTGCGGGTCTTGTCATCCCTTCACCTGCAGGCTCAGCCCTGTTTCCCAGGCTCCACCACCTGCTCAGGGGTCTCCACGGAGCAGTGCTGACCTTCACCTCTGCTCCCTGTGTCTGTTCTTGCCCATTACCCCCCGGCAATTGGCCTAGCCCCACCTCACCCCTCAACATCTGCCTGAGCTCACCCTCCCAGACTCAGAACTTCAGCCTAGAACTTGAGTTCTGTCCCAAGCTCTGTCTGGAGCTTGGCTGAGCCCTCATCCCATCTGGAGGCCAGAACCCCTTCCCCACCTCCAGTGACTCGTCTGGCCAGAGCTGAGCACAGCACCTGGCACAGAATAGGATGGCAATCAATATTTGCCAGATGGATCAGTTCCTCAACAATCCCCTGACATAGTCCAGTACGCTCCTTGACCCACCCTCTCTGCCTTGCCCCTGAGCGGGCTGCTTTGGGCCAGGGGAGGAGAATTTGCTGGATGCAGCTCTGTTCCTGCCGCCCGTTCCCTCATTCACATAGGGTCCCCGTTCACCTCTTCCTTCCCCAGAGAGGGCGTGTCCTTCCCAATTCTGAGCACCTCCTCCCGGACACACAGAGCAGGGTCCCACCACCACACGGGACTTTTCTGTTGTCTTGAAGTTTTCTCCAGGCCTAGCTCCTCCTGGGCTGCAGGCGCTCCATTCCGTTAACCAGCCTGGAACCTCCTCCCTGGCCCCTCCCGGGCTGGGCATCCTCACGTCCCCTCTAAGGGTGTGTGTTCCACTCTCAGGGCTTGGCTGGGGGCTTCTGGGCTGCTCAAAGCCCCCTACACAGGTGGCCTCTCTGAGCGATGAGAGGTGTACTAACACTGCAGGGCACCCACCACCACCACCACACACACACACACACACACACACACACACACACACACGCACACCCCTTGTCTCCTGGCCCTCTTCTCCTACATGTCTTCCTGCAATCTTGTGGTTAAAAACAAATGAGGCCCCGAGGCGGACGGTTAGTCATGTGGGTCAGCGTGGCTCTGACATTTACAAAGAAGGTGAAGGCAGGTGGGACCACCTCTCCAGATGTACCTCCGAGGCCCTCCCAGCTTCTCTCGTGGATGACCCCAAACAAAAGCCAGGCTTTCCTGCCTCTGACCTCGAAGAGCAGCTGAGCCCTCACCCCAGCACATGGCACCCTGTCGGGCTACACCCGAAACAGAACGGAGAGCTCAGGGCAGCACTGGGTTTTGGAAGGCACCTCTACGCGAGAGTGGCACCCCCCACATCTGGCCGGGCTGTGCGTCCTCACACGGGATGGTTGGTGCTCGGCCTCATCCAGATGCCCCTCTGACCAGGGACACGGCGACAAGTGAGGCTCAGGCTTTTTCTGAGCTCCTCATGTATTGACTTTTCCAGGAATTTGCCCCCAAACTTTGACTTATGAGCCTTCGTTTCTGTCTCTGACTGGACACGTAGCCAGGTCTTGGGAACCCAGTCTCCTTGCTGCTCAATTTTAATCCTTCGTGGCGGGAAGAACATGTTTTTTAAACACACAAAAAGCCCATCCTGTCTGAACTGAACATTTTCTCCCGCTTGTTCAACACCACCATTTACATTCCTGGGCCGGTCGGCGGCCAAGTTATTTATAGCGCTGCCCTGGCATTCCATCTTGCCTAATTGGCGCGGCCTGACGGGGCCCCCATCTGTCATGGTAAGTGGGCCTTTCACCAGCTCCGGCGGGCTCTCTGCCCTCCCGGACATTCCCAGGCCTGGGGAGAAGATGCCCCCTGCCCAGCCTCCTCCCGGTGCCGCTCACTGCCCCATCCAGCCCAAGGTGGCGGGAGATCCCTGACAGCAGCTCCCGAGACGTTCCCAGGCCTCCACGCCGCCGCCTTCAGCTTCCTGTCATCCCTCACTCCTTCCTTCCAACCTACAAAGGTGGCCTTGTCACTCCGCTGCCTCATGACTTCATGGGTTTCCTTCTCTGCGGGATGAAGCCTCCACTCTTTCTCCAGCCCCGAAAAGGCCGTCACCATCTGCCGGAGACATCCCCAGCCTACTCTCTCTTTCCCCATTTCGGCCACAGTGAGCTACACGCCATTTCCCACGAGGGAAGGTGTGCTCCAGGCCTTTGTGCGGGTTCTCCCCTCTGCCTGCCGCACTCCCCACCCTATCAGCCTGCGAACCTCTGCTCCTCCTCTGGGATCTGCCTTAGAGGCCCCCTCCTCCAGGAAGTCCGTGGTGCTCCTCCCCCTCACCGCCTTCCCCGCAGGGCTGGGGTCTCCCGGTCAAATACCCAGGAAGTCCTCAGCAGCCTCAGCACAGCGTCCAGCACACGTATCACCTTGAACTCTCCATGGCCAACGGCAGGGCTTCTCCTAGCTCCCAGGCGGCTACATTCCTCAGCACTGCTGAGACACCCACCTATTCCTTCCTCCTCTGGGTCCTAAGGATGGAAGGGGTTTTGTTCCCCAAATACCATACCTGGCTCTGCCATGTTCTGGCTGTGTGATACTGGGTGCACGGTGTGATACTGTGTAATCCTAGCTTTTGAGCCTCGGTTTCCACACCTGAAAAATGGGGAACACTGATACTACCTACCTCTCTGGGTGGTTGAGGTGATTATATTCAAAATGAGAGAGAATTGGACATGCTCGGTGTACAGTAGCTGCTGCTATTATTTTAGTGCTTAATTCATTCCACAGAGATTGGAGTGCCATCCAGGAACACAGTGGTGAGCAAGGGTCTGTCCTCATGGATTTTTCAGTTTGGTTTCAGAGACAAAGGGCAAATACATCATTATAAATTAAAATAAATTCCTGGGAGACAAACAAGAGGCTCTAAGGCCATGGCCTGGGGGACACCTCCTTTGGGGTGGCAAAGAGAGTGAGATACACGCCAAGACCTGAAGGACAAGAACCAGCCAGCTGGGTGAAGAACTGCAGGGAAGACCTTCCAGGCAAAGGCACCGATGAAAAGAGAAGATGGTGCCGGGACAGTGGAAGGAGCTGAGGTAGTGCCAGGTCAGAGGACTCCACAGCCATGGAGGGGTGTCAGTTTTGCTTCAAACACAACAGGAAACCAATGGGCGATGGGGCAGTTTAAGCAGGAGAAGGGTGGGATCTGATGTACATTTTAAGCCAATTTCTCTGGCTCTGTGGGGGATTGGGCTGGGGCGGGCAGAGGGGTGGCAGGCAGGAAGCTGACATTGCTGTCCAGGGGAGAGCCGGTGGTGGCTTGAACACAGTGGTGGCAGCGGGAAGTGAGGGGAGTGGATTTGGGATTTGTTTTGGAGGCAGAATTGACAAGTCTTGGCAATGGATCGGTGTGGGTGGTGAGGGGAGGGAGGATCCGAGGATGCCTCCCAGTTTTCTGGCCTGAGCAACTGGGCAGATGATGGTGCCATTTCCTGAGACGGAGAAGACACAGGGAGGAACAGGTTGGGGAGGAAATCAAGAGTTTACTCTTGGGCATGTTAAGCTTGAGCTGTTATTTGTCTTGCCTGGCTGATTGCTGACAGAACTCCATGGGTTTCAGAGCTGCAGGGAAGCCAGAAAGAGGGGTGTCTCTAGGCCAGAAACCGCCCTGCCCATGTGTGGCCCCATTAGGTGTTTCAAAGCATTGAAATTGCTTGAGTATCCATTATCCTGCCTTCCCAAGCCTTAGCCAGGGAAGAACCGAGTTCCCTAACCTCTTTATTCTACAACAAAGAAGGACTCAGAGGGGAGGCGTCCACATCCCTGTTGGATCTCTTCTACTCCCCCTCCCCCCCACCCCAACATTCATCCACTGTGAGCTTCAGAATCTAACCTTCTTCTCTGTTCCCTAGTCCAGCCTCCACTTGCTCATCCGGGACCCTCCTACAGAATTCCTGAGAACCACACAAACACCAGCTCAAGAGCCACCTGTTCCATCCATATCTACTAGTTACGAGTTGGGTGGCCTAGGATGAGTGCTCTGTATCTGTAAAGTGGGGGCAATGGCAGCAATGTCCCCTCAAGTGCTGTGAGCATTCACTGAGCTAATGTTTATTAGAGCTTCATACCAAGGCTGCTGGAGGTTCTTCTTGCCTATTATTCTTCCTGCCCCTCTCTCAAACTCACTGTAACCCCCTCGTGTGAAATCCCCAAGCCGGGACCCCTGAGCCTTCCCTCTTTTCCTGCCTTTTCCTCTGTGGCACCGCAACAAAGCTGTGGCGGTGGGAATTCCAGACAGTGTCAATCACTGGGAAGGGAGGGAGTTCTGAGTCACCCCCTGCTGGCACGTGGTGGCCTCTGGAGCCTGCAGGCTGGGCTGGCTTTGTCTGGTGAGTGGGGCGGGAGCTGGCAGGGGTCCGGAGAAGGGGGGACAATGGGCCCTTGTCTTTGCCGAGCGTTCTCCTTCCAAGATGCTCCTAGACAAATGTGACCTCATTCCTCCTCCAGGCTCCAGGGCAGGGGGCAGAAACAGGCCTGGAGTTGGACCCAGCCACCCCATTTCACAGACTGGAAACCAAGTCACTGGGGGAAAGAAGACAAGAGGGCACTGAGGCGCTGGACCTAGTGCCAGGCCTGAATTCACACCCTCCTGGATGGTGGGCCAGACAGACGGTGGGCAAACTTCTGGGTCAGACCAGCTGTGATTGGATCCCAGCCCTGCCACTCACAGCTGTGTGTCCTAAACGCTCAATCGGCTTCTCTGGGCCTACGTTTTCACATCTGACCAGCCCCTTCCTGGCAGTAGTGTCCTTGGGCATCATTGACCAAGGACAAGGGCTCAGACCAGCCTGCTTGAAGCCCAGGTGCGTGCCCACCCACTGACCTGAGGGGGTGATTTTCTGAGGTAGACAGGTTTGGTGATGGGATCAAGACCAGCAACAGGAACGTATGGTAGGGACCTGCAATATCCTTCTGGCCAGTTTTTGAAGATCATTTTCAGATACTGGCCCTGCTGGCTCTCACACCCCTGCCCATGGCAGCTCCGCCTTCTCATGTGGCTGCACCCCCACCCATCTCACAGGATCTTCTCCCAGCCTGATCTCTACCTTCCACCCTACCCAAGGATGCCCCCTGAATCCAGTCTCCTCTCTAAGGTATTTCTGATAATCCATGTGAGCCTCCAGGCCAGCACAGGCTAGACAAGGAGCTTTATTGTTGATAACAAAGAGCATTTTCTTTTTTCTTTTTTTAAATATATTTTTATTGATTTTGTACAGAGAGGAAGGGAGAGAGATAGAGAGTTAGAAACATCCATGAGAGAGAGTCATCAATCAGCTGCCTCTTGCACACCCCCTACTGGGGATATGTCCGCAACCAAGGTACATGCCCTTGACCGGAATCGAACCCAGGACCCTTCAGTCCCCAAGCCGACGCTCTATCCATTGAGCCAAACCGGTCTCGGCGCAAAGAGCATTTTCTAAGGTCATTTAGAACAACCTTCAATTCTCAGCTAGAGAAAACAAGGCCCATAGATGGTCAGTTCTCAGCCTGGTGCAGAACGTGGCCTCTGGGCTCCATGTGAGGGCTTCCCAGAGCTGGCCTCTCCCTGTAGGGTGGGTGTGGAGATGGCCAACCCCGGGCATGGTGACCCAGGTGAGGGAGGTGGGTGAGTGGGACTGGCCTTTCTTGGAGGTGGCCCAGGCTCAGGCCCTTCCCTTGGCCCCAGCTTCCACCGCGGCTGCGTTCCCAGTGAGATAAACAAGGGATCAGTGGGAGCAAAATGAATGAAGTAACGGGGAAGATATGAGCTGCTGCGCCCAGCCCCCCAGCCCGCCCGCCCGCCCGCCCACCCGCTGTGGACAAGGAAGGCTTTGGAAGAGGCCAGGCCCCCAGCCTCAGCTGGTGCCAGGCACCCAGGGAGCTCAGCTCAGGGCCAAGCTTTGGCTGGTCCCCAGACTCAGGATGCAAGCCCCTCTCAGAGCTCCCAGACCCTCCCCGGCCCGGGCCCTGTGCCCCACCCTCCTCCTTGGCCTCCTCAGCCCCCCAGCCATCAGTGAGCTGGGCTCATTTCAAATCCAACCCTGGGTGATCTGGGGAACGCCTCATTTCCATATGCAAACTCACCAAGCCCCTGACTGTCTGGAGCAGCATGGGGTTTGCCACCCTGGCTCAGTTGGGTCTTGGGTTTGGCCCAGCACAACCCATCCACACCTCTGGCCATGAGATGAGCCTCTGCCTGCAAGAGGTGGACAAGCCATTTATTCCCAGGGCCTTGCCAACCACAGTGCCAGCTCCTTTAGCCATCCTGGCCTCTCTCAGAGGAGCCCGGGAACTCTGGGCATGTCTCTGGGTCCAGATGGGTGGCTGGCACTGCTGACCCAGTTTGGATATCAACCAAGCTGGACACCAACCCGGCACCTTCCCCTGCTGAGAAGCAGACAAAGAGCGAGTGTCACCTGAACAGGGCTCTGCCAACCGGCTGTGGGACAAGCTTCTCACTGAAGGGATTCAGGGCCCCAGATCAGGGACCCCAGAAACTCAGACCCGTCCCTTCCTTGGGAGGAAGAAGTGGAGGTAAATGGGCCCTCTGCCTGCTGGGGATCATGCAGGGTGCCCACCTGTACCCTGAGCCAGGAGCCTAACAGTGGGGCTTGTGGTGCCCCCCCCCCCCCAGGGCCTGCCTGCCTGGCTCACCCTGGGCCTCAGCTGCTCTCTGCAAATGGCCCCCAAACTTCCCCAGGTCCTCCCACCACCCCCCTCCCCGATTTCTCTGCAGTCCACCTGCTGCAGCTATGGAGCTATCGGCCTGGAATCTGCATTTTAACATGGGTGATCCAGGCCATACCTAGAGAGAGAAGATACTCCTTGTCCCTTCCCAGTTAGCCATCCCCTCCTCGTTTCCAGCATGTTCTGTACTGCCTGCTGAGCTCCACTCACCACGCTGGCTCCCTGGTCCTCAGGCTCCCACGTTTCCAGCAGACTTTCTGCCACCCGACCCCGTACACCCTTTGCTCTGACTATGGAGAGCCACAGCTGTTTCCCCAGCTCACAGTCACCCTCCCTGTCCACCCTCGCTGTCCGTCCATCTGGAATGCTTGTCCAATGGCCTCCTTTCTACCTGAGGCATCCTTCTCATCGCGTGGACCAGCTCCGACGTCACTCCAAAAACGCCTTCCCTGACCCCCACCTTGTCCCTGCTTCCCCTTCTTCCGGACATTCATCACTCTGCACCAAACTGCCCTCCCCTCCTGGCTGGGCTGTGTGTGACCCCCCCAGCATGGGGCCAGCCCAGGACTGCTGGAGAGCAGGGCAGAGCAGCTTCGCAGTGACATGCACATCCAGACTCGGATGTCTCAGGGGCTGCCGAAATCCTGCTATGTACTCGGCTCTCTCCTCACTTTTTTCCAAAGACAATGGAGCCCTCGGCAGGGGAACAGACTACCCAGAATTCCTCAGCTCAGGTGATGGTGATGGCCTTAGAACTGACCTGTTATTACCGCCTGCACCAGTGGCCTCACTGACTAGGACCGTAGTCTTAGACAGTGGCTTGGACACAGGCTCACCCAGTCCCCAGGCCCTAGATGGGCCTCGATGGGCCACATTGCAAAAATAAAAATAATAAAAATAAAAATACTGTGATCAAGGGCTTGCCCAGAGCAGAGGCCCAAAGCCAGGGGCTTGGATATCACAGAGTGTGGAACACAGGAGCCCGGGACACAGAGCAGCCCTGTATGTGGGGTACACCATGAACATGGGGGCTGGACTCTCCAGCTTTCCCCTGGGCCCCTCTAGCCAACAGTCCATCTGCCCCAGGGGCCGCAGGTTCCTAAGGCCACCCCCCAGAGAGCTGCCAGGCAGAGACTGGATCCCAGAGTTGATACTAAACACGCCTGATCCTCGCAGACAGACGTGGGAGGCGCCCCGAAGAGGCCAGTGCTGTTTGAGCAGAGCAGCGATGAGGTGACCCCTGACTCCCTGCCAGGAAGCCACTTAGCGGCAGCCGCTGGCGCACCAGAGACACCCCATCTGTCAGCACAGGCCACGTGATGGGCTGCTGTCCAGCCATGGCCTCGAGGGGAGCCGCCAGAGGGGGTCCAGACGCTATTCAGGGCCCTGGGTATTCAGGGCCCTGACTCAGAGTCAGGAGAGGGCTGAGGTCACCATCCTGAGGGAACCACCTTGCTAGCTCTGGGTCCTCGGAGCTAGCTTTAACCACGGCCCATGCACAACCTGGGGCTGCCACACCTTCTGCATCCTCTGAGCAAGGAATGCCTCGGAGGTTTGTCCCGAGTGCCAAGGTCAAGGTCCCAGACAAGTGACTTGGCCACTTACCAACTGTGCAGTGCCGTGGGCAGGTCCCCTCGCTGCTGTTCTTCGCTTTCCTTCTCCATAAAATGGACTAAAAATGAAGAATGATGACTGAAGGATGCATATGAGGTGCTTGTGAGAGCAGGGCAGGAGGAGAAACGGGGTCTGCCAGTGGCTGTTCCCCAGGATATCAGCTGCTATGGTGGGGTTGGGGGTCCTGTTACATGATCCCACCTCTTGCTGGACCCTGGTACCACCTTCCCTTCCGGTGCCCCTCCAGGCCTGGGGCAGGCTGATCACAGCTGGGCCTCAGCACTCCCGTGCCTCCCCTCCCCGGCTTCTGCACCCACATCCCTCCTTAAAGTCGCTTCTGTTCATGCCTTTGGATGTATCACTGACCTCCTATCAAGACGCTCCTGACACAGAACCTACCACAGGATGGTGCCCAGGGCTGCTTGACAAATGGGGTTTGCCCCAGCACCGTTCCCGCATCCCAAAGCTGGGGAATGGTCCTTCCGCCTGAGACCTTCCAACCGCACCCCGCCCCATAGTTGGCTGGCTTCTCCAGGGGCCAGGCTTTTCCCTTTTCCCTTCTCCCTCTGCACAGCCTTGTCCACAGGTGCGGGCTTCTGCCTCAGCTCCCCCCCCAGGATAGAAGTCAGGCTGAACGCCCACTCCCTTGGCCCAGGCCCACTCACGCTGGCATGTCCCCTCCCCAACTCTCAATGTCAATCATGTTGCAATATATAAATGTATCATATCAACATGCTATACACATCACATTTATAAGATGTTATAGTGTAATAGATTTAAAATTTAAAATCTTTTTTAAAAGAAAAGAAAAAGGCATATGCTTATGTAACCCTCACCCCTCTCAGGACACAGAACATTTCTATCACTCCAGAAAGTTCCCTGGTGCCCCTTTCCAGTTCCTCAGAACCCCTGATATGATTTCTAATAACCATACATTAATTTTGTCTTCAGTGGAGGCATTTGATGTGCAATTTAATTTTTATGAAATTATATATTTTTTCTTTCGTAGATAGTGCTTTTTGTGTCATTTTTGTTTAAATATACACTTTTGTCTATCCCAAAGTTATAAAGATATTCTCTTACAACTTCTTCACAGTTTTAGCTTTCATATGTAGCTTTATAATCCATCTTGAACTAACGTTTGAGTGCCAGCATTTATTGCATAGAATTGTACTGTGCCTTTGTCATAAATTGAGTGGCTGCATGGGCAACCTCTGTTTCTAGACTTTATTCTATTCCATTTGGATTCATTTCTATCGGCGATTAAACATGGCTAAGCCGCTCCCTGCCTGACAACCCCCAGCCCTGGCTTAACTCCACTTTGCTCCACTTCAAAGCAAAGTTGTTTTAAGAGTTCACTGTTTCCACTACTTACCTCCCACTTTCTCCACCATCCCCTCCAGTCTGGCTTCTGTCATCCCTCTTCCACCAAAACACTTCCCTCCATGTTCCTGATACCTTTTTGTGGGTAAATCCAATGGATCCTTTATATTCTCCCTTTTATTCCCTTTTGCTACAGTACTTGGCACTAGTATCAACTTCCCACTCCATGAATCCCTTTTCCCTTTTATTCTAGGACCACTCTTGAGTTTCTGCCTGTCTCTCCAGCTACTCCCAATTTCTCACTACTCTCCCTTTTTTCGTCTCCTAAAGTTGGGGCTCCTTGAGGTTTAGTCCCAAATCCTCTTCTCTCTCATGCTCCATTCCCTGCTCTGGGGAGCCCATCTTCTCCCATGATGACAATTACCACCCATAGTGAAGGTTATCAACTCTGTCTACATGGTAGAATGCCATGGGAGCCTTAGAAAAATTCCAGAGCTAAGCATCCTCAGAGATTCTATTGGTCTAAGGGTGGGGCCCAAGCATCAGTATTTTTTTTTAAACTTTCAGTTTTCATTCTAATATGCAGCCAATGTGGAGAATCACTTGGAGAGATGCTGGTTACTCCCAAATCCTGCACTCCAGCATCTTTCCCCACACTCTGTCCCCCAGTACCACAAACTCAGCATCCCTGAGACTGAAGCATCCCCAAGACTGAAGCATCTCCACCTGTCCCTCCTTTCCAAACCAAAACCCCAGCAGTATATACTTGAGCTGGAAACACCAGAGTTTGTTTGGTTCCTCAGCCTCCTCACTCATCCTCAGATCTGGCCAAGTTCTTCCTGAGACAATCCACTTTTCTCTGACCCAGTGCCTAGACAAGCTAGAGTAGGGGCATCAGATACACAGGGGTGAGCAAGACAGACTTCACTGCTGCCTTTATGGGGCTTACAATTTAGCAAAGGGTCAGTGGGTGTGGGAGTGAGTGAGTGAACAAAGGATCATGTATTTAATCTCTCAGCTGTGGTCTTGGACATCAGTCACCCCATGCCTCTCTGCTTGCCTGCTGTGATTTGTATGTTGGCTTGGTTTTTACAAATTCATTGAGGTTCAATTGGCATACATTAATAGCAATGATCTAAAATGTACCATTTGATAGGTCTTGTCATATGTACACACCCAGGAAATCATCATTTTTAAGATAATGAGCACATCCTTCGTCATCCCCCAAAGTTTCCTCCTGCTTCTTAGGCCTCCCATGGTGTCTCCCAAACAACTCACTACAGATCTGTTGAATTTTCTAGGATTTTTTATACTCTTTTTGGGGGTGGTGGTGGTGGTGGCTTCTTTCACTCAGAATGATTATTTTGAGATGCATCTATGCTGTGACATGTATCAATGATTCTCTCTCTCTCTCTCTCTCTCTCTCTCTCTCTCTCTCTCTCTTTTCTTATCACCCAATCATAATCCACTGTATGATATTCTTCAATTTGTTTATCCATCCACTCACTGAGGGACATTTGGGTTGTTTTCAGTTTTGAGCTCTTACAAATAAAGCTGCTATGAATATTCATGCATCGTTTTGTGTGTGTGGAGAGATACTTTCAGTTCTTTTGGGCAATACCTAGAAGTGGGATGGCTGGGTCATGTGGTAGGTGTGGCAGCATTTTAAGGAACTGCCACACTGTTTTCCAAAGTGGTTGCCCCGTTTTACACTCCACCAGCTGTGACTGAGAGTTCTAGTTTTTGCTTTTTTTTTTTTTAAGTCTAAAATTTCTTCGTATATCCCAGATATAATTCCTTTGTTGGATTTGTGTTTTACAAAAATTCCAGCCTATGCCGAAACCGGTTTGGCTCAATGGATAGAGCATTGGCTTGGGAACTGAAGGGTCCCAGGTTTGATTCCGGTCAAGGGCATGTACCTTGGTTGCGGGCATATCCCCAGTGGAGGGTGTGCAGGAGGCAGCTGGTCGATGACTCTCTCTCATCCATGTTTCTAGCTCTCTATCTCTCTCCCTTCCTCTCTGTACAAAATCAATAAAATAAATTTTTTAAAAAATTCCAGTCTATGCCTTTATCATTTTCTTTTTTTAAAAAAAATGTATTTTTATTATTGATATTACAGATCTCTTCCATTTCCTCCCCCTTTATCACTTTCTCAATAGTGTCTTCGAGGAGCTGAAGTTTTTCACTTTAATGAAATCCAATGAAATCCAATTTGTCGATTTTTTTTCTTTTATTGTTTGTTCTTTTTGTATTTCAGAAATATTTGCCAAACCTATGGTAATTAAGGCTTTCCCCCTATGTTTTCTTCTGGAAGTTTCATAGTTTTAGCTCTTACAGGTAGGTCTAGACCTATGTTGAATTAATTTTTGTGTATGATGTGAGGGAGGGTGACTTCCACCAATCTTACTCCTCCTCCAATCCACTCGCCGCACTAAAGGATGCTTTGGGGAACATGTAAACCTTTCCATGTAGCTCCTGGACCTAAAGTGCCCCCCTCAAGGCATACCCCACCCTCTCTAAGGTACATGCCTCAGCCCACAGCTCGCCCCAGTCACATCAAGCCTCCATCCCCCTGTTCCGTGAACAACACTAGCTGTTCCTTCTGCCTGGAGGTTCCACTCCTTCTCTCCCCTCCCGGCTGTAACCATAAACCTTTGGTGTTTCTTGTGAGTCCTTTGGGGACTAACTAAGATAGTGCCTTTTCCAGGAGCCTCGGACAGAGGCAGGTGACACCTGGAACCCCACGTTCTGCTGACACCGCTGATCACCGGGATCATAGTTACCTGTCTGTTTCCTCGCAGCAATTCCTTTGGGGCAAGGGTAGGTGCCCCTCATTCAGGGCCTCAGCCAAAACATTTAACAACTGAGATGCCCTCTCCAGGATGTGCCATCTGAAGATCAGCCCGGCCTTTATCTGTGTCCTCGGTGAGGAGAACACAGGCCTGGGCACTTGCCCTGCACACCTTTCCCTCCACCTGGACATTTGCTTCCAGGACACACTGGCCTCGTGCCTGTTCCCTTGGAGGCGGTGGGAGGCCATGTCCTTGGGAAAAGCGGGGCTGGGCTGGAGAGGGGAGAGGAGGGGAGCAGAAGCTGATAAACAGGCCTGGGTCCGCAGGACGGGGTGAACTCAGTTCACCGAGGACAGCCTCTGATCAGGGTCTGTGGTCCCCCAGGAGCTGCCACGGGAGGCCAGGGGGCCCTGGACAACTTCAGGGCTTTTGCACGGCTCTCCCTGCTCCGGCAAGGCAAGGGGGGTGAACCTGAGGTCACCCCACGCCTCTCGCCGCTTTCTCAAACAGCCGCCTTCCACAGGGGACCTGGGAAGCCAAGTCAATAACGTGAAACCATAAACTATCGAAGGCGTTGAACGTTTGGACAGAGGAGCAGACGCGGCAAATGGGGCCTTTTCCCAGGCAGCTCGTGTGGAACAAGCACAACAGATTTATGAGCGTCTGGTTGAAACGGAGCTGTGCGCGGGTGGGGTGAGCGATGGGGGCTGGTCTGAGACGGGGACGTCTCTCGTGCACGGGAAAGATGATAGATGGGAATTAATTGCACCGTCCCCATGACCGTGATTTAAGATGCGTGAAACACTGTCTTCTTCTTTAGTGCGGTTTGTTGTGGTGTCATTTGGAGAAACATAAATGCCTTTATCGGCACTTTTATGGGCTCTCCCAAGACCTTCAACCCCGGATCCTCTGTTCCCTGAAAGGGCCCTTGGAGAGGGATGTTGGCCTGGGTGTGCGCTGGGGCCGGTGGGCTGCGAGCCCGTCCCTGGCCAGGACCGCGGATCCCAGATGTAGCCGCATGGCCTGTCTCGGAGTCACGGGGCGTGTCTAATTCTGGTTACAGACTCTGGACAGACTCTGAGGCTTCGAGTGTGCAACCACACACACACACACACACACACACACACACACGTGCACACTCGAGCTTTACTGAGTGCCAGGCTTTATTGTCGGGATAAAGGAGAACCTCTCCCCTGCAGCCTCCCTGAGGGATCGGCTCAATTGTGGGAGCAGGGTCTCCTGACCCACTGGGGAGCCACCCACCCTCCCTGTGCCTTCCCCCACAATCCAGGGATATGCTGCGGCAGCTCCTCAAATGCCCTCGGCTGGTGTGGAGCAGGTGGCAGCTGCTCAGGGTCCGAGGCAGCCTTGGGAGGTGGGCGGGGCAGAGGCCATCAGGGCCTGGTCACCTCCTAAGGTCCCTGGAGGAGGCACTTGCCTACCCGGGTCAGTGGTGATGGGTTCGTCAGGGTCAGAAGGGCCAGAAGAGAGCTGCACGTGTGTTTGTGTGTGTGTGTTCATGTGTGTTCATGTGTGTGCTTGTGCGGACATGCTTGTGTGTATGCATATGCACACGTTTACGTGTGGGTTGTGGGGGTGTGCCCATACATATGTATACATGTATGTGTGGAGCTTGTGCATGTATTCAATGACATCACAACAAACCACACTAGGGGGCTCCATGTCCTTGGGGTGACCCTTCTTCCTCCCAGGACACCCCTGAGCCACTCCTGCCTTGGTCCTAACCACACCCGGTGCCAGGGGAAGCCCCGAGGCCAGAGGAGCACAGAGGCTGCAGCTCCCAGGGAGGGAGACCTGGGGCAGGTGGCCCTGGGGAATGGATGCCACAGGGAGTTTACAACATCTGGGCCTGCCTTTGGGAGCCCCAAGCTGTGGTCAACTGACTGTCACTGTTGGCTACTGGAGCTCCAGTCCCGAGGGACAGGATGTGCTTGTGAGGAGCTGTACAGCCCTGCCTGGCTGTCAGCACACCATAAAGAACGAGCAAGATCAACAAAGCCCTGCCATCTTACACACCACCCGGCTCCACCGCCAGGCCGCGTCATAACCACCTCTTCCTGCCCCAGAGACCATCCCCTCCGGCCGTGGTCTCCCCTGGCCCCTCACCCAGGACCACACGATACAGGAGCACTCCAACCCCCTAATTTCTAGAGATGGGGGTACCAACTTTTGTCCTCAAACAGCCTAGGCCCTGGATCTGTAGCAGAGCCCAGCACAGCCCTTCTAGATGCCTGAAGGCTGTGCTGATGCTGTGAGGCCAGCACAGCCTTCCTTCACCCCAAAGGAAACTGAAACCCAGGGAGGTGAATGACTTGGCCAAGGTCACACATCTATGAAGGCGTGAACCAGCCTGAAAGCCTGGCCTGAAGGTCAGATGCTTAGCTCTCCAGGCTCTGTCTCTTCAGCAGAGACCAAGCAAAAACTGACAGGCTCTAGTGTGTGTGTGTGTGTGTGTGTGTGTGTGTGTGTGTGCGTGCGCGCATGCACGCACACAAGCACCTCTTCAAATCCCAAAATGCACACACAGAAACACAGAGTATACATGAACATGTGTGCACACACACATGCACGAGAACATATGAATACATGCACAATCTCCACACATACTTGTATACATATGTATGGGCACACCCCCACAACCCACATGTAAATGTGTGCATATGCATACATAAAAGCATGTCCACACAAGCACACACATGAACACATATCAACACACATACACATGCACACACGAGCAAACACATGGGTGTATGTATACACATGACTATGCACAAACACACGTGCATGTGAATGCAGGCCCACTCAGCATGCAGCAGAAAGAGCACAGGTTCCCTTCCCACCCTGCTCACCACGAGCCCTCCTGCTGTTCCATGCAATGATGGATGAGGAGCCCAGGGGCCCAGGGCCTGGGCAATGAGAGAGGCCTCAGCAGGATGGCACGCAGGCCCCATCCAGACTGGGGCGTCACCCGGAATAAAATCATGAGGCAAACATGAGCAAGGCTGTAAACATGGGCAGACAATAGGGGAGACAGGCCCTGGGGCTCCATAACGAGCGTCCAGCCGGGCCAGAGCTCAGGGCCTGCTTGGCTCAGGGGCGGCTGAGGGGACGGCAGGCGGGGGCTGCTCTGCGCTTGGCTGGGACGGCTGTCTCGGGCCGCGGCTGGCCGGTCCAGCTCTGAGTTGGCTGGAAGGCCTGGCCTCCACACAATAAACAACAGAGAAAGATAAATCGCAAATGTGTCTGGAACTGGTGGGGAGCGGGGAGAGGTATGAGGGGGTCACTGGGGGACCTGTTTCCTTCCTTGGCCACTCCGCTGCCCCCCTGATAGGAGGGTTCAGCTCTCCAGGGGGCTCAGCCGTGGAGCCCAGGACCGCTGGGGGTCAGGGTGGTGGGACCAGAGACAAGATGTATTGAGCATGTGGAGCCAAAGAGGGCCTTTGAGGAGAATTTCCACCTGGAAAATTCCAGAGGAGCGCGAGGGCTCTGTGCGGAGTGGAAAGGCTGGAGGGCGGGGCTGGCATCCCCAGGCCAGGCCGATGGGCCATCAGGGAGCCCACAGACCCACCGGCATCCGCTGCTTTGGCCCCCACCCCCAACCCCCGCCCCACCAAGGATACAGGCCAAGCAGCACATGTTCTCCCCTCTTCCAGAAAAGGAAACAGGCAGCTCAGGGGGCTTTCTCTGCTGTGTCCCCCAACCCAGGCCCAGAGTCCCCCCTTTCCCTAGGTGAAAAGGGGGAGCAATTCTACCTGCTATCCCACTCCTCCAACTCCACTTCTGATGCAAACCTTCTCCCTGGGCTGCATTCTGGATACTTCCACCTCCACGCCCCTGGATACCCAGAAGGTATAGGCCTTTTCCATGGCTCCCCTTCTGTGGACCCACCTTTACTGCCTCAGCCAGAGACCAGGGAGCTGGGCCTATGACGAGTCCCCCGTCTTTCCCCCTCCCCAGGCCCATCAATTCTTCCTTCACTTGTTCCCGCCTATCCTCCTACCACGTGGCAGCCAGGCTTTCATCTCCTCAGCCTGCACCGCAGCCGAGGGGTCTGGGAGGATGCATCTGACTTTCTTGCTCTCTCCCTGGTTCCCCATAATCTTCAGGACAAAAGCCCATTCTTAGGGTGTCACGGGGCACACCTGGCTCCTCACTCTTTTTTAAAAAAAATTAATTTCTTTATTGATTTAGGTATCACATATTTGTCCTCGACCCCCAGCTCCTCAATCTTTAGCCATTATTTTCTCTCCTGTACCCCTTGACACCCACAGAGGAAACCTTTGGTAGGGCCTTGACTTCGCCATGGTTTCCCCCCCACCAGGTGCTTCTAGAATGTTCTTGTAACTCATCTCCTCCCCTCGTCCGAGCAGGAGTCATGGCTCTGCCCCAGGAAGCTGGTCTGAAGGAGGAGACATGGGCCTGCCATAAAAAGTGTGAGTCTGAGGGGAAAGACATAGTCACGCTCTGGAAAGGGTCTGAGGGGGGAGACACAGTCCTGGCCCAGGAGGCCTAGTCAGAGGGGGGTACACGGCCTCCTCTGAGAAGACCCAGCCGCAGGGGCAAGGGCCCTGGTGCTGTGACCTGAGTGGAGATGTGACCCTTCTCTTACAAGTCCCCATTCATCAGCTCTCCCCCGGGAGGCTCAGCGGGTGTGGGTCTGGCTCCAAGGCCCCTTTGGCTCTGGGGAGGGCCTGCCAGCATCCGCCTGCAGGAAGCCGGTGCCCAGGCAATGCCAGAGGGATGTGAGGCACAGAGCCACGTCAATGATGGGGTTGGCCCTACCTCCGGCTGCAGGGCCAATGCTGGGCGCACCCAACACTGGCCCCGCTGGGCTGTGAGGCGTGCAGGGCAGGGGCCTATGCTGGCTTATGAGCAGGAAGGACAGACAGGCACCCTGTGCACCCGACTCAGGCAGTCCACCTCCCAGGGCAGAGACCTCGGGACCTCTCCGCTGCCCTCACTTCCCACATCAGGATGCTTGTATGGGCTGCAGGATCCCAACTCTCTGCTTCTTGAGGATGGGTCCCACGTGACCCACGTTGAACAAAGCGCCCTGAAAAAGGAAGGCGGGAAGAAGAACCATCCACCAAATGCCCGCTGTGTGCTTTCCCAGCACCATCTCACTGCTTACAAAACCCTAGAGGAAACCGTCATTGTAGGCTCCGAAAGGGCTTCCCCATCAAACACCAATAACCCATGCCCCTCCTTGCCTCCCAGCTCCCATCTGCTGCCCCAAACCCCGCGACTTTGAGTGTGGCTGCCAATGGCTGTCCTGCTTGAGAATGTTGTCCAGCCTTCAAAGAACACCTCAACAGTATGGAAGGAAGGGAGGAAGGAAGGAAGGAAGGAAGGAAGGAAGGAAGGAAGGAAGGAAGGAAGGAAGGAAGGAAGGAAGGAAGGCTTAGAGGCCTCACACCTCCTGTGCCCATTGGTAGACCCTAGCCCCCATGTTCAGACCCGTGACTGGTCGTGATGGGCCACAGAGCAGGGCTTGCCTGTGGATAGTGCCCCAAGCATCCAAGCCCACTGGCGTGGGGAGCTGTGCCAGGGCCATGAGGAGAGAGGGTGATGGTCCCAGGAGCTTGGGTGTTCCAGCCACCCTCAGTGCAATAGGCAGCAGGCCCTGGCAGGGAACAGGCTGGACTGTAGGTGGCAGGGAGCCCTGGCCCGCAGGCAGCTGGCAGGGGCAGCAGCTGCTCATCTTGTTTTCCACTCCTCCCCAGCTCATCATCCAGCTCATCACTTTCCCCTACAGTCCCTGGTCAAGTGGATAGAGACTAGACTGTAGTGCGTGTCATCCAATGGAGCCTCAGGCAGGCCTTGCATCCAACCCCAGCTCTGCTCTAGCTAAGCAGTTTCTCCACTTAGATGGAGATACTAACACCCACAGTGCCCGGTCTCTAGTGGTTACCCACCGAAGGGCAGTCTAATGATGGCGGAGCAGGCAGCAACCGCACATGACTGTTACACAGGAGAGACGGTCTCTTCATAGATCTGTGGCCAGAAATCTTAATGTTCCATCACTCTCTTGATGGTTGTCTCATTGAGGCCTCCTCTGAAGCAGGGCCTTGTAGAAGAAGGACAAGACAGGAGGAAAGTCCGGGACTTCAGCCACCCTGGACACTGGTCTTCATGATGTTGGAGAGGTTTTTTTGTTGGTTTTTTTTAAATATATTTTATTGATTTTTTTTTTTTTTTTTTTTTTTTTTACAGAGAAAGAGAGAGGGGTAGAGAGCTAGAAACATCGATGAGAGAGAATCATCAATCAGCTGCCTCTTGCACACCCCCCACTGGGGATGTGCCCGCAACCAAGGCACATGCCCTTGACCGGAATCGAACCTGGGACACTTCAGTCTGCAGGCCAATGCTCTATCCACTGAGCCAAACCAGTTTCGGCGATGTTGGAGAGTTTTGCTGATGGTCAGAAAAACACCACCAGCTCAGGACAGAGGCAGTGGGGAGCCCGGTTACAGCTCTGGTTTTGCCTTTGCCTGGCCTTCCTCTGGCCGTAGCTGTCATTTGAACAAGTTGGATGTGCTGGTGGCCTCCTCGGACCCTTCCAGCGCTTGGCTTTTAGGATGCACGTCCTTCACACCCAGGGGCTAGGCATCTGCCTTCCTTGACCTCAGTCTGCAACACTTGCTTGCTCAGGTTCCCTTGACTGGAAAGCTCATCTTCTCTGGTGTCCCCAGCCCTGCTGGTTCTCTGACACTCACCCCGGCCCAGCCCAGCCTTTCCCAGATCCTTGGCCCTGAGCAATCCAAGGACATCTCACTGAGTCCCACGGCTGGACCTGGACGGCACATTCTTCCTCAGCCCAGCTCTGCAGCCAGGAGCCCAGTCTTCTCCCCTCCCTGGCTCAGCCCATGGGCTCCAGGGAAGGAGCGAGCCCTCAGCATCCCTGTGTGCCCCTCAAAGTCTGGGCACAGGCTCCTAAGTCAGTGGGACTTAGAAAAGGAACCAGTAAGCTCATGGCCTGACTTCCAACCCCTGCTCTGTCACTTCAAACAGGGTGACCTCAGGCAGTTCTCACCACTGACTCCACCTCCCCCCTCCCCGCCCCCAGCCCCAGTGCTCTGTCACCCTCTGAAACATGGGGAGGTAAACACTTGAACTAAGTGCTCTCCATGGATGATCTTAGTTAATCCTCATGGCAATCTTAAGAGGTTGAGTCTACTGCCATTTTAAGATGAGAAAGGGAGGCCTGGAAAGAGGCGGTGACTTTAGAGGTCGTGCCGAGTCCGTGGACAGCCAGAGTGCTGACTCCTGCTTCAAGCTGCCCCCTTAGCCCTGGGTTTTCTGGTTTCTTTGAGATCACATCTAACCACAAAGCTTCTCAGCCCCACAGTACACTAACCAACTGGGCCTGATGGTGGGCTGCCCACTGATTCTCAGGCATTGGCTGCATGGATGCCAAGTCAGTCAGCCCAGAACTCCACCCCTGGGCTACCATCACCATGCAAGGCCAGCATCCCAGCACATGAGCAGACATCAGCTATGAGATATCCAGGACATGCAGTCTGGCACACCCCCACATCCAGGGTCACCTCTCCAACCAGACACATGTCTAGTTGTTAAAAAATGTCTGGTGATGTCAGAGGTCCAACCTGGGAGCTAAGTGGTGGCAGTGGTGGTGATGGTAGAGATGGTGAAGGTGGAGGTGAGGATGGAAGAAATTGTAGAGATGACTGAGACATTGGCAGTGGCAATGGTGGTGATGATGGTAGACCTGCTGAAGATGGTGGGGATGGGATGAGACTGATAGTGAGGACGGAGGAAGTGGTGGGGACCATGGGGTTATTGGTGGTGGTGATGGTGATGGTGACAGGGATGCTGCTGTGACTCATGAAACTGGAGGCGACAGCGATGGTGAAAATAACAGCCACAGAAGCGTTGCTGGGAGCAGCTCTTGACCAAAGCCCCTCCAGCAAACACAGAAGCTCCTTCCACCATGACTTTCAGTCAAGAAGCCCCCTCTGACCAGTCAGTGTCACTGAGGAGCATTCAGCTTCAGGTAAGAGAATGGACAGGAAGGGGACGCCATTGCCTCCCTGGCATTAACGAATGTAAGCGAAGGATCAGGCATGACTTAGGCAGCTGGCAATGTAGGGTTTCCCGTTCAGTGAGAGGCCTGGTGACTGGGGTACCAGACAGTTGGGATGACTGGGAAAGGCCCTCCTCTTCCAGTAAGGAAGCAAGGCCCTGGCCTCATTCACACAGGATAGCAAAGGCTCTACGGTAGATGCAGAGCACCCGGGAGCTATCCAGGCTGGAAGGCTGGGCCCAGCAGAGTCTGCTGAGAGGGACACTGGAAAGGTGGAAGGGGCCCCGGGAGAAAGCTGCCAGGAGTGAGAAAAGTGAGGCGGACGGAGGTATCTGAAGCAGAGGGGCTCGGGGCTCGCTGGACGCGAGGGTGAGGCAATGGTGACAAGAAGGTTCCAGGAGTGGTTCGAGCATGCCTTCTGAGGCGGTCCCTGGGAATCTTAGCATCTTTGGCAAAAAGTTACAAATTCCTCTTCTATTGTTGACATCAATACACAAACACAGCAGTCCCGCCATGACCAATGTCTGAGCTTTTCCATTACCGGCGGGCGGCCTGCCCACCTTCCACCCCGAGCACAGTCCCGCGGCGCACCCACTTCTGGCTTCTGCCAGGACCCCAGCGAGGGGCTGGCCTGGACGGGCCTGGCCAGGGTGTGGGCCAGCCTCCCTAGCGTGCTGCCCGGGGAGAGAGCCTTGCCAGGTGTCAGACTCAATTTCCCGACCCTTCTTGCTCAGAGACCCAAACATCTTTCCCTCCACACAAGCCAAGTCCTCCCAGGCCACCTCCTTGGCAAGCAGGAAGACCTCTGGGGGTGCAGGGGCAGTCAGTCTCCCCAACTCATCAGGCAGGGCAGGGTGGGGGGCAGAATGCAGAGAGGTCATTCATCCGATTTGTCGACCACCTCTCAGCAGGCCAAAGGTAGGCAATGCTGCCAAATGGAGTGAGATCCAGGAGGGGGCAACTGCAGGCAAAGTGGCTGGAGGTGGTGGGGGAACGCTGGACCAAGGAATTCAGAGACTTGGGTTCAAGCCCCTGACTCACCCTGTCCCGTGGGCAAAACCAGAGCCCAGTACCCCCCGGTGGGTAAGGTGGGTGAGTAACAGGACTTTTGAAGTCCTTCCCATGGTCAGCAAACCTCCCTCCACAGCCAACCCATATCCCTTGCACAACTTTGCACTAATTGCTTTTTAAAATATAACAGCTTTATTATGATACAATTCACATACCATATAATTTGCCCGTTTAAAGTATAATTCAATGGCTTTTAGTATATCCACAGCGTTGTAGTCATCTCCACAGTTCATTTTAAAACATTTCATCACTCTGAAAAAGAAAATGCATAGCTTTTAGCTATTAACACCGCACCCCACAACTCCCAATCCTTCTGCCTCCCACCAGCTCTAGGCAGCTAGTAATCTACCCACTGTCTCTATAGACTTGCCTGTTCTGAACATTTCATGTAATTGTTGTTTCTTTTGAGAGAAAGGGCACCGGGAAAACCAGATCTGTTTGCTGCCCCGAACCAGTGCCACCTCTCCATGGCCCTATCCTGCCCCAGGCCCCGGTCCCAGGCCCCAGGTCCTGGCTGCCAGGGCGTTGGGCTGTAGACTCTCCATGCCCCTCCGACCAGAACCAAATCCTATTTCTCTCTCTCCTTCTCAGTGACTCCTGTTCTCTTCTTCCCCTCACACTCACCCGCTGACCCCTCTCTTCCCCGGTGACAGTGTCCATGGCTCTCTGTCCCTCAGGAATGAAGACCTGATTAAGTCACCCTGACCCAGCACAACGCCTTCCACAGGTCTCTGCTAGCCTCAGAAGTCAGTCCAAACTTCTTCCCCAGGCATTTTAATCTGGACTGCCCTGAGGGCAATGCCTAAACAAAGGCAGGCATTTAGGAGCTATTTCCAAGAGACAGGAGGGAGAGCAGGGGAAACATGAAGGCTACCTAAAGATGCTCTCAAAGTCTGCCGTAGGCGGCCGGAACAATTCCGCTGGAACCTCCGGGGACTACACAGATTGCCATCCAGCCCGGTCTGTTGGAGAGACAGTCTCCTCACCTTCACTGTTTTGCTGCCAAACAAGTTAACCCCCAGCCCACATCCCGTCTGTACTTGCTCTCAGGCTAAGAGCGCCCAGGCTCACAAACTCAGAGGCAGAGAAAGGTGCCACGGTTGATGTCGTTGTAGCCCTCCTCCCGACCCCCCCTTGGCGGGCTGGGTGCGAACACAACTGTGAGCTGTGGACGTCAGCGGCTCATGACTCACAGCGGCCCCTTCTCCAGAGAAGAGCTCTCAGCTGATGGAAGCTGAGCAAGCTACATTCAATGGCCATCCGAAATGGGGGCCTCCTGGCCTCAAGGGGGTGGTGCAGTTTGCCAGTGTGCTCCGGAGCCTTCCCGGTGATCAGGCCAAGAACACACCCTAAGGCCACGTCCTTCTTCCCTCCCTCGGGAAATCACGGCACCCAATCCTTGACTCAGGCTCTGCTTCTGGAAACCCAAACCAAGGCAGGCATTGTGCAGAAGGCAGGGCACTTGGAGTCGGTGGGGCTGTCTACCAGAGTGGGGGTGAAAATCTAAGAGGGCTACTCAGAAGCTCCAGCCACGGAAATTCAACATGCCTCTGTGGTCTCATCTCCCATCTCATTCCTCCAACCTCCAGCCAAATGCTGTAGTTGATTGGGGCTGAGAATGAGATTGGCCCACCCCATGCCATGATTGTCTGGACCACAAGGCCCATGAGGACAAGAACTTGGCTGCATGTAGGCCTGAGGACTAGATGTAGGAGTGCAGCCTGGGGAACTACCAGTAGTATCCCTGGGTGGAGTCTGGCTGGGGGTGACCAAGTGATTGATACTGAAAGGTCAGATTTGAGGAGAGCAGGGAGTCCCAAAGGCAGGTCTCTGCCTTGTGCATGAGAGACAGCAGAGTGCTCACACACCACATTCAGAGTGCAGTGTGTGGGTAAGTGGCCTAGGAAGCTCAGGGCCAGATGCAGAGACCAGAGGGGCTGGATGGGCAGGTCAGACAGGGATTCAGGTCTGTCATATAAGGATCAAGTGCCACAATCATAATCAGGGAATTTGGTGAAGTCTGCTCTGAGAGAATGAGGCCAGAACTCAGATATCAAAAATGCAGTCATACCCAGAGCCAGGGTGACTTGAGGTGGTTGCAGGCTTGGTCCCAGTAGGGGGTATGCAGGAGGCAACAGCCAATCAATGGTTCTCTTTCATCACTGATCTTTCTCTCCCTCACTCTCCCTTCTTTTCTGAAATCAATAAAAATCTATTTTTAA
This sequence comes from Pipistrellus hanaki, assembly GCF_964339955.1. NCBI lineage: Eukaryota > Metazoa > Chordata > Mammalia > Chiroptera > Vespertilionidae > Pipistrellus > Pipistrellus hanaki. The sequence goes on along the minus strand of NC_140506.1, from coordinate 73,392,085 downwards.
AAAAAGATATTTTATCTCATTTAAATTTTTAAAAGATAGTTCACTTTTAAAGAAAAAATACCACTGTATTGTAGGGTTTATAAAGTACATAGAAGTAAAATGCCTGTCTACCCAAAGGATAAAAGTGGCCCTAGCTAGTGTGGCTCAGTTGGCTAAAGCACCCTCCCATAAACCAAAAGGTCACAGGTTCGATTTCTGGTCAGGAAATATACCTAGGGTGTGAATTTGGACCCAGTTGGAGCATATAGGGGTGGCAACCAATCAATATTTTTTCCATACATCAATGTTTCTCACTTTCTCAAAAAACAAAAACAACAAACAAACAAACAAACAAACAAAAACCTTGTAGGCCAGGGGAGAGTGGAAAGATATATTCTAAGTAAAATATAAAGACTTCCAACTAAACCATTTTACCAGGTAATGCTGTCCTTCAGAAATGAAGGAAAGATAAAGATTTGCAGAGATAAATAAAATCTGAGGGAGTTCATCACTACTAGATCAGTCTTATAAGAAATTCTAAAGGAAAATTTTCAAGCGAAAATAAAAGGATACTAAATGGTAACATGAAACCATGTCAAATTATATATAACATTCACTAGTTTAAAAAAAAATACATATATAGGCGTATTTAGGAAACTCTAATGCTATAATGGTGGTGGGTAAATTACTTTTAATTCTAGTATGAAGATTAAACAACAAAAGACTTAAAGATAACTATAGCTATAATAATTTGTTAATGGATGCACATAAAATGGGGTGTAAAAAGGTAGAGTTTTTGCATGTGATAAAAATTAAGCTGTTATCAGCCTGGTCAGCATGGTTCAGTGGTTGATCATCGACCTATGAAACAGGAGGTAAGGGTTTGATTCCCGGCCAGGGCAAATGCCCAGGTTGCGGGCTCGATCCCCAGTGTGGGGAGTGCAGGAGGCAGCCAATCAGTGATTCTCTCACATCATTGATATTTCTCCCCCCCCCGCCCCTTCCTCTCTGAAATATATATATCTTTTGGGATCCAGTATATGACCTATCTGGGACAGTGTTCCATGTATGGGCACTTGAGAAGAATATATATATATATTTGTTGCTGTTGGATAAGATGTTCTATATATGTCTGTTAGGTCTATTTAATCTAAACTATAGTTCAAGTCCAGTGCTTTCTTATTGATTTTCTGACTGGATGATCTATCCATTGTAGAAAATGGGATATTGAAGTCCCTTACTATTATCATGTTGATATGTAAGACATTATTATAAAATTAAGTTGTTATCAGTTTAAAGTACACCATTATAACTATAAGGTATTTTATATAAGACTCTTAACAACCATAAAGCAAAAACTTGTAGTACGATAGATACAAAATGAATAAAGAGAAAGAAATCAAAGAATACCACTATGTTCCATAAAATCACAAAGGAAAACAGCAAGAGAGGAAGAACAGAACAAATGAACTATACAACACCCAGAAAACAATGAACAAAGTGGCAATAATAAGTCCTTGCTTATTACTAATTACTTTAAATATAAGTAGATTAATTTCCTCATTCAAAACACATGGAGTGGCTGAATAAATTTAAAAAAAAAGAAAAAAGAAAACCAACTACATGCTATTACAGACTCATTTCAGCTTTAAGAATGCACACAGGCTGAAAGTGAAGGTATGAATAAAAATATTCGATGCAAATTAAAACCAAAAGAGAGCAAGGGAAGCTATATTTGTGGTCGGCAAACTGCTGTTTGCCAGCCACATGCGGCTCTTTGGCCCCTTGAGTGTGGTTGTTTCAGAAAATACCACGGCCTGGGCGAGTCTATTTGAAGAAGTGTCATTAGAAGAAGTTTAAGTTTAAAAAATTTGGCTCTCAAAAGAAATTTCAATCATTGTACTGTTGATATTTGGCTCTGTTGATTAATGAGTTTGCTGATCACTGAGCTATACTAATATCAGGCAAAATAGATTTTAAGTCAACAGCTATAATAAGAGATAAAAGGTCATTACATAGAGGTAAATAAATCAAGAGGATATAATAATTCTAAATATACATTCAGAAGACCTAAATATGTAACTCAAATATTAAGAAATCAAGCCCAGCAGGTGAGGCTCAGTGACTGAACACTGACCTATGAACCTGGAAGTCACAGTTCTATTCCCAGTCAGGGCACATGCCTGGGTTACAGGCTTGATCCCCAGTGTGGAGTGTGCAGGAGGCAGCAGATCAAGGATTCTCATCATTGATGTTTTTCTCTCTCACCTTCTCCCTTCCTCTTTGAAATCAATCAAAATATATTTTTTTAAAAAGTTAAGAGACCAAAAGGGAGAAATACTATACATTGCAACATGATAATAATAAGGGACTTCAGTATCCCATTTTCAACAATGGACAGATCATCCAGTCAGAAAATCAATAAGAAAACACTGGACTTGAACTATAGTTTAGATTAAATAGACGTAACAGACATATACAGAACATCTTATCCAACAGCAACAAATATATATATTCTTCTCAAGTGTCCATACACAGAACACTGTCCCAGATAGATCATATGCTGGATCACAGAACAAGCCTTTACAAATTTAAGAATTAGAAATCATAGCAAATATTTTTTCTAACCACAATGATATGAGACTAGATTAAAAACAGGAGGTAAACCAAAAATTCACAAATATATGGAAATTTAAAAACACATACACACAACTACTAAAACTAATAAACAAATTTATCAAGACTGTAGCATACAAGAGAAATATTTTTAAAAATCAGTTAAATCTATATACATTATAAGTGAACAAGCCCTAGCTGGTTTGGCTCAGTGGATAGAGTGTCAAACTGTGGACTGAAGGGTCCCCATTCAGATCAAGAGTGCACACCTCGGTTGCAGGCTTTCCCCAGCCCAGGCCCTGGTCAGGGTGCAAGCAAGAAGCAACCAATTGATGTGTCTCTCTCACATGGATGATTCTCTCTGTGTGTCTCTCCCCCTTCCACTCTCACTAAAAAACCAATGGGGAAAAAATATCCTCTGGTGATAATTAAAAATAAAATAAAATAGAAGTGAACAATTTATTTTTAATATATTTTTTATTGTTGATAGCATTACAGATATCTCCCATCCCCCCTCATTTCCTCCCTCCTCCCAGCCCCTACCCACCTCCCCATTTTTCACTACCCCTATTTCTCGTGTCCAGGGGCTACGTATATAAGTATATAAGTTTTTTGGTTTATCTCTTCTCATCTCCCCAACCCCACATTGAGATATGTCAGTCTGTACCATTTCTCCATGCTTTGGGTCTTATTTTGTTGGACAATTCATTTTAGAAGTAAATAATTTAAAAATGAAATAGCCCTAGCTGGTTTGGCTCAGTGGATAGAGCATTGGCCTGCAGACTGAAGGATCCTGGGTTTGATTCTGATCAAGGGCACATGTCTGGGTGGCAGGCTCAATCCCCTGTAGGGGACATGCAAGAGGCAGCCAATTGATAATTCTCATCATTGATATTTCTCTCTTCCTCTCTGAAATATATTTAAAAAAAAGATAAAAATGAAACCAAGAAAACAAATTCTCTAATCATATACAAAAATTAACTCAAAGAATTATAGACATAAATGTAAGAGCTAGAACTATTGAATTCTTAAAAGAAAATCCCATATAATAAAAGGCCGATATGGAAATCTACCTAACGGTGGAACCAACGGTTGCTATGATGCCCAGTGACCAATGGGGGAGCAGAAGCTCAATGCAGGAGCTTCCCCCGGGGGTCAGTGCACTCCCCAGGGAGAGCGCTGCTCAGCCAGAAGCCAGGCTCATGGCTGGTGAGCACAGCGGTGGTGTTGGGAGCCTCTCTTACCTCCACAGTAGCTCTAAGGATGTCCAACAGGGGGCTTAGGCGCATTCCCCACGGAGAGTAGGCCTATCCCATTATCCCCTGAGGGCTCCTGGACTGCGAGAGGGCACAGGATGGGCTTAGGTACCTCCCCAGTGCATGTGTTTTGTGCACCGAGCCTCTAGTACAGGTATAAGTCTTTGTGATCTTGGACTAGGAAATGGTTTCTTTTTCTTTTTCTCTTTCTTTTAAAAAAAATATATTTTATTGATTTTTCACAGAGAGGAAGGGAGAGAGAGAGTTATTGTAGAAACATCTATGAGAGAGAGTCATCAATTAGCTGCCTCTTGCACGCCCCCTACTGGGGATGTGCCCGCAACCAAGGTACATGCCCTTGACCGGAATCGAACCCGGGACCCTTTAGTCTCCAGGCCGACGCTCTATCCTCTGAGCCAAAACGGTTTTGGCTAGGTAATGGTTTCTTAGATAAGATGCTGAAAGCACAAACAACAACAACAAAAAGTAAGTCAATTGAATTCATCAAGATTTTAAACTTTTGTATTTCAAAGGGCCATTAAGAAAGTAAAAGAAGACTACCCACAGAATGAAAGAAGATATTTACAAATCATTTCTCTGATAAGAGACTAATTTTCAGAGTACATAAACAACTCTTACAACATAACAATAAAAAGATAAATAACCCACTTTTTTTTTTTAATGTGAAAAGGATTTTAACAGACATTTCTCCAGAGAACATATACATAAAAATGGCCAATAAACACATGAAAAGAAGTTCAACATTATTAGTCACTAAGAAAATAAAAATCAAAACCACTCTACGATGTCTATAATAAAAAAAAAGACAATAAAAAAGTGTTGACAAGAATGTGGAGAAATTGAAACTTTCATACATTGCTGGCAGAAATATAATATAGTGCAGCCACTTTGGAAAACAGTTTGGCAGTATCTCACAAAGTTAAACGTAGAGTTGCCAAAGGAGCAATTCTACTCCAATGTATGTACTCAAGAGAGATGAAAAAGTGCATTCACACAAGAACTTGTACACAAATTTTTATAGCAACATTATCCATACTATTCAAAAAATGGAAGCAACACTCATACCCAGCACTGTAAGCTGGATAAATAGAATGTGGTACATCCATACAATGGAATAATATTCAACTATAAAAATTAATGAAAAACTTATTTCATCCTTGCTACAACATGAATGAACTTGGAAAACATTTTGCTTAGTGAAAGAAGCTACCAAAGGTCACACACTATGTGATTCCTTTTATATAAAATGTCGAGATTAAGCAAATCCATAGAGACAGAAAGTGGTCGTCAGGGGCTAGGAGGGGAGGAGAATCAGGAATGTCTGCTAATGAGTATAAGAGTTTGGGGAGGGAGATAGAATTTTATGAAATTAGTATGGTTGCACAACTTTGTGAATACACCAAAAATCATGGAATTGTTCTCTTAAAAAAGTAATTTTTGTGATTTATGTCAATAAAAAGAAGAACTAGATCATCTGAATGAATTTATATCTATCAAAATTTATATTTTATAGTTAAAACTTTCCAACAAGGAAAAATTCCAGGCCCAGATGGCTTCACTAGTAAATTCTAGCAAGTAATTAAGGATGAGGTAATACAAATCCCAAAAAACGTTAAGAAGACATAGAAGGGAATACTTCCCAACTAATTTTATGAGGCCAGTGTTACTGATACCAAAACCAGACAAAGACATTACAAAAGGAAAAAACAGCCTAACAAATATAGACAAAAGATCAGCACACCAAGGCCTGTGGGCCAAAGCCAGCCAGAAAATAATGTTTTGTTAAAACACAGCCACACCCATTTATTTACATATTGTCTATTGCTGCTTTCATGCTACAGTGGTGAATGTGAGTAGTTATGGCACAAATCATATGGTCTACAAAGCTTCCAATACAGGGTGGGGCAGAGGAGGTTTACAGTTGTTTATATGGAAGATAATACAATAATTAATAAATAATAATGCAAGAGTACAAGAATAAACTTTCAAGTATTCACAACTGTAAATCTACTTTCTCCTCAGCCTGTACTTATTACCTGACTCTACAGAAAAAGTTTGCTGGCCCCTGCTATAGACAATAGCTCTCATGAAGAAAGATGAAAATCCACCAAGAAATATATAAGACAGATAAAACATATAAAGATTGCATGGAATTTATTCCATAAATGCAGTGTTGGTCTACCAAAATATGAAAATAAATCAGTCATTGTAATGTAACATATTGACAAAATAAAGGTTAAAATGATATGGTGCCTTACTGGCATGGCTCAATGGTTGAGCATTGACCTATGAACCAGAAGGTCATGGTTCAACTCCTGGACAGGGCACATGCCCAAGAGGCAGGCTCCATCCCCTTATTAGGGCATGCAGGAGGCAGCTGATCAATGATTCTCTCTCATCATTGATATTTCTATCTCCCTCTCTCTTCCTCTCTGAAATCAATAAAAATATATTTTTAAATGATATGGTCATATCAATAGTTGCAGAAAAAAGCCGTTAATAAAATCCAAGCCGTTAATAAAATTTATTAATTAGCTGGTTTGGCTCGGTGGATAGAGTGTCGGCCTGTAGACTAAAAGATCCCGGGTTTGATTTTGATCAAGGGCACATGCCCGAGTTGTGGGTGCAATCCCCAGTGTGGGGTGTGCAGGGGACAGCTGATCAACGATTCTCTCTTATCATTGATGTTTCTACCTCTATCTCTCTCTCTCTCCCTTCCTCTTTAAAAATCAATAAAAATATATTTTTTTAAAAAAAATTCAATATCTGTTCATGATAAAAATACTTTTCAGGGAAATTTTCCCATTGGGCATGTAGGAAATTTGTAAGTCACTGCTCTGTTCTAACAACAAATAAAAGGCCGAACAAACTGAAAAATCAACAATTCTTCTTAGATCCATCTGAGAAGTTAGGTCACAGGAAAATTGCTGCACCCAAAGCTGCAGAGACATCAACATCATTAGTCACAAACAATTACAACTTAGCAGAATAGAAGCCCATAAGCAGAAAGCAGAGGGGATCAGTGCCAGGGTAGGCAAACCTGAACTATCAATATAATTGACAAATGGCTGAAGACTCAGTGTGGACAAGTCTGAGAGATAAAAACTCTAGAGGGACCAATTATAAGGTGACCTGTTTCCCCCAACACACACACAAACACACACACACACACACACAATTTTGTGAGTTTGTGAATTTACCTCCTGGAGCTCTACCAGGTTCTCACAATGAATATCAGAAAAATCTCCTCATGCTTTTGGCAGTTGGGAGGGAAATTAAACCTTTATAAAATACATCAGAGCATTCTGTTCTTCTTAATAAAGCCCTCCCTCAGGAGAAACCATCAAACCAGAGCCCAACTTGTTGAGTTTTTATCAGAACCTAATTAACTTGGGGGAAGAGAAATACCCAACTCCAGTCCACTCAAGCCATCCTGTTCCACCCAAGTGGGGGGTGAGGGTGGGTGGGTGGTGGGGAGACAACTGAGAAGCACTTGTGAATGTCACAGTCCAGAGGCATAATTTCACTAAAAGACTGAGACCTAATTATAATACTATAGAATGCTCCACACACATTACCACTACATCACTGAAGACCTATTTACAGACAGTCCTTTCACCTAGTATATCATGTCTAACTATAAAAAAAAACATTACAAGGCACACTAAACGGCAAAAAATAAACAAACAAAACACAGACTGAAGAGACAAAGTATCAGAGCCAGACATGGCAGGGATATTGGAATTATCAGACCAAGAATTTAAAACAACTATGATCAATATGCTAAGATAATAAGATAAAGTAGACAGCATGCAAGAACAGATGGACAACGGAAGCAGAGATATGGAAATTCTTAGAAAGAAATACTAGAGATCAAAAAGCACTGTAACGGAAATGAAGAACCCCTTTGACGGGCTTATTAGCAGACTGGGCTCAGCTGAGGAAAGAACCTTTGAGCCTGAGGATACCTCCATTGGAATCTCTAAAACTGAAAGGCAAAGAGAAAAAGAACTGGGGGGAAAAGAACAGAATATCCTAAGACTGTAAGACAACTACCAAAAGGTGTGACATATGCATGGTTGTAATATCAGAAAGAGAAGAGAGAAGGGGGAACAGAAGAAATATTTGAAACAATAATGACTGAGAATTTCCCCAGACTAATGTCAGATACCAAATACAGATCCAAAAGGCTCAGAAAACGTTAAGCAGGGTGCATGACAAAAACCTACACCAAGGCATATAATATTCAAACTAAAGAAGCCAGGGGTAAAAAACAAAAAGCACCTTATCTACAGAAGATCAAAGATGAGAATTACATCTGGCTTCTCCTCAAAATTTATGCAAGCAAAAAGAGAGTAGAGGGAAATAATTAAAGTGTTAAAAGAAAAGAAAAATACCAACCTAGAATTCTGTAACTCATGAGATTATCCTTTTAAAATGAAGAAGAAATAAAGACTTTCTTAGACAAATAAAAATTGAAATAATTTGTTTCCAGTAAACTAGCTTTGCAAGATACATTCAAAGAAGTTCCTTAGAGTCCTCAAAAATTAAAAATGGATCTGTCGCCGAAACCGGTTTGGCTCAGCGGTAGAGTGTGGGTCTGTGGACTGAAAAGTCCCGGGTTCGATTCTGGTCAAGGGCATGTACATTGGTTGTGGGCACATCCCCGGTGGGGGGTGTGCAAGAGCCAGCTGGTCGATGTTTCTCTCTCATTGACGTTTCTAGCTCTCTATCTCTCTCCCTTCCTCTCTGTAAAAAAATCAATAAAATATATATATTTTTAAAAATGGATCTGTCTATGACCAAGTGATTCTGCTTCTGGGGATTTATCCAAAGAAACTCAAGATTTGAAAGAATATATGCACCCCTACGTTTATTGCAGCATTATTTACAACAGATAAGCTATGGAAGCAACCCAAGTACCTATTAATAGAAGAGTGGATTAAAAAACCCTGGTACATACCGTGTTTCCCCGAAAATAAGACATCCTCCGAAAATAAAACCTAGCGCATGGAAAGATAAGACATCCCCTGAAAATAAGACCTAGCGCAACTTTGGGAGAAAAATTAATATAAGACACTGTCTTATTTTCGGGGAAACAGGGTATATACCATGGAATATTATCTACAATAATAAAAGAGAAACATGCAAAAATGACCATACCTCTGTAATGCCTATCAGCCAATTAGGAATGAGTATGCAAATTATCCCAACAAAGCTGGCGGGTTAATTTGTATACACAGGAGCAGAGCGGCTGGGTAGGGCGGGATGCCTGCTATGAGGGGGAAGGTGACTGCGGAGGGAGCTACAGGAGTGGTGCTCCAGCCAGGAGGAAGGACTTGCAGGCTCCCTGGTGGCTGGGAGCAAAGCCAGTGGAAGGAAGGCCTATTCTTGCATGAATCTTTGTGCAACAGGCCTCTAGTTCAGCCATAAGAAAGAATAAAATTTTACCATTTGTGATAACTCAGTGAAAGAAGTCAGTCAGAGAAAGACAAATACCATGTGAGTTCACTTATATGTGGACTCTAAAGAACAAAATAAACAGACAAAATTGAAATAGACTCATAGATACAAAGAGAGAACTGGTGGTCGCTAGAAGGGAATGGGAATTGGGGCACTGGGTGAAAGTGGTGAAGAGACTGAGAAGCACAATTTAGTAGCTACAAAACAGTCATGGGAAAGTGAATAAAGCATAGGAAATATAGTCAATAGCATTGTGATAACTATGTATGGTCTCAGGTGTGGTACTGGAAATATTGAGGGGAACACTATGTAAAGTATATGATTGTCAAACCACTAAGCTGTACACCCAAAACCAATATATAGTAAATTATTTTAAAAGAAGTTCCTTAAAGAGAAGGTAAATCATATAAGGTCAGAAAATCAGATATAAATAAAGGAAGAATGTCAAAGAAGAAATAAGTGAAGATAAAAGAAAAACTTTTATTTTTCTTATTTTTAATTGATATAAAAGATAGTTTGTTCAAAATAATAATAACAACAATGTATTGGATTGTGTATTCAGATATATATGTGTATATTATATATATATATATATATATATATATATATATATATATATATATATATGCTTATGTGCGAGTGAAATGAATAACAGCAATGGTACACAGGACAAGAGGGAGAAATTAGAGTTATTTTGTTATTATAAGGGACTTGCACTACCTGTGAAGAGGTATATGTTATTGGAAAGTGAACTTGGATTTATATGTTTGTAAATATATATTGCAAACTCTAGGGCAACCACTAAAAAAGTTTAAACAAAAGTAAAAGAAAGGAGAGAATATGGAATAATAAAAATGCTCAATTAAAATCTAAAAGGCAGAAAAAGAGTGGAAGGCAAAATAGGAGAAAAGAACAAGGTAGACAAATAGAAAACATAACAACTATGGGAGATATTAACCCAACTATATCAATAATCACTTTGAATGCCAATGGTCTAAATGCACCAATTAAAAGACAGATTGTCAGAGTGGATAAAAAAAAAAAATAGGACCCAACTACTATACATATTGTCTACAAGAAACCCATTTTAAACATGATCATACACATAGATTAAAGGTAAATGGATGGGCCCTAGCTGGTTTGGCTCAGTGGAAAGAGCGTCGACCTGGGAACTGAAGGGTTACAGGTTTGATTGCCGTCAAGGGTACGTATCTTGGTTGCAGGCTTCTCCCAGCTGAGCCCTGGATAAGGGTTCATGCAGGAGGCAACCAATTGTTATGTTCCTCTTACATTGATATTTCTCTGTCTTTCCCTCTCTCTTCTACTCTCTCTAAAAAATCAATGGAAAAATATCCTAGGGTGAGGATAAATAAATAAATAAATGGAGCCCACCTTGCATGGCTCAGTGGTTGAGCATTAATCTATGAACCCGAGGTTGCTCCTGGACTTCTCACTGTTTGTGCCAATGTCACCCCTTGGCTTCAAACTGTATTATGCTCAAACTTGAAAGATACTGGAGAATATAATGGTAGACTCTACACTGGATCAGTGGTACTCTGAATTCTTATCTTTTTTTTCCAATGTTCCTGCTAATAATTGACTTTTGAGAGCCCTCAGATAGCTCTTCCACATATTTTGTTCAAACTTTACAACTGTATTCAACAAGAGAGACAGGATGGAGTGCTCTTACTCCATTTTATCCAGAACCAGAACATAAAGATTTCTTTGGACATACAAAAGAATTAATCACCAGCAGATCTTCATTTCAAAAATGTTCAAGGCAGAGGCAGTTAGGGGCAAGATCAGGCCAGCACAGGGGAGCAAGCAGTTAGGGGCGAGATCAGTCTGGTTTGAGAGAGCAAGCAGTTAAGAGGCGATTAGGCCAGCAGGGGAGGGCAGTTAGGGGCAATCAGACTGGCAGGGGAGGGAAGTTAGGGGGCGATCAGGCAGGCAGGCAGAAGTGGTTAGGGGCGATCAGGCAGGCAGGCAGGCAGGCAAAGTTAGGAGTTAGCTGTCCTGGATTGTGAGAGGGATGTCCAACTGCCTGTTTGGGATCAGGCCTAAACGTGAAGTTGGACATCCCCCAAGAGGTCCCAGTTGGAGAGGGTGCAGGCTGGGCGGAGGGTCCTCCCCCTCCCCCACCCTCCCGCACAAATTTCGTGCACCTGGCCTTTAGTAGATGTACATAAAGGAATGAAGAGCACCAGAAATGGTAAGTATGTGGGTAAACATAAAAGACTTTTAATTATTTATTAAATCTTTTCAAAAAATAATTGACCAACTAAAGTAAAAATAATAATAATGTATTGTGGAGTTCACAACATGTAAAAGAAAAATATAAGAAAACGGCTTCAAAGAGGAAAAATAGAGGGACAATGTTATAATATTTTATACTATATTTTACATGATATAATGTTACTTGAAGATAGACTAATAAGTTAAAGATGTATACTATAAGCTATAAAGTAATCACTAAATAATAAAAAACCAAGAGTTATACCTAATAAACTGATGAATAAAATAGGACCATAAAAAGTATTTAGTTAGTGCTTTTAAATGCCAAATAGAAGGAAAAAGAAAAAGAACAGATGTGTCAAATAGAAAACAAATATCAAGATGGCAGAATTAAATCCCACTGTAACAATAACTATGTAAGTATAAATGGCCAAACCTGGATTACAGCATATTTTTATATGGCCTCAAGCTAAGAATAGCTTGAACATTTATCCATTACTAGAGGCCGAGTGCATGAAATTCGTGCGGGGGGGGGGGGGGGGGGGTCCCTCAGCCCAACCTGCACCCTCTCCAATCTGGGGCCCCTTGGGGGATGTCCAACTGGGCCTAAACAGCCAGTCAGACATCCCTTTCACAATCTAGGACTGCTGGCTCCCAACTGCTCTCCTGCCTGCCTGATTGCCCCCTAACCACTCCCCTACCAGCCCAATCGTCCCCAACTGCCTTCCCCTGCATATTCCCTATTTATTAGATAGGGTTTTGTTGCCAAAACCGGTTTGGCTCAGTGGTAGATAGGGTTTTGTTTTGCTTTGTTTTGTTTTGTTTTAACATATTGGACAGCCCTAACTGGTTTGGCTAGGTGGATGGAGCATTGGCCTGGGTTCCAGATTCGACTCCTGTCAAGGGCATATACCTTGGTTGGGGGAACATACCCAATGGAGAATGAGCAGGAGGCAGCTGATTGGTGTTTCTCTCTCATCGATGTTTCTAGCTCTCTATCCCTTTCCCTTCCTCTCTGTAAAAAATCAATAAAATATATATTTTTTTAAAAAGGGAACCCGGGACCTTTCAGTCCACAGGCTGACGCTCTATCCACTGAGCCAAACCGGTGCCAGCTGGCACAGAACTTTTAAAACCCTTGTGATTTTCTATGTGGTAAGACCACTAGGAGCATCTCTTATTTTAATACTAGAGGCCCGGTGCACAAAATTCATGCAAGGTGGTGTGTATCCCTCAGCCCAGCCTGCACCCTCTCCAATCTGGGACCCCTCGAGGGATGTCCAACTGCCCTAAACATCCCCCACACAATCTAGAACTGCTGGCTCCCAACTGCTCGCCGGCCTGCTGTCCTGATTGCCCGTAACCACTTCTGTCTGCCAGCCTGATCACCCCCTAAACACTCCCATGCCAGCCTGATTGATGTCTAACTGCTCCTCTGCCAACCTGTTTGCCCCTAGCTGCCCTCCCCTGCAGGCCTGGTCCCCCCCAACTACTCTACACTGAAGGCCTGGTCACCCCCAACTGCCCTCCCCTGCTAGATGGCAGCCATCTTGTGTCCACATGGGGATCACACCATGGGGGTGCGGCAAGATCCCAGCCCAGGCTGCTGGCACTGGGAGGGGGTCACGCCGTAGGGGTGCAGTGCCCCTGCCAGGCGAGACCCCAGCCCAGGCTGCCGCCCGCTGGCAGGGAATCGCACAGTGGGAGTGTGGTGCCCCTGCCAGGCTGAGACCCCATCTAAATATAAAATGTAAAGCTCTAAAATTTTTAGGAAAAAACTGTTATGACCTAGGATAGGCAAAGAATTCTTCAATATGACACCGAAACTACAACTGGTGAAATAGAAAAAAAAATTGGTGCTTCATCAAAATAATCAGCTTTTGCTCTGTGAATGTCATGATTAAGGAGTGGGGAGGGGGTGGGGTTAGGGCCAATGTGACCTCTTTGGCTCTTTGCATGTCCAGACACCTGCGCAGGCTTCTGGCCCGTACACATCTGGGCTTTGCAACATGTCTTGACCGCCCATGGGAAACTGTTACAACAGGTGCGATGCAGAAATACCCAAACCCTAAGAATCCAAGTGTGGTTGGAGTTGATGTATTGGACAGACACAGAGATCCTTCTGGAGAACTGCCGTGGACTTCTCAGCACAGAGTGGGGGTGGTCTTCATTGTGAAACCTCTTACTGGTGCAGCAAGAACCAAAACAAGTGTGCAAAAACACTCTGTAGCTGCTCCTGTGGAGAAAACAATGGAACTTAAACCCGCTAATATTTCATTTACAAATATGGTTTAGGTAGATAAGAGACTTATATACAAACCACATCCTCAGGACCCAGAAAAGACTTTTTGACTCAAGAGGCCATAAACAATGTGAAAGGAATCGGTCTCAGTAGTTACCTCAAAGGGCTGATGGCAACTACGATACCTTCAAATGCTAATAAAGGCCGAGAAGCAATGGAATGGGTGACACAAATTAAATGCAGAGACTGACGAGCTGACAGCTTGGCAAGAGGGAGCAGAAGGACGCCAGCAGCATTTGTAGAGAAATGATGATGAAAGTTGGTATGCAACACCCAGCCCCCACCGGGTCTCTCTTAACTGGCATTATATTTACTTATTTAAAAACACACACACACACACACACACACACACACACACACACACGACTATACACCATGGGAGACCAAGACGGGTTCCTCCATGGAACTTCTCGCCAGATTGGCTCAGCCCACGCTTGCCTGTCTTCGGCGGCTGCTGCTCTTCCTCCAGAGTAAGGCAACGAGAGGGCATGCAGGAGGCTGGGGGGAGGGGGCTGTGACCCGCTCATCCCCCTAACCAACTGCCACGGCCTGTGGGAGCATCCAGGGATCACCGGGCCCGACGCGTCCTGAGTGACTCAGAAATAATGTTGAGTCCTGACCGGTTTGGCTCAGTGGATAGAGCGTTGGCCTTCGGACTGAAGGGTCCCTGGTTTGATTCCGGTCAGGGACATGTACCTTGGTTGTGGGCACATATTCAGTAGGGGGTGTACAAGAGGCAGCTGATTGATGTTTCTCTCTCTTCAGTGTTTCTAACTCTCTATCCCTCTCCCTTCCTCTCTAAAAAAATCAATAAAATATATTAAAAAAGAAAGAAAGAAAGAAAGAAAGAAAGAAAGAAAGAAAGAAAGAAAGAAAGAAAGAAAGAAAGAATGTTGACATTTGGAAACCCTCATGGAACTTGCATGCAGAACAGGCAACAATCTATGGCAGCCAGGGATTTGAAGGAATCTGTTCCTTTCGGTGAGACCACTGCCAGCACCACCCTGATGCTTTGGACCTGCCTCCAACCTCTGGTGGTCTTCTGATGGTGCTGTTGGCCTGGTGGGATCCCTTCCAGAGGTTACCACCCATGAGAAAGGGGAGGAAAGCTGGCAGGTAAGGAAAGGCATAAGCAAAATGGGAGAAGAAGTGGATCATGAGGTGTAACTCTTGTGGCTGGAAATATGGTGACCTGGAGCCAAGGAAGTACCAGGTGTACTGGTTAATAATGAGGATTTTTTTTCCCAATAAATGGAGTTACACATATGTTGATATATATGCGATTTGATATGTATGCTTTTTTGTTGTGCTGACAACATGCTTCAAAGCTTCATGTGTCAAATTTGCTGAAGGTGTTAACACCATAGATATTTTTATGCTTAAAAATGTTGCATTTCATGCCCCCAAAAAAGAGCATTTGCGGGAAGTTTTAATTCATTACTTTATTTTGAAGAAAAAGTTATCGTATACTTCGGGAAGCTTAGGGTGAACATGCTCCATCTCAAGATACTTGTGAGCGCTGGTTTAAAAACGAAAGACAAATGGAAAACCGAAAATTCATCTGTAAAATGTTGCTTCAACAGCACAAAAGAAAGTCTTTTTTTTTTTTTTTTTTTTTTTTTTTTTTTGCATCAAATTGTGACTGGCAATGAAAAGTGAATTTATTTTGAGAATCCCAAATGCACAAAACCATGGGTTGATCCAGGTCAACCATCAACATCGAGTGCAAGGCCAAATCTCTTCAGAAAGAAGACAATGCTCTGTTTTTGGTGGGATCAAGAAGGTGTGGTGTATTATGAGCTTCTAAAGCCAGGTGAAACCGTTAATACTGATCTCTACCGACAACAAATAATCAATTTGAACCACGCTTTGATTGTAAAATGACCAGAATGAGCCAGAAGACATGGCAAGTGATTTTGCTTCATGATGAGACACCATCACATGCTTCAAAACCAGTTAAAGACACGTTAAAAGATCTTGCCTGGGAAGTATTAACCCACCCGCTGTATTCACCAGACCTTGCTCCTTCAGATGACCACTTGTTCCCATCCATGGCACATGCACTTTCTGAGCAGCACTTCAAAACATATGAAGAAGTGGAAAATTGGGTCTCCGAATGATGTGCCTCAAAACAAGAAAAGTTCTATTGGGATGGTATTCACAAATTACCTGAAAGATGGAGGAAATGTGTAGCTAGCGATGGACATTACTTTGAATAAAACACTTTGATGTTTCTCTTGAAATTATCCTGTTTTCTTGGATTACAAAATCTGAATTATTAATCAGTTAACAGTTAATCTGCATTATTAACTGGTCAACAATTAATCTGCATTATTAGCCAGTTAATAATCTGTATTATTAATTAGTTAATAGTTAATCCATACTATTAACTGGTTAATAATTAACCTGTATTATTAATTGGTTAATAGTCAATCCACACCATTAACTGGTTAATTAGTAATCCACATTATTAATAGGTTAATAGATAATCCATATTATTAACCAATTAATAGTTCATCCATATTAACCGGTTAATAATTAATCCACATTATTAAGCATAATAATGTGGATTTTGTAATCAAAGAAAACATTATAATTTCAAGAGAAGCATCAAAAGTGCTTTATTCAAAGTAGTATTCATTGCTCGCTACACATTTCCCCATCTTTCAGGTACCATCCCAATAGAACTTTTCTTGTTTTGAGGCACACCATTCAGAGATCAAATTTTCCTCTTCTTCATATATTTTGAAGTCCTGCTCAGAAAGTGCAAGTGCCATCAATTGGAACCAGTGGTAACCTGAAGGAGCAATACAACAAAATAACATACACATCAAATCGTTTATATCAACCTATGTGTAACTCCATCTATTGAAAAAAAATCCACTTTATTAACCAGTACACCTAGGAGTTCCTCTCACACTGGCCCCTCCATTGTAATGACCTATGCTATTGCTCATCTTTTGCATTCTGTGGTGGTTCTCCCAAGAGTGAAGACAGAGGGAGATAATGTTGTGTTAAAGTTCTCCCCGAGAAAGTGGCCAGCAGCAGCTCCCTCACAGCACCCCTCAGAAACCTCTGCAAAGGAGATTCCCCGTGGCCTCACCTCTCCAGAAGTGCTTCTCCATCCCCAGTCAGAATGGCTACCCCTCACCACCCAGGCTGCAGAGAGCTCTACCTCCAGCGGGGGCGCTCTCAGGCCTGCTCCTCCCCAGCCTGAGGAGGGCACTCTTCCTCCGGGTGCAAAGGCTCAACCTTTTAAGCCGTGATCAAGCTCCAAGGAGCCACGGTATTTCTCATTCTCCGTATGGCAATCCGAACGGCTCTTTTCTTGTACCAGAAACAGTCCGTTGTTCCTGATACAACTGACCATTTGTGGACAGACCATTTATGGACAGAAGTAATTACTAATATAGGGTTTGGAGTATATGTCTTTATATTCTATTCAAAGAAAAAAATGTGGCTAAAATCTTAGAAAATTCTTGGTATTTTGCTTCAACCTCATCTTAGTATACTTGGTTACTAATACTTAAAATAATATTTACAAAAATACATAGAGCCCCAGCCAGCATGGCTCAGGGGATGAGTGTCTATTCCCTGTCAGGGCACCCACTCGGGTTGCGGGCTCAGTCCCCTATAGGGGGCGTGCAGGAGGCAGTTAGTCAATGAAATCAATAAAAATATGCATCTTAAAAACAACAACACATAGAGATATGTATTCAGACCACCTCTGTTTCAGGAGAGGACATTAATGATATTAAATGATCATAAAAATAAAAAATGCAACTATATTTTAGGCAGAATTGTTTTAAGCTGAAAAAAGGCAATGGGGCTTGATCAAAACAAAGAGGAGCAGGATTTCTAAATCAAAGGGAACGTCTGAAATTACTAGGGTTATTTGAAATGACTGTCTGGTTTTGAGAACTCCAGCATCCACTGTGAAAAATGTAACAACTTTTGAAAAGTCCTTGGAAATTGGTGTTAGCATATTAAATCTCCTTAAGGTAGAATTTTAAAACCTGTCATACTTTGGAACTCTACTTGGCTTCAGACCAACCCAGAACAAAGCAGGGCCGCCTCTACATCGACACAATTGCCCTGCTGTGGTGAACTTCAAGAGAGAATCCACTTTAAAAGGAGAAATTGTATAGCTTGAAAGGATATATTAACTTGTGTAAAACAACCTGTTCTGTATAACCACCATTAAAAACCACAGCATTTTAATTGGGAACTTAAATGACATTTTTGGAGTGAAAATGATCATGCAAGTAAAATGTAACTCCAACAAAAATACGATTTTATTGTATTAAATGAGTACTGTATTGGTTTGCCAAAGCTTTGAAACATAGTGAAGGTATTACTTTACTCAGATTTGTTCTTTACGACTTAGTATGCTGTATCGTGGGCTGATTATGTTAACTGAAAAAGTAAAGTCATTACTGCGGGGAGAGGGAGAAAGGAAGAAAGAAAAATTACAGAGAGAAAATATTTGTAAAATATGTATATAAGAAAGGACCTGTATCTAAATACACATAAAGAATAACTCATAATAAGAAGTCAATTTCTGTACCTCCCCCGACCCCCCAAAAATGGGGAAATGTTTGAACAGACACTCCTGTGAAGAAGATAAAACAGGTTACAATACTGACACCAATTCCACTGTGTGTGTTTCCCAACACCACTACAGCACTTTGGGGTTTTTATGGAGGCGTCATTACATAAACATGATTGATTAAACCATTGGCCATTGGTGATTGAACTCAATCTTCAGAGGGGCGGGAGAAGGGAAGAATGGAAGTTCCAACCCTCTAACCACCTGTTGGTTCACCTGTCAGCCAGTCCCCATCCTGAGGTTAGCTATGGACTTTCCAAACGCCGCTTCATTAACATAACAAAATATGTCTTTATTGCTTTCATCGCTCAGGGCATTCGAAAGGTTTTAGGAGCTCTGGGCCAAGAATAAGATCGAAGACCAGATATATATTTCTTCTTATAGATCACAATATCACACAGGTAAATGAACAGATGTTCAACATAATTGGTCATTAGAGAAATGCTATTTAAAACCACATTAAGATACCACTGCACACCTCTTAGAGGGAGTAAAATGTTTAGAGGCTGATCACATGAAGTGTTGGCAAAGATAAAGAACAACTAGGACTCTCCTGCACTGCTAGTGCGAATGTAGCATGATACAACCACTTTGGAAAACAGTTTGGCAGTTTCTTAAAAAGTCAGACATATACCTACCAGATGACCCAACCATCCTACTAATATTGCATATTAGAAGCACATTACACATAAACACATATAGTCAATGTCAATGTACTGATTCTATCATGGTATTTTTCTATGCACCATTGTAACATTAAGTGTTTATTTGAATAGTTCATGTAGAAAGCACTGGTAATAATGATACCTACTTATATTGTAATTAGTAATAAACTTGAAATATTTTTATTTTCATTGTGATTATAATTAATTCCCTTTTTCAGTTTAAAAAATAAGTATGAACAAATTTTTAATTTTAAACAAAGGTATATCGCCAATGTAGAACAATGGAGTCATAGGAGCTAGGACTATGACTACAATAGGAAAGAAAAAATGGAAACTGAGAAACTATATTGCAAATTTCATAATGAACTGCAAATTGGCTTCGGTAGAGCAAAAAAAAAAAAAAAAGCACTTTGTTTTGTGTAAAATATTTTTAAATAATAAAGTATGCAATATTAAGAAACATTTCAGCAAATACATAATACATTTTTAAACTTTTTCCTTGCCAGCCAGTGTTGCTCAGTGGTTGAGTGTCCACCCATGAATCAAGAGGTCACTGGTTAGATTCCGGGTCAGGGCACATGCCCGGGTTATGGGCACAATCCCCATTGGGAGGTGTGCAGGAGGCACCCAATTGATGTTTCTCTCTCATCTATGTTTTTATCTCTCTATACTTCTCACTTCCTCTCTAGAATCAATTGGAAAACATTTTTTTAAAACTTTTTGACAAAAAAATTGACGAAATGACAAAATTAGCCACCTAAATCAGATTTTAAAGACATTTTAAACAATTTGTACCAGAATCTGAGTTGGTCAATTTAGCCAGCTGTAAAGTAGCTAGAATTCAACAATGTGAAAAGGAAATCTAAGGGACAAGATAATATATTTGCAAATCATGTATCTGATAAGGGGTTGGAACCCAAAATATTAAAAAAAAACAAACAAAAAAACAAAAAAAACACAAAAACACACATACAACTCAATGGCAAAAAATAAAATCTTATTTTAAAATGTGCAAAGAGCACGGCCCGCAACTGATGGCCCTCACTGGTTTGGCTCATAGAATGCCAGCCTTCAAACTAAAGGGTCCTGGGTTCGATTCTGGTCAAGAGCACTTGCCCAGGCTGCAGACTCAATCACCAGAGGGAAGCATACAGGAGGCAGCTGATCGATAATGCTCTCTCATCATTGAGGTTTCTATCTATCTCTCTCCCTTCCTTTCTGAAACCAATAAAAACATATTTCTTAAAAAACACCCACAAACTGATTGTTACCAGAGGGGAGCGGTAGAGGTTGGGCAGAAAAGGGGGAGTAGATTAAGAAGCACAAACATCCAGTTATAAAATAAATCATGGGGATGTAATGTACAACTTAGGGAATGTAGGTGTTTGGTTTTTTTTAAAGAACTCTTATAACTCATAACAAAAATACTTGAATAGATACTTCTCTAAATAAAATATGTAAATGACCAAAACTCTCATGAAGAGATGGCTAACATTATTAGTCATTAGGGAAATATAAATCCAAACTATAATGACACTGCTTCACACCCACAAGGATGGCTATAATTAAAAAAATGGAAAATAAGTTTTGGTGAGAGGGTGGAGAAATTGTAACCGTCATACATTGCTGGTGAGAATGTGAAACAGTATAGTCGCGGGGGAGACACCGCGTGGCAGTTTCTCAATAGCAATTCCTAAGAGAACCGAAAACATATGTTCACACGGAAACTTGCACAAAAATGTTCATGGCAGTACTATTTACCATAGCCTAAACATGGAAACAGGCCAGGTGTCCACCAACTGATGAACAGATAAACAGATCGTGGTATGGTCATACAATGGAACATGGCTGAGCCACTTAAAAGAATGAAGTTTTGGTACTTTCTACAATGTGGATGAACCTTGAAAACATTATGCCAAGTGAAAGGAACTAGACACTTTAATATAAAACAGTGAAAATAGCCAAGTCCATGGAGACAGAAAGGAGATTAGAATGAGAGCATGAGGAATGGCAGCTTAATGGGTATTGGGTTTCCTTTCAGAGTGATAAAAATTAGAGAGTGGTGATGCTTATATATATTGTGAATGTACTAAATATCACCGAACTTTACATTTCAAAATGTTTAAGATGGTAAACTTTATGCTCAGAATGTTTTACTATAGAAAAAAAAAGTACGTAATCAAAAAGAAAATAAACAGACAAGGCACAGACTTGGAAGAAAATATATTTACAAAACATATATCTGGCAAAGGACTTGTATCCACAATATGTCAGTAAATCCTACAAATCAATAATAAAAAATAACTCAGCTAAAAAAAATGGGAAAACACTTCCCATTCTCAAATGACATTACACACGTCTCAATTTTATAACTGATAATAAGTTCAACATAATTAGTCTGCAGGAAAATGCAAATTAAAATCACTCTGAGGTACCACTACAAAGCTATAAGAATTCAGATTTTCAATGGATATATACTGTATGATACTACTGTAAAGTCTAAAATTAAAACGACCAAATGTTGATGAGAATGTGGAGCAACAATTTTCTTTATCGCTGGAGTAAATGTAATACATGCAAACACTGTGAGAAAGGTTTTGACTCTTTCCTGTTTGGTTAAACATACGCTTTTCTTATCACCCAGTCATTCTACTCCTAGTTAGTTACCCTAGAAAACATTCTGAAATAATGGAAATTTTCTCTGCCTTGACTGATCTTATGGACTGAAAGTCTGTGTCCCTCCAAGGTCATATTTTAAAGCCCTAACCACCAATGCCATGGTACTTGGAGGCGGGACCTTTGAGAGGTGATTAGGTTTTGGTGAGTTCATGAGGGTGTGGTCCTCATAATGGGATTAGCAACCTCACAAAAAAGCAGAAGGGTTCTCTCCCTCTCTCTCCCTCTCTCTCCCTCTCTCTCCCGCTCTCTCTCCACATCCCTGGTGCACTGCCATGTGAGGACACAGCCAAAAGGTGGCCACCTGCAAGCCAGGAAGAGAGTTCGCACCAGGGATTGAATCTATCACCACCTTGATCTTGGATTTCACAGCCTCCAGAATGTGAGAACTAAAAGTCTGTGGTTTAAGCCATGCAATCTGTAGTATTTTGTTATGGCAGCGCAAGCTGACAAAAGCAATTGGGCCATGGGTAACACAATGTATGTATTTGTTAAAATTTATCAAATAATACATTAGTTTTTGTGCATTTTTATATTAAATTTTATCTTGAGAAATATTGAACTCCATTTAGTAGGTTTGCCTGTTACAGTGTTATGGGTTACCAACTGTGAAACTATTTTTCTTATATTCCAAGCTTGAGCAAGTGAGTTAAAAATGGGAGCCTGATTTCTCATTATTGGAGAAGAAGAACATATATACAATAGTTCCCCCTTATCCATGGGGAATATGTTCCAAGATGCCCAGTGGATGCCTGAAACCATGGGTAGTGCCAAACCCTATATATAATTTTTTCCCCAACCCACTTTAAAAAAGCACTTATTTGAAATGCCAGCATTCCTAATCTTTCACTTTGGGGTCATTATTAAGCAAAATAAGGAGTACTTGAACACAAGCACTGCGATACCATGACAATTGATCTGATAACAAATGACTACTTAGTAGTTAATGACTGGAGAGTAAATATAGGCTGGATATGCTGGACAAAGGGATGATTTACATCCTGGGAGGGGTGGAGCAGAATAACATGATATTTCATCACACCATTCAGAACAGCACACAATTTAAAAGTATGGACTTCCAGCCAAGATGGCAGAGTAGGCTCTGGCCTTTTGTTTGATTCAGTGGATAGAATGTTGGCCCTCAGACTGAAGGGTCCCTGGTTCAATTCCAGTCAAGGGCACATACCTCGGCTGCAGGCAATCAAGCAATGGGTCTCTCTCACATTGATGTTTCTCTCTCTCTCTCTCTCTCTCTCTCTCTCTCTCTCTCTCTCTCTCTCTCTCTCTCTCTCCCTCCCTTTCACTCTTTCTAAAAAATCAATGGAAAATAATCCTCAGGTGAGGATTAACAAAAAAAAACTCAACAAAACAAAAAATGAAGGCTGTGTAGATAAATCCTGTGCTTGCCTCCTCCCATGATCACATCAAAATTACAACTAAATTATAGAACAATCCATCTTGAGAACCACCTTAAGATTAACTTAACAGTCCCAGCCAGTGTGCTTCAGTGATTGAGCATCTACCTATGAACCAGGAGATCACAGGTTCAATTCCCAGTCAGGGCACATGCCCAGGTTGCGGGCTCAATCCCCAGTGGGGAGCATGCAGGAGGCAGCCAAACAATGTCTCTCTCTCTAGTTGGTGTTTCTATCTCTCTGTCCCTCTCCCTTTCTCTCTCTCTCTAAAATAAATAAAAACATATCTTTTTGGAAACTAATTGAGAGGGTTATCTTGGCTATGGAGGTCCCCCCTGAGGAGTGAGGAGTCCTACAATGAGCTCCCCAACTGGAGCACCAGTGCCAGGAGGAAGAGCCCCACACATATGGCTGTGAAAATCAGTGGAGATTCCATCCTGGTGAGATGGAGGGCTGCGGTAGACCCAGGCATTTTCTTAAAGAGCTGAGACACAGACTCACTTGTTCACAGATACTCTCCCTGGGCTCCAGCAAAGGGAAAGTCGTTTGAAAAACACCAGGGACACATGAGGAGAAATTGAATTGTCTGGCTTCAGGGCTTGGGCTGGAGGGGCAGCTCTCTCCCAGACAGAAGTGCTGACAGGCACCATTACTCCTTTGTTGAGCCCTTCCCTCACCAGACATATCTGGGTCTCCTTCAACTTGGCTAACACTGCTCACCCCACCCTGATGATTCCCTAATACCCCCCTCCACCCAACCCATGCACCAGCCTGAACCTCTTTCAGCAGCTGTTCCTCACAAGCTACTGGCCCCAGCCCATGCTACAGACTTTCCTAAAATCTTTCAAAGATCCACAACCCCCCAAAAAATCAGCAGCTGGCCTTCACATGCCCTTACATAAAGAGATAAAAACATTTAAAAAGTCAGTCAGAAATGAAAAATATGATAATTGAAATGAAGAATACATTAGATGGAACCATCTGCTTCATCTAATACCAGATTAGATGAAGCAGAGAATCAAATCAGAGATTTGAAAGAAAGGTTGTAGAAAACAGCCTATCAGAATAGCAAAAAGAATTTTAAAAAATGAAGAGTTTAAGGGGCCTCTAGGACAACAGTAAGCATACCAACATTTGCATCATGGAGTACTAGGAGAAGAGAGAGCAAAATAGATTGAAATCCAATTTGAAGAACTAATGACTGAAAACTTTTCTAACCAGGTAAAGGAAATAGACACACAAGTTCACGAAGCTTAGAGAGTCCCAAACAAGATGAACCCAAAGAGGTCCACACTCAGATACATCATAATTAAAATGCCAAAGGTTAAAGACAAAGAATCTTAAAGCAGCAAAAGAAAAGCAATTAGCAGGGAGCTCCCATAAAACTGTCAGCTGATTTCTTAACAGAAACATTGCTTACCAGAAGAGATTGACAAGAAATATCCAAAGTAGTGAAAAGCAAGGACTTACAACCAAGATTACTCTACCCTGTAAGGCTATCATTTATTTATTTTTTTTTTTTAAAAATAAATTTTTATTGTTCATATTATTACAAGTGTTCCTTTCCCCCCCCTTCCCACCCCACCCTCTGCCCTTTCCCCACTCCCCATTGTCCTCATCCATAGGTGCACAGTTTATGTTCAGTCTCTTCCCACATTCCCCTCTTCCCTTTTCCCCAAGAATCATCAGTTCACTCCCCTTCCATACCTCTGATTCTATTATATTCAACAGTTAATATTGTTCATCAGATTTTTTTTTTAATTTCCTTGGTTTTTAGATTCACTTGTTGATAGTTACGTATTTGTTGTTCATAATTTTTATCTTTATTTACTTTCTCTTCTGAAAGAACCCCCTTCAGCAATTCATATAATTCTGGTTTGGTGGTGATGAACTCCTTTAGCTTTTTTTTATTAGTGAAGCTCTTTATCTGACCTTCGATTCTGAGTGATAGCTTTGCTGGGTAGAGTATTTTTGGCTGAAGGTTCTTGCTATTCATCACCTTGAATATTTCTTGCCATTCCCGTCTGGCCTGCATGGTTTCTGTTGAGAAATCAGCTGACAATCGTATAGGTGCTCCTTTATAGGTAACCACCTGCTTAGCTCTTGCTGCTTTTAATATTCTCTCTTTGTCCTTTGCTCTTGGAATCTTAATTATGATTTGTCTTGGTGTGGTCCTCTTTGGATTCCTCTTATTTGGAGTTCTGTGTGCTTCCTGGACTTGTAAGTCCAATTCTTTCCCCAGGTGGGGGAAGTTTTCTGTCACTATTTCTTTCAGTATGTTTTCGATATCTTGCTCTCTCTCATCTTCTGGGACCCCCATGATTCTGATGTTGGATCGTTTGAAGTTGTCCCAGAGGTTTCTTACATTATCTTCAATTTTCTGGATTCTCTTGCCTTCTAGCTTCTGCAGAGGAGTGTCTTCTGGCTCTTTATGTTCCAAATCTTTGACTTGATTCTTGCGATCTTCTATTCTGTTTTTAGGACTCTGTAGAATATTTTTTATTTCAGACAATGTATTCTTTATTTCTTGTTGAACCCTTAGCATTTCTTGTTGATCCCTTTTCATATCCTCATAGGTCTCATTTATTTTATCGGCCTTTTCTAGGAGTCTCTTGAAAAACCCTATAAGTGTGGTTTTGAACTCTATATCCAGTCGCTTTTTGTCCTCCATTTCTTTCGTTTGTGATCTATTTGGTTTAGGCATTTTCGCAGGCAGCTTTCCTGATGGGGGCGGAGTTTCAGGGTGGAGCCTACAGCCTTGGCTTCCCTCAGCCCCGCCCTATGCGACTCCTGAGACTCAGGGTCCTTCAGTACTTGTTGCAAGTGCCTCTGAGAGAAAGGTGCCCTCGATTTTCGCCTGCTACCAAACAGTGTAAGCTCTCCCGCAATGGGCCCGAAACTGGGGTTCAGTTCAGTTGGAAGTGGAGTTGGAGGTGGCGTTCAGAGCAGTCTGGAGCCTGTCTCCTTCCTGCCAGGGCAGTCCTACGGCACAGCCGGCCGGCCCTTCTCTGCGCGCTGTGTGCGCGCCTCTGGGACCTCCTTTCGCTGCTTCCCCGAGTACCGCCTTACAGCCCAGCTCCCTCTGGATGAGCCTGGGTCCCCGGGGTCTGGCCTAGAACGGGGGTTCAGAGCAGTTGGGGGCCCAGCACAGTCCGAGTGTTTATCTCCTTCCCGCTAGGGAACGCCAGCCAGGCACTCGGCCTCCCTCCTCTCCGGCTCCGTCCTCTCCACACACGCGCCGCGTGTCTCCGTACCTTGGGCTTTTACAGCTCCTCCGCGCTTCCTTCTGGTTTTCTCCTTGCTTCTCGTTGTAGAATTTCCAGTCAGTTGACTTTCCTGTAGTTCTGGGTAATGTCCATTTTATATTTTAGTTGTATTTTATTGAAATTGTTGCGTGCGGCTGCGGCTAGGTGCCTACCCGAGCAGCCATCTTGGATTCTGTAAGGCTATCATTTAGAATAGAAGGAAAGCTAAAGAGCTTTCCAGACAAGAAAAAGCTAAAGGAATTTATCACTACCAAACCAGCATTACAATAAATGTTAAATGGACTTCTTTAAGGAGAAGGTAGGAAAATATTTAAAATACAAATAATAAGAGAGAATCAAGATGGTAAACGTGGTACTTGCCGCTTCCTACGACCACATAAAAATTACAACTAAACTACACAACCACCATCATTCAGAATCACCTGAAATCTGGTTGAACTAGAGAAGTAAAGAATAAAGCACTCTGCCCCAGCTGGTTTGGCTCAGTGGATAGAGCTTCAGCCTGCAGACTGAAGGGTCCCAAGTCTGATTCCAGTCAAGGGCACATGCCCAGGTGGCAGGCTGGATTCCCAGTAGAGGGGCATACAGGAGGTAGCCAATCAATGATTTGCTCTCATCATTGATGCTTCTATCTCTCTCTCCCTTTTCCTTCCTTTCTAAAATCAATAAAGATATATATTAAAAAGAAGAAAAGAATGGCAATAAATACATATCTATCAACAATTGAATCTAAAAATCAAAATAAATGAACAAGGAGTCTAATGAACAAAATAAACTGATGAATAAAATAGAATCATAGGTGCCCTAGCTGCTTTGACTCAGTGGATAGAGCATCAGCCTGCAGACTGAAGGGTCCTGGGTTTGATTCTGGTCAAAGGCATGTCCCTTGGTTGCAGGCTCAATCTAGCCTCAGTCACCATGCATGCAGGAGGCAACCAATTGTTGTGTCTCTCTCACATTGATGTTTCACTCTCTGTCTCTCCCCCTCCCTTCCACTCTCTCAAAAATTAATGAAAAGCCCTTGGCTCAGTGGATAGAGCATCAGCCTGTGGACTAAAGGCTCCTGGGTTTGAATCTGGTCAAGGGCACATGCCCAGGATTAGGACTTGATCCCCAGTAGAGAGTTTGCAGGAGGCAGCCAATCAATGATTCTCTGTCATCTTGATGTTTCTATCTCTCTCTCCCTTTCCCTTCTTCTCTGAAATCAATAAAAAACATATTTAAAAATAATAATAAATAAAAATTAAAATTAGTGGGAAAATATCCTTGGTTGATGATTAACTAAAATGAAATAGAACCAGAGGCATGGAAACATGAAAAAATAACAATAAAATGGCCATAACTATATACCTATCAATAATTACTTTAAATGTAAATGGATTAAATGCTCCAATTAAAAGACAGAGTGGCTGAATGAAGAAAAACAAGACCCATACATATGCTACCTATAAGAGACTCACTTCAGATTGAAAGACACACACAGACTAAAAGTAAAGGGATGAAAACATATATTTTATGCAAATGAAATGGGAAAAAGCTGATATAGCAATACTTATATCAGACAAAATAGATTTTACACAAAGGCTATAATAAGTGACAAAGAGAGACATTTCATATAAAATAGCCAAGAGGGCCAAAACTGGTTTGGCTCAGTGGATAGAGCGTCGGCCTATAGATTCTGGTCAGGGGCATGGACTTTGGTTGCGGGCACATCCCCAGTAGGGATTGTGCAGGAGGCAGCTGGTCGATGATTCTCTCTCATCGATGTCTCTAACTCTCTATCCCTGTCCCTCTCTGTAAAAAAAAAAAAAAAAAAAAAAAAAAAAAAAAAATCAATAAAATATATTTTTTAAATTTAAAAAAAAATAGCCAAGAGGGAGGGGGCTTGGGGGGGAGGAAAAAAAACAAAAAAAACAAACAAATAAATAAAATAGCCAAGATATGGTAGCAACTTAAGTGTCCATCAATAGATGTTGGATAAAGAAGATGTGGTACATATATATAAAGGAATATTACCCAGCCATAAACAAAAAATTAAACCTTACCATTTGCAACAACATCAATGGACCTGGAGGCTATTATGCTAAGTAAAATAAATCAGACAGAAAAAGACAGATATCATATGATTTCACTTACGTGGAATCTAAAAAATGAAATAAACGAACAATCAAAACAGAAACAAACTCATAGATACAGAAAACAAACTGATGGTTGCCAGCTGGGAAGGGGGCTAGAGAGCTCGGTGAAAAGGGAATTAAGAAGTACAAATTGGCCGAGACCGGTTTGGCTCAATGGATAGAGTATCGGCTTGGGGACTGAAAGGTCCCCGGTTCGATTCCGGTCAAGGGCATGTACCTTGGTTGCGGGCATATCCCCAGTAGGGGGTGTGCAAGAGGCGGCTGATCGATGACTCTCTCTCATCGATGTTTCTAGCTCTCTATCTCTCTCCCTTCCTCTCTATACAAAATCAATAAAATATATTAAAAAAAATAATAATAAGAAGAAGAAGTACAAATTGGCAGTTACAAACAGTCCTGGATATGTACATTACGGCATAGGGAATATAATCAATAATACTGTAATAACTAGATATGGTGCCAGGTAGGTACTAGACGTACGAAGGGCATCATTTCATAAATTATATAAATATCTGACTGCTATGCTCTTCACCTGAAACTAGCATAACATTGAATGTCAATTGTAATTGGAAAATTAAAAAATAAACTAAGCTAAAGAAGTAAAACTTATGAATTGTTTATTTCTTGAATTTTCCATTTAATATTTTCAGACCACAGTGGTAACTAAAATTGCAGAAAATGAAACTGCAAGTAAGAGGAGGGACTATTTGACCTGGGAAGGAATCTAGAAATATACTAGACTGTTGATTTTGAAATTGGATATATCAAGGGGTGGGGGTGTGGAGAGGTTAACCAAAGAATACACACACACACACACACACACACACACACACACACATAATCCATGGACACAGACAATAGAGAGCTGAAGGCCCGAAGGAGGGAAGAGTGGTGGGGCAGGTGGGGGGGTTCAATGGGAGGAAAAAGGGGAACATCTATAATACTTTCAACAATAAAGATAATTTTTTTAAAAAGAAATTGCATGTATCAGCAAGAAGTCACAGTTTTTAACGTTGTGTGTGTGTGTGTGTGTGTGGTGTGTAGAGGAAGATCATATGATATGAGGCAAACAGCGATTCTAGGTTTTTAAAAATTACAAGGGAGTTCCTTATAATATTCTTGCAACTTTTCTATAAGTTTAAACTTATTTCTAAATTAAAAGTTTCCCCAAAAAGTGTGTGTGTGGGGGGGGAAATCCTGTGAATTGGCAAAGGCAGCTTCTAGGGCTGCAGAGAATAGATGTGCTTTTGAAACTCACCCAGCAAGGACGCTTAGGAAAGAAAATCCACTTCACACACGCAGACGTGTGAGCGTCCCCAGGCACATTTTATTATCCCCTCCGGAACCGAGGAGAATGCCACGTGGATTTTCCCGTTTGGAAGAGGCAGCGGCAGCCGGGCAGAGAGAAGAAAGGCCGGGCCCGGAGCCAGGATACCTGGGCCCGCGGGCCCGCTGGCTGCAGCTGCGGAGGATGGCCCCTGTCCTCTGGACCTCACCGTCCTGTCCGCACCGCGAGGTGGCCAGAATCTCGAGTCACTCTCTTTTCACCACTCTGGATGGTCCTGACGCCAGCATGGTGCTCGCCAGCAGCTCAAAGACCTGCTGCGGCCCTCTTGGGGGTTTCCACTTTCCAAGAATTAGTCTCTCCACTTGCTCAGGCCGCCTCTTGGAACACCAGCCTCTCAGCACTTTTCCCGGCCTTGTCCCGGGGCCAGGCGTGAGCTCGTGATGTGATTTTCCAGGCCCAGGCATCTCCTCACCCTGGAGCTGCTAGCTCACCCTGCCGCGGTCTGGGATCATCCTCGCCCCCCGCCCCCAAGGATGCAGCTGCAGCAGCAGGGGCTCCGCTCTCGCCAGACTCTGGCCCCCGGGGTGGTCACAGAGAGACACACGACCTCAGGGCTCAGTGCCACCAACGCTCACGGGCTCAGGTAGATGGGACTCACCTGCGGGCCCCCACTGCCCACACCCAACCGTGTGTCCTGGAGTCTTCCAGACTTCCTCTGCAGGCTCCGGCCCCCAGGGCAGACAGACATTCCTTTGTGCATTTGACACATTTTTAT
Source organism: Pipistrellus hanaki (assembly GCF_964339955.1). Classification (NCBI taxonomy): domain Eukaryota; kingdom Metazoa; phylum Chordata; class Mammalia; order Chiroptera; family Vespertilionidae; genus Pipistrellus; species Pipistrellus hanaki. Next base: position 73,361,381 of record NC_140506.1, on the reverse strand, counting down.
TGAGTGTTCTGACTCCGAGTGAGCACACACAGACCTGGAGAGCTTCCCTTCCAAGCAGACAAGAATGTGTAATTGTGCACAGGGGGGAGTGCTCGGAAGGAGAGGACACTCGAATTCCCTAGGCCAGCGGTCGGCAAACTCGTTAGTCAACAGAGCCAAATATCAACGGTACAGCGATTGAAATGTCTTTTGAGAGCCACATTTTTTAAACTTAAGCTCCTTCTAACGCCACTTCTTCAACATAGTCTCACCCAGGCCGTGGTATTTTGTGGAAGAGCCACATTCAAGGGGCATGTGGCTCTCGAGCTGTGATTTGCCAACCACACACAGCCCTAGGGCAAAAGAGGAGAAATGAGTTTGGGTCATGAGGAGTAAGAAATGCAAAGGCCCAAGGCCATGCCAAATTTAAAGGATGCAAAGAGGCCGGTGTGGCCCTTCAGCAGGGGCCAGACGTACGGGAAGACCAGATGTGCATGTCACTCGTGGGGTGACATGAATACGTTTTTATTTCAGTGACTGCAGAAGAGGGGGTGCACCGAGGAGAGTGGGTGCACCACTTAGGAGCTTTGCAGACAGGCATGGGGGAGTCCTCCCCATGGTACTGCAGAAGGTGGGGGCTGAAGTTTCCGTCCTGCCCAGGAACACACCGGGACCATCTCAGCCACGGCGGCCTCGGCCCCGCTACAGGGCCCAGCCAGCCCACAGGAGCAGCGTGTGCCTCCGTCTCCCTGACTAGCTCTCCTGTGCTGGGACCTGGCCCCGAGGACACATTCTCTTTAAACAACAACAAACTCTTTGTTAAGATGTAATTCACATACCATATGACGCATGCATTCGAAGTGTGTAATTCAGTGGTTTGTAGCATACTCACAGGTATGTGTCACCATCAGCACAACCCATTTTAGGACATCTTCATTGTCTCAAAAAGAAACCCCACATCCTTTAACTGTCACTCTCTGTCCCCTTCCCGGCCCTAAGCAACGATTAACGTACTTTCTGTCCCTGTAAGAATGGCCACTCTTTGCCTCCCTGCACCTGGGGCTGACTCCGTCCCTGAGCCCATCAGGCCATCGCAGGGTTAGAGTTTCAGGGCCGGCAAAGAGCCTGCCCTGCCCTCAGCTGCCAGCTGTGTCCTGCCTGACTCCTGGGACAGCCCTGCAGCTGGCAGCTCCTCCTGCCAGCCCTGCCGGCCCCTCTTTTTCCGCTGGAACCTGGAGGCGTCTGTTCCACCTGCCACACAGGGCAGCTCAGGAGCAGCCCAAGCACCCGGGCCAGACCCCGTGCCCCTGCCCCTGCCCCTGCCCCTGCCCCTGTCCAGGGCCGGATCTGACATGCTTCAGCCAAAGCCTGTTCGTTCTCTCTCCCTCTCTTGAAGGCAGAACTCCGATGCCCCTCCATTTCCCCCACATTCTCATCCCCAGGATCCGCCTGACCTTCCCAGAGGCCTGGGTGGTGGGGCCCTCCCCGTCTCAGGAACACTACGGGGAGCCTGGTTGACAGCCCGGCGTCTTCTCCCTTCCTTTTAGCAAGAGGCCTTTGTTTTCTGTGGAGAACCCACCCCATCGGCTTTGATGGAGCTGACGCTTCCCTGTTTCCCTCGTAGAGGCAGGCATGTGACTCAGGCCTGAGTGAAACACAAAGGGAGATGGGGAGGGAGGGAGGGAGGGAGGGAGGGAGGGAGGGAGGGAGGGGGGGAGGGAGGGAGGGAAGGAGGGAGGGGGGAGGGAGGGAAGGGGGGAGGGAGGGAGGGAGGGGAGGGAGGGAGAGAGGGAGGAGGGGGGAGGGAGGGAAGAAGGGAGGGAGGGAGGGAGGGAGGGGAGGGAGGGAGGGAGGGGAGAGAGGGAGGGGGGGAGGAAGGGGGGGAGGGAGAGAGGGAGGAGGGGGGGAGGGAGGGAGGGAGGGGGGGAGGAAGGGGAGGGAGGGAGGGAGGGAAAGAGGGAGGGGGGGAGGGAGGGAGGGGAGGGAAGGAGGGAGGGGAGGGAGGGAGGGAGGGGAGAGAGGGAGGGGGGGAGGGAGGGAGGGGGGAGGGAGAGAGGGAGGGAGGGAGGGGGGGAGGAAGGAAGGGGAGGGAGGGAGGGGGGGAGGGAGGGGAGGAAGGGGAGGGAGGGAGGGGGGAGGGAGGGAAAGAGGGAGGGAGGAAGGGGAGGGAGGGAGGGAGGGAGGGAAAGAGGGAGGGAGGGAGGGAGGGGGGGAGGGAGGGAAAGAGGGAGGGAGGAAGGGAGGGAGGGGGGAGGGAGGGAGGGAGGGAGGGAGGGAGGGGGGGAGGGAGGGGGGAGGGAGGGAGGGAGGGGAGGAGGGGGGGAGGGAGGGAGGGAGATATCTCCAGGAAGTGGGTGATGCTGTGCTGGATAACATGCTGGCAGTGGGTCCTTCGGGGACAGGATGCCCTGTAGTGCCTGCTTTAGGATGGACATGTGACCCCTCAGGGCTATTCGTCTTTTCTGAGGTTTGATGTTTGGCAGCTGGAAGGAAGAGGCTCTTCCTTTCGTACTAGACATTGTAAGGACAGTGCCTGGGGCTGCCGTACACCAGCCTTCCCAACTCCCGGAGAGAGCTCGTTGGAAAGAGACAAACACATCGAGGGGCAGAGCCAAAAGCTGGAGATAAAGAAACCCGGTGACATCATTTCTGTCCCAGGACCCAGCCACACCCTGGGACTTCCCAGATACCCCGGTCAATAAATTCCTCTTTTGCTTAAGTCATCTGAGTTGGGTTTCAGTCCCCTGTGAGCAACACTCGCTGAGCAGCAGAGGGGAAAGGATCCTGGCGTCTGGGAACTGGGTCATGTGCACGTGAAGGCTCCTGCCAGCCAGGACCTCGGCCTGTTCAGGCTGCCCGGGAGCCACCCTCAGCATCTCCTCGTCTGCTCTGCTCTCTCCGGAGGCAGCCCACCCACCGCAGCTTCCGTGACTGTCACTGTGCCGCTGGCGTGGGGGACAAGCAACAGGAGGCACCCCTCACCCTGCAGAAGCCCGAGTCGGCTCTGCACCCCTGGCTTGGGCGGCTCTCCCTCGACCACCAGCTCATGGCCCTTTGTGGAGGAATGTCCTTGGGCTGCCGGAGCAGGCTTCCCTTCACTTGAAAAGGGCCGAAACGCCAGGAATGTCCCCACCCCTCCCTGCGGGAGTGCCCACCCCGGATGCACACCTGCAGGAAGCCACACGCAAGGAAGTCCGACGTGCTCCCCTCAGGCCAGGAAGCACAAGGCGCTCTCTAGAGGCCCCTCAGGGTCAGGCTCCTGTGACCTGTGGTCACTTCTGCTTGACTTCCTCCCCTGAGCTGTCCGTGGGCACCCTCCCTTTCCAGTTCCTCTTGGGAGCACGTCCTTAACACATGATTGGCACAAAGATTGGCATCTCAGGGTCTGCTTCTAGGAAAGCCAACCTCGGACTACTCCCAAGAGTGACGCTCCCGTCTAGACGTCTCCTTCAAATCCCAATCCGGTTTCACGCAGCCCCCTCTAGCCGTGTCTGGGTGGCTGACCCACCTCAAACTCCATGAGCCCCACGCTGAGACCATTCTTTCCTGCATCCAGCCTACGTCTGTTCCTAATCCACCCATCTTTTAATCCAAAAATATGAGGGTCATCCTCAGCTACTGTCACCATCTTCCATCTTCAACATCTAGGCGGTCACCAAGTCTGTCTCCTTAGTGTCCTGTGACTTTTCCCCTCTCCGCGTAGTTTGCTTTGCTTACGTTGAATACCACTCATTTCAGTCCAGCTCAAAATCCAAATATCTAACCACATGATTTCTCTGCATAATTCCCCTCCATAGCTACCCATTGTTGTAAGAGAACAGCATCCTTGGTTCAGTGACTGTGTGAGGCCCTCTAGGGTGTCCCTGGACCAAGCTTCTGGCCGGGCCCGGGGAGCATGGTGGGGGCAGGCCCAGCCTGGCCTGGGTGTGCCCCTCAGGAAGACATCCTCCCGAGCCCAGCTCTCCCTCTCTGACAGCCACTGCACCAGGAAGCCTTTCTCCTTCGTTTTCAAAAACAAACTTTCACAATTAAATTATTTAGAACTTTCCAGCACGCCGTTTCACAATGTGGCCGCCGCTCTGTTTACCAGCGGGTGTTTATATTTTGATGGTTTCTAGTTGGGGCTTTGGGAAGTCCAACATTTCGACTGTTTTCCTGTTTCAATTATCAGACGTGTCCTCTCGTGTCCTCTGGTTGTGTCTCCTTGGCCTTTCTCTCGGTGCCCTTATGTCTGGCAACCGGCTTCCCGGGTAACATCTTCAAGAGACCATCTGGATGTCTTTAGGCTGGGACCGGGGCCGGAAATCAATCCGCAGGGTCGCCACTGCCGCCTCCGCCCGCCAGCACTCCTGTGAGCCATCTGGGCCACCACGGCGGAGGCTCCTGGCTGCTCCCACCAGGACACACAGGCATTCCTCATCTGGGGTCCACTCACTGGTCACGAGCCTGGGACCATGCCTGCCCGGTTCAACCACCTTGGCTCAGTGAGAAGCAGGTCATTCCCACAGGAAACTCACATCAAACTCAAAACAGAAAGCGGCAAGAAGACCAAGTGCTTTTTATAGCATGCAGAGCACTTTCACATGCACACAGCCATTCGTGCCCCATAGGAAGCCCAGGAGGTGGTGAACCATCCCCGCTGACCCACCAGGCACCCGGCGCTCAGAGGGAGCATGCAGGCCGCCTCCATCCCAGCGAGTCAGAGGTGGTGGAGCAGGACTCCAAGCCAGACCTTTGGCCTCCGATGCTGTGCTTCGTCTGAAATAAACAGGCACGCAGAGTGGGAGCACGGGGATCTCTCTACTTGCAGCAATAGCTTTGGCGGGCCCTGCCTGTAGTCTCCCTGGAAAACAGGCAGGAGGAGCAGATGGGTGGGGAGTGTGATTTCGGAGAGACCATCAGAGTGAGCTCCCGCCCACCTGAGAGGAAGCGGCTACCCCACTCCCTGCAGGGAGCGGGCCAAGGTCCCTGGCCATTCTCTTCCGCCTCGTGCAGCCTTTCTCTCTCTCTCTCTCTCTCTCTCTCTCTCTCTCTCTCTCTCTCTCTCTCTCTCTCTCTCTCAGACATTGGCGGAGGGAAGGTTTGTTTCCAATTTGGTTTCGGGAGGCTGGAGCAAGACTTCTGTTTTTCCGAAGCAAAGCAGAGACGGTCGGCCTGAGAGTAAGGAGCATGAAATCCGCGCTAAAAGGTTTCGTGTGTGCAGAGACGAGGGCTGGCCCTCCCCACCACCATCACACGTTCTGGCCCTTTCCCTGGGCCCGAGGGGAGCCTGCACTCTGCCAGTTCCCCTGGCCCCCACGTGGCAGTGGAATGACCCAAGGCAGGTCCCGGGGGTATCACGCTGTGTGACAATCACACAGCGCTAGACGCCTTCAGAGCCCCTTGGAGCCGGAGCCGGCTGGGGCTTGTCAATCCCACCCTCCTCCTCCAGGAAGCCCACCCTGCCTGCTGCCACCTACAGGATCTCACAACACAACCACCCCGCAACTCGGCTCTTGGCAAAAGCATTGCCTGTTGGTGCCCGGTGAAACACTGCATTGAACTTGCCACCTTGTAGCATTTTAGGCCAGCCTTCTAGTATTTTGTTTTCTTATCCTGTATCGTTAATTCTTCCCATTATTTATCCAACTGTTACTCGGTGGCTAAACGGTGCTAGTCCCAAGGACATGGGACGCTAGGAACAAGAGATGTTTTAGATGCAGGCTTGCCCTCGGTTGCTCAAAAACTGGAGAAAAGGCCAGGCAGGCAAACAGGTGCTTAACATAAACAAGAACACGTGCTGATGCCACGGAGAGAAGGGACTTGAGGGCTGGGGAAGGTTTTCCAGGAAAGGTGAGTCTGAAGGAGGAGCAAGTGACTGGGTGTAGACAGGGAGGCCAAACGCGCCACGTTGTGGGCAGGCGCAGCCGAAGCGTGGGGGCGGGGGTGGCAGAGAGGCAGGCTGGGGCGCGTGGGTAAAAACAGTGCGAATGCTGTCGGCAAACTCATTAGTCAACGGAGCCAACTGTCAACAGGACAACGACTGAAATTTCTTTGGAGAGCCACATTTTTTAAACTTAAGCTTCTTCTAACGCCACTTCTTCAACATAGACTCGCCCAGGCCGCGGTATTTTGTGGAAGAGCCACACTCGAGGGGCCCAAGAGCCGCCTGTGGCTCGCGAACCGCAGTTTGCAGACCACTGTACTAGGCGGCAAGCACCGCCCTCAATGCGTCACAGGTGTCAATGCGTTCATGACAACCGACACCTGATGAGGTAGGTGGATGGGTGCTATTGCGGGCCTCCTCCATTTTACCGATGAGAAGAGAGGCGAGGTTAAGCACTTGCCTGAGGTGGCACAGCTGACAGCGGGCAGAGCTGGGTGCTGGCCGCAGGCAGTCTCCAAGGCCCCAGCTCCTCACCATGGCATGGTGCTGTGTCTCCGGGATGCGCTGCTGCATCTCTCCCGGAGAGTTGTGGACACAGGACAGCACAAATACATCAGCTCTCCAATCCCAAATGATCACCACCATCACCACTCCCCCCCCCCCGCCACAAAAAAAAGTCCCACCGATCTCGTTCTCTCCTGTTTCATTATGAATCTCCTTTCTGCAGCAAGAACATCAGTGGCTGCCAAAACCAGTTTGGCTCAGTGGCTAGAGCATCGGCCTGCGGACTGAAGGGTCTCGGGTTCGATTCCAGTCAAGGGCATGTACCTTGGTTGCAGGCACAACCCCGGTGGTAGGTGTTCACGAGGCAGCTGATCGATGTTTCTCTCTCATCGATGTTTCTAGCTCTCTATCCCTCTCCCTTCCTCTCTGTAAAAAATCAATAAAAAGGAAAAAAAAAAAAAAAAAAAAAAGAACATCAGTGGCTCCCACTGGGGTCGGCCTCTCAAGGTTTCCCACTGAGCCCCCTCATTGTGGCCCCTCAGGACACAGCCCTGGTCTCCACAGGAGTTGGGGTGTGGGGACTGAGGCCTGGCCACAGGTGAGCTGACCTGCCAGCAGCCCGGAAACCGGCCAGGAGGCGAGCCCACCCGAGGGTGACATGTCCCAGCCGCCTCCCCACCGGCCCAGCCCCGCTCCAGGCGCCCGTGGAGGATGAGCTCACACAGGGGCTCTCCTGCGCCTCCAGGCTCGGAGCTGCACCCAGCGCTGGCGGCCCTCCCCAGCCCCGAACTTGGAAAGCCTGTCCGCGAGCCCTGGCCACGGAGCGTGTCGGCCACGCACGATCGGCGCTGAGGAATGGCGCCCCGGGCCCCGCCGGGCCGGGCTGCACAGCAGGGCCTGCGCGTGGCCTGGCCTGCCTGCGGGGAGGCAGACGCAGCCGCGGCCAGCGCTGGGATCACGTCTGGATCCACAGCCCAATTGATTAGCACAGGCGTGCCTGGAGGCTGGAAGCCCAGCAGCGAGTGCTGGAAACGGTGCTAAGGCCTGAGTGGGGGCGGGAGCCATGGGCAGGGAATTGGGGGCGGGGGGGGGGCTCCCCAAGACATTGGGGGGGTTCTGTGGATAGTACTGGGGTTCTCCAGATTGGTTACAAGGGGCAGGAAGTGGAAAAGGGAAGGAAGGGGAGACCCAGACCTGGGTGGCTGGAGGAAAAGAGGACCAGTGTCAGCAGAGAGGAGAGGACACGCTGAGGGGAGATGGGGAGGGTGCTTGGTGAAGTCTGGACTGTGAGGGACCTGGGGCCACCCAAGCAGAGATGTCCACCAAGCAGTTAGCCACTAGCCCACTGGGGAGAGAAGGCGGGACTAGTGAGGGCAGAGCCTTGGATCTCCTATTCAGTGGAAGGAGAGTCTGGGTTTTGGAAAGAGATGAGATGGCCAGGGGGACAGCTAACTCTGATGGGAAGGGGCCGAGAAGATCTTGTGGGGGAGACTCTGATGGAAAAGGTGGGAGGCTCCAGAAAAGTCAAAGAGGCAGCAGATGAGAGTTCTGCTGGGGAACAGAAGAAAACAGGGTAACGCCATAGGATTCTTGGGAGGTGTGGGGTCCGAGAAATGAGGGCCAAGCCAGGCTTCAGCGGGGTAAGCAGAGCAAAGGCCATTGAGTGTAGAGAGTAGGGCATCTTCCCAGTCAGGTGACCTGGATAACATATGCCAGAGACAAAAAGTCTGCACATCATACTCACCAGGAGACACATGCCAGAATGCTCAGAGCAGCTTCATTCATAACAGCCCAAACTAGAAACCACCCAAGTGCTCATCAGGTAATGAATGGATAAACAAATTATGGTATAGTCACACAGAGGGATTGTTTCAGTAATAATAAGAAAAAAAAGAGCCCTGGCCAGTTTGGCTCAGTGGTTAGAGTGTCAGACTGCAGACCGAAGGGTCTTGGGTTTGATTCCCAGCCAAGGTCATGTGCCATACCTTGGTTGTAGATTTGATATCCGGCCCTGACTGGGGTGGGTGTGGGAAGCAACCAGTTGGTGTCTCTCTCACATCAATTTTTCTCTCTCTCCCTTTTCCTCTCTTCCACTCTTTCTAAAAATCAGTAGAAAAAGTATCAGATGAGGATTTATTTGAAAAAATCCCAGACAGGCACTAGCCAGTTTGGCTAAGTGGATAGAGCGTCGGCCTGTGGACTGAAGGGTCCCAGATTCGATTCTGGCCAAGGGTACATGCTTGGGTTGCAGGCTCAATCCCCAGTGGGGGATATGGAGGAGGTAGCCAATCAATTATTCTCTCTCATCATTGATGTTTCTCTCTATCCTTCTCCCTTCCTCTCTAAAAATAAAAATATATTTTAAAAATAAAAAGCTCTGGCCAGCATGACTCAGTGGTTGAGCACTGACCTATGAACCAGGAGGTCACGATTCAATTCCCAATCAGGGCACATATCCAGGTTGCAGGCTCAATCCCCCGTGGGAGGTGTGCAGGAGGCAGCCAATCAATGATTTTCTCTCCCTCTCCCTTCCTTTCTGAAATCAATAAAAATATTTTTTTAAAAGAATGAACTTCAGCTACATGTAATAATATGGTTGAGTCCCAAAACTAGGCTGAGCAAAAGTAGCCAGACTTAGAGGTGTATCGCTGTTCATCCCATATATAAAAAGTGCTAACAGGCAAAACGAGTTTACAGTGACAGAGGTCACAATAATGGTTACCGGAGAGAGTAAGTCTCCTGGAAGGGGTATGAAGGAAACTTCTGAGGAACTGAACACTATTTGTGTCTTGATCTGAGTGGCAGCAGCATGAGTAACTGCATGTGTAAGATTCATCAAGCCATAGGCTTAAGATTTATACATTTTACTGCTTGTAAATTTTAACTCAATAAAAATTAAAGTGAAGGAAGAGAGATCAGGTGACATCATGGGAAATGGTGGAGTGGGACATTTACATAGTCTCTTCACTGAAACAACCACAAGCTGGCAAAGATGGACTCAACCTGCTTTTAAATCCAACTTTATAGCAACCAGGAAGATGTTCAACAGATAAAAAAGAAAAACTGAGTTTCAGGGAGAGGACATGGTGGTATTTTCTTCAGCTGACTCTTCCTCCCCATTCCCTGGCGTGGTGGCAGCTGTGGGGACGGTGGTCTGCGTTTCTGGTGTAGCCTGCTGGTGCCAGAAGGCTAATACAGACCTTCTTCTTAAAGTGCTATAATTGTACGTTTTTAAAAATCTGTCTGGTGATTCCCAGAGAGCAGGCTAAGAGGCTATTGTTATTCCCTTCCACCCCATCAGGCTGGCATGGCTTTCCAGGCAGCAGTAGCATCTATAGAAAGATTTAAAGTTATATACATCCCATACCTTCTTGGGGCAAGAGATGGCAAATGGGGCAAGTGGCCTGCAAAATCCAAAAGACTGGGGAGGAAGAGACAGAGAAAGAAGGTTATTGAGCTATCCCTCCTCGCGTCCCTCCCACTCTCTCTAAAAATTAATGGAAAAATATCCTTGGGTGAGGATTAACAAGAGATAGATAAATAGATAGATAGAGTATATACAAAGAAGGAAATGAGAAGGGAAACAATACCACATTACAAAAAAAAAAAAAAAGATCAATTAAACAGAAAAGAAAACCATGCTGCAGTAAATGAGAAACAAAAGTTATAAGACACACAGCAGGGATCCAAGATGGTAGCAGAATAGGCAGATGTCACACTCACTCCTCCTAGGACCAAACTAGAATTACAACTAAAATATAGAGAAAGCAGCCAGAATAACCAACTGAAGACTAATTGAAGAGAAGTCTTGTAACTAAGGATTTACGGGGAAAGTTGCATTGAGACAGATAGAAAGGGCAGAGATGCAAAAAGGGCTGCCCACTCCCCCGGGCAGTGGCTGAGATTCCGGGCATTTCCCTGAAACGCATGGTATCTTAACCCCAAGCCCGGCTCCCCAGCCCAGAGCACCGCCGCTGAGAAGAGGCCCCCACATAGCATGGGACTGTGAAAACCAGCAGGATTCTCTTCACAGGGACACAGAAGTCTTCCAGAGACACAGGAACCCTCTGAAAAGGCCAATGTACAACTCTTGTTCGCAGTCGCTCAGCCTGGGCTCTGCCAGAGGGAGGGTGGAGCAGACTGCAGACATGTGAAGGGAGTGTGAGGTTTCTGGCCTTGGAGAGAGAGCTGAAGGGACAGCCACGAGGATCCCTGCGCTGAGTCACTCACTCTCCCACACGGCAGACACAGTCTTTCTTGGGTGAAGCACTCCCAACAACCCCATTTTTTTGTTGTTGTTGTTAAATATATTTTATTGATTTTGTATAGAGAGGAAGGGAGAGAGATAGAGAGTTAGAAACATCAATGAGAGTCATCAATCAGCTGCCTCTTGCACACCCCCTACTGGGGATGTGCCCACAACCAAGGTGCATGCCCTTGACTGGAATCGAACCCGGGACCTTTCAGTCCCCAAGCCGACGCTCTATCCATTAAGCCAAACCGGTTTCGGCCCAACAAGCCCATTTTACAAGGCCAACATTATCCTAACTCCAAAACCACATAAAGAAGCCAAGAAAGAAAGAAAAGTGTAGGTTAATATCCCTGATGAACATAGATACTAAAATCCTCAACAAAATATTAGCAAACTAGATCCAGCAATATATTAAAAAGATCATACACCATGATCAAGTAGGATTTATTCCAGGGATGCAAGGTTTGTGTAATATCTGCAAGTCAATAAAAGTGATAGATCATACGAACAAAATGGATAAAAATCACATAATATCAATAGAGGCAGAAAAAGCATTTTATAAAATCAAGCATGCATTTATGATAAAAATAAAACTCAGCAAAGTGTAAAAAGAGGGAATGTACCTCAGCATAATAAAGTTATATATGACAAACCCACAGCCAACATCATATACAATGGGCAAAAACTAAAAGAGTTTTCCTTAAGATCGGAAACAAGACACACTATCCACTTTCACCATTCTTATTCAGCATAGTACTGGAAGCCCTAGTCATAGCAATCAGACAAGAAGAACTAAAAGGCATCCAAATTGGAAAGGAAGAAGTAAAACTGTCATTATTTGAAGATGGCATGATACTATATATAGAGAACCCTAGAGATTCCACTAAAAAGCTATTAGAACTGATAAATCAATTCCGTAAAGTAGCAAAATATAAAATAAATACCCAGAAATCAGTTGTATTTTCATATACCAATAATGAACTATCAGAAAGGAAAACTAAGAAAACAATCCCATTTTAAATTGTATCAAAAAATAAAATAATGCCGAAGCCGGTTTGGCTCAGTGGTAGAGCGTCGGTCTGTGGACTGAAAGGTCCCAGGTTGGATTCCGGTCAAGGGCATGTACATTGGTTGCGGGCATGTCCCCGGTGAGGGGTGTACAAGAGGCAGCTGGTAGATGATTTCTCTCATCGACGTTTCTAGCTCTCTATCTCTCTCCCTTCCTCTCTGTAAAAAATAAATAAAATATATTAAAAAATAATAATAAATGAAATAAAATAAAATATGTAGGAATAAATTTAACTTCAGATGTAAAAGGCCTGTACTTAGAAAATTATAAGACACTGAGGAAAGAAACTGAAGAGAATACAAGTAAGTGGAAGATATAATGTGTTTATAGATAGAAAGAATTAACATCATTAAAATGTCCATACTACCTGAAGCAATCAATAGTTTCAAATAATTCCTATCAAGATGTCAATGGCATATTTCACAGAACTAGATTAAATATTCCAAAAAGTTTTATGGAACCACAAAAGACCCCAAATAGCCACAGCAATCTTGAGGGGGAAAAAGAACAAAGTTGGAGGAATCATGCTACCTGCTATCAAACTACACTAGGTCAGAGTAGTCAAAACAGCATGGGACTTGCACAAAAATAGACACATAAAACAATGAAACAGAATAGAGATCCCAGAAATAAACCCACACCTCTAAAGCAAATTAATATTTGACAAAGGAGGCAAAAACATACAATGGGGAAAACATGGTCAATTCAATAAATTGTAACAAATCAATAAAATATTTTTTTAAATAGAATAGATGCACCCTTATGTTTATTGTAGCGTTATTTACAATAGCCAAGATTTGGAAGCAGCCCAAGTATCTCATTAGTAAATGTGGTACATTTGGACAATGGAAAACTCCTCAGCTGTAAAAAAGAAGGAATTATCTCTCTTTTTTTTTTTTTAATATATTTTTATTGATTTCAGAGAGGAAGGGAAAGGAAGAGAGACAGAAACATCAATGATGAGGGAGAATCATTGATTGACTGTCTCCTGCACGGCCTCTACTGGAGATCAAGCCCAAAAGGCATATGCCCTGATTGGAATTGGACCATGACCTCCTGATTCATAGGTCAGCATTCAACCACTGAGCCACATGGGCTAAATACAAAGAAAGAATTCTTACATTCTGCAACAGCATGAATGGACCCGGAGAGCATTATGCTAAATGAAATATGTCAGTCAGACAAACACCAAATGATTTAACTTATATGTGGATTCTAATGAGCGAAATAAACTAACAAACAAAATAGGAACAGACATGTGCTGCAGAGAACAGATTGACAGCTGTCAAAGGGGAGGAAGTTTGGTGGGCTGGGGGGAAAGGTGAAGAGACTAAGCAAAACAAAAAAACACCTCAGACACAGACAATAGTGCGGTCATTATAAGAGGGAGGAGGGCAGAGAAGTAGGAGAGGGTGAAAGGGGAATAAATGATGATGGAAGGAGACTTGACTTAGGGTGATGAACACACTATACAATATATAGATTACATAAAATATAGAATGGTACACCTGAAACCCATATGATTTTATTAACTAATGTCACCCCAATAAATCCAATGAGAATGACAATTATAAAATAAAAATAATAGAAACGAGAAGGAAAAAGTAGAATTGAAGAACAGATAGAGAACTTCCCAAGCAAGAAAAAGCTAAAGAAGTTCATCACTACCAAACCAGAAAAAGATATACAGCAAACAAATAGCAAATCCTTTCTTAGCAGTAATTGTTTTAAATGTAAATAAATTAAACTCTCAAATCAAAATGTAGACATTGGCAAAATGATTGGTTTAAAAAATGATAATTCAACTACGTACTGCCTATAAGAGACTCAAGGACACAAAATACGTTAAAAGTAAAAGGAAGAAAAAAGATTTCCCATGCAACCTATAACCATGATAGCTGAGATGGTTATACTAATTTGAAACAAAATAAACTTTAAATAAAAAATGGTTACAGCAGGCAAATAAGGAGATTATATGTTAATAAAACGGTGGATTCATCAAAAAGATATAACAATTATAAACATTTATTCACTGGTCTCAAAATATTTAAGTAAAATATTGAGAGAATTAGAAAAGAAATAGTTCTACGATAAGGTTGGAGGAGTTCGATACACCACTTTTAATAAGGAATAAAACATCTAGTCAGAGAATCAATCAGGAAAAAGAGGACACGACCAACATTATAAAACAATTAGACCTAACAGACCTACACAGACCCTCTAGTAAACAACAGCAGAACACACATTCTTCTCTAGGGCACATGGAACATTCTCAGGGTGAACCATATGTTGGGCCACAAAACAAGTTTCAATAAATTTTAAAAGATTGAAATCACATTTTCTCTGACCACAATGGAATGAAGATAGAAATCAATAACAGAAGGAACGCTGGAAAATTCACAAATATGTGAAAATTAAACAACACAATCTTAAATAGCCAATGGCTGGAAGCAGACTATCACAAGGCAAATTAGAAAACACTTGGAGACATGCACAATGAAAGCACAGCATCCCAGAACGCACAGGCCACAGCGAACGCCGTGCTCGGAGGGAAATGGACAGCCAGACACCCTTCCACTTGGATGAAAGATAGCAATCATCATCCAACTCTATACCTTAAGGAATTAGAAAAAGAAGATCTAAGTAAACCCAAAGCTGGCAGGAGGAAGGAAACAATAGGGATTAGAGTGGAGATAATGAAATGGAGGGTTAAAAAAAAAAAAACCCACAATAGAACCAACAAAACCAAGAGTTGGTTCTTTGAAAAGATCGACAAAATTGACAAATTTTTAGCCTGATTGACTAATAAAAAGAGTTGGTCCCAGCCGGTGTGGCTCAGTGGTTGAACATCAACAATTCAATTCCCGGTCAGGGCACATGCCCTGGGTTGCAGGCTCGATCCCCAGTGCAAGCCATGCAGGAGGCAGCCAATCAGTGATTCTCTCTCATCATTGATGCTTCTTTCTCTCTCTCTTCCACTTTCTTCATCTCTGAAATAAAAAAATATATATTTTTTAAATAAATAAATTCAGTAACAACTAATTTTTTAAAAGTTAAAACTTTTGTGCTTCAAAGGGCACTGTCAAGGGAATGAAAAGACAACACGCGGATTGAGAGAGTATTTGTAAATAGTATATCTGGTCAGGGTTTCATATTCAAAATATATTTTTAAAAAATCCCTTCAATTCAACAACAAAAAGACAAACCACTCAACTTTAAAATGAGCAAAGGGTTTGAATATACACTTTCCATAGAGGAAATGAAAACGGACAATAAGCGCATGAAAATGTTCTCAACATTATGAGGGAAATGCAAACCAAAACCATGATGAATTGCCTCTTTACCCCTCCTAAAATGGCTATAATTTATTTTTAATTCAAAAAATAACAAGGAGCTGGCAAAGATGTGGAGAAATTGAAAGCCTCATAAACTGTGATGGAGATATACAATGATGCAGCTGCAGTGGAAAACAGTTTGGTAATTCCTCAAAAAGTTAAACATAGAATTGCCATTCTACAACCCAGCAATCCACTCCTAGGTATATGCCCAAAATAATTAGTTAAATTCTAGGGACTGAATGTTTCCTCACATGTTGAGGTCTTAACTACCCAGTGTGATGGGATTTTGAGCCCTTGGAAAATACATGCTGTTAATGAGGTCATCCTGGTAAAGGTGGGGCCCTCATCTAACCAAGGTGGCCATCTACCAGCAAGAATGGGATTTCTTACCAAAACACAAACCAGCCAGCACCTGGGTCTTGGGCTTCACGGCCTCCAGAACTGTGAGAAAATGGATGTCTGCTGTCTAAGCTCCCCAGTCTGTGGCATTTTGTATGGCAGCCCTAACAGACTGATACACAGGTATTCAAGCAAACACTTGCACATGAATGTTCTTAGCAGCACTGTTTACAATAGCCACAAAGTGGATATAATCCAAATGTTCATCAACAGAGGAAGGAATAAACAAAATGCGGAATCCCCATACAATAGGATACTTACTGAGCCATAAAAGAGAATAAAGTTCTGATACATACTACCACATGGATAAGCCTTGAAAACATACGTATATGCATATGTTATATATTTATCATAATAGAAAGAAAAAAGGGGGGCGGAAGGCAGAGGAAGTATGAGAGGGAAGGAGGGAGGAAAGGTGAGAAGTGGGGGAGGGATTGAGAGTGAGGGGAAAGAGAGGGAAAGAGAGAGAGAGAATATGATGAAAAACCTGCAACAAAGGATAACACTCAGAAATGCTCACAGGGAGCGGCTATGGCAGGGCTTGAGCAGTGAGGATGCAGTGAGGCATGGGCCAATGGGTCATGCCCCCGGACACTCTGCCTAGACCCCTCGGTTCCCGAGTTTACCTGCTGCTGGCAAGGTCCTGGCGTGAGGCTATCTTCCCACCTGAAGTTTGTATTTCTGTCTTTCTTCTCTGCCTGAGGTGAAATTCTCTGGCACCAGAGAATTTGCTGGGCGCCTCCCAGAAATGCAGAGGTCTTGATGACCCCAGGCGCTGCCCCCCATTAGAGAATAAGTGCCCTGTCCCCCTCCCCCAGAAATGCCGTTAATTAAAGTAAATAAAAGCAGAAATTCCTTCCTTCAGTTGCCCGCATTCTTAGTACTCAGTACCCCACATGCGGCCAGTGGCTACCATTTGGACAGGGTAGTGTTAGAACACCCACTTCATTGCAGAATGTTCTACTGGGACCCCCGGGGACTGGGCCTCGGCTGCCTGCTCATGAGCACAGCTTCCGTTGGCTTGTCTTCCTTCCCGGCCTCCCTCTCCCCGCAGCCTTCCCTGTGCTTCCTGGGAGCTCCTCCCAAGGAAAAGACCTGCACCCGAGTCATTGCCTCAAGATCTGCTTTCAAGGCAACCTAACTCGATGGATGCACTGGTGACATCGGGATGAGGGCAGCCGGGGTGAGGTAGCCACACACACCCTGTGAGCCCCTGAAATAGCTGAAGGTCTATGTGTCTGACCTGCCTGACCTCTCTGAAGGTGACAGGTGGAGGAGTACCCAGAAGCCAACGAAAGGGACCCTGAAAGGCTGCTTCATCTTTCGCCATCCAACCCTCCTGCCTGGGACCACCTTCCTTTTCTCAACAGAACAAACCATCTGCCCAACTCGTAAGTCCCTTCCTTGGTGATGGCCCCCAGGGCCCTGTTCTCGCCACACTTATGTGCTGATGCCGTCGCTGCCTTGCTCTGTGCATGGTCCCTCTGGCTGTTGGCAATGGCAGGGAACAGGAGGACACCCCGGAGCAGGGGTTCTGGCCACCTCACCCTCTGCCCCTCTGTCCCCTCACTTCCTGAGTCTCCCCCACTGGGACTGGCCAGGCTGGCATCATAGAGCTCCGAGCCATGAGCGTCGTCCCAGGGCACTGTCAAAATTAAATTAACATTTTTTCCATTCCCCCTTTATTGCAAGCACATTGAATGCTATTGCACAAACTCCATTTCTCCACTGGCTCCTCCACCCCCAGGATTCGTGACAGGTCTCACGCCACCTCCCCACGCTAAACCCTCCAGGGTCCTGTTGCCCCAGAGACGGAGCCAAGCACCAGCTCCAGGCACAGGCCAGGACCCCCTGACCACCGGCTCTTCCTTCTTTGCCGGCTGCCAGCCCTCCTGGCTCCCAGGCCCCCACCCTCTCTGCCCCTCTCCCATCGCGTTAGGAATCTCAAAGGAGAAAAAGTCCCCACGCCCACCGGCCATCAGCCCGTGGCAAACACGCTCAGAGCTCAGGCATCAGGGCCCAGAGCGGCGAGTGCAGCTGGGGCTTCGATTGTGTCATCTTAGTAGATGACACAATCCAAAGAGGGCTAACGCTCGGCTGGGATGGTTCATTCATTCGGTCAGGAAGTTCCTATGGAGCACACCCTGTCCTCCAGGCCAGGGGAGACACCCAGCGGGATCGTGCCCAGAGCTCCCCCTCGCGTGAGGGATGCAGCAAGGCAGCGAGGACACACTGCGTGGTGAGAACAGGGCCCCCGGGCCGTCACCACGGAAGGGACTTATGATTTGGACAGCCGGTTTGTCTCGTGGAGAGAAGGAAGGTGGTTCCAGGCAGGAGGGAAGGACGGTAAAAGGTCAGAAGCAGGAATCAGGGTGGTGTGGTTGGGGGATGAGCATTGGGTAGAACCGAAGGCGCTGGTGTTGGATGTGGGTCAGTCTGGAGGGGCGGACAAGGACCTGGCCACAGGGCGCTCTGAGGGGTCGTGGGCAGGGGGAAGCCAGGGAGGGGTGTTGAGCTGGGGAGTGGCAGAGTCCGTTTTGCTTTTGAAGGAGCTCCCTCTGGCTCCCCGTGGAGGGCCAGCTGGAGAAGCAGAGACCAGTGATGTGGATGTTGCAATAGTCCTGGCCAGCAAGGATGAGCTCAGAATGAAGGCAACAGCAGTGGGGAGAGAATAGTCATGGGATCGCGTGGATGAGGGAGAGGGAGGAGTCCAGGTGCTGCCCGCATCTGTCCCCGGGAACCAGGTAGGTGGCGTGGCCCTTCACTGGGAGGGGCGCCTGGGCCGGGCATGGCTAGCCATCCCCTCTGTGGACTGCTAGGACAATCCTCAGCCGCGGTGGTTAGCAATTAGGCCACTGGCCGGGGGAGAGGGAAGAGGATCTGAGAGGACCATCAGGACAAGGAGGGGCTCAGAGGGAAGCTCTGGGGGAGGCAGGGAGAGCCCAGGGCCAGCAGGGGCGCATGTCAGGTGGGCCGGTGATGGCAGGCTTGGGGGGCAGAAGGAGGAGCAGTTGCACTTGGAGACAAGAGCCCAGCACCCAACCCTCCATCCGTGGAGGACTGGGGACAGAAACTGGACGGGGATGGGTGCTGGAGAGAGTGGGTAGTGAGAAAACAGGGGATGGGAAGTGTAGACAACTCTGAAGAAACGTGGCTGCGGATGAGTGACGGAAGCTGGGGTGAGGGACCCAGAAGGATATTTTTCACTTTAAGGTGAGAGGGAATTGAGCCTGGCTGGCATGGCTCAGTGATTGAGCACCGACCTATGAACCAAGAGGTCACAGTTAGATTCCCGGTTGAGGTTGCTGGCTCCATCACCAGTGGGGGGCATGTAGGAGGCAGCTGATCAATGATTCTCTCATCATTGATGTTTTTATCTTGCCCTCGCCCTTCCTCTCTGAAATCATTAATATTAAAAAATAAAATAAATAAAATAAATAACAATGAGAGGGAATTGAGTATAGGGCTGTGCTAAGGGCTCGGAAGCATTTGCCATGGGCGAGCAGGAGCGACCGCTGGGGCGAGGTCTCTGTGTCCAGAGGACGCCCAGCAGCACCCAGCGGACAGTTGTTGGATAAGGAAGCGGGCACAGCTGTCAGGAGCAGGCTCCAGCACCACACAAGCCCCTCAGTGATAGGGTCAAAGGGAATGGAAGGCCAGCTGAGCAGGGGCGGGTTGTGGATGGGGGCAGGATGGGGCAGGACTCTCCACGGAGCAGCTTGTGTGCTTGGGTTAAATGAGGGAGCAGAGGAGGGAGGGCCTCCACCACCAGCATGTCCGATGCTCCCACCCTCCCCATCACCCAGGAGCACACGGGGTGCTGGGATAGGGCTGAAAGACATTGCTTGCTGTGTGGGGCAGGGCAGGAGTGTGGGCTGCAGAGGGGTCAGAATGAAGGCCGGGGCCTGGGCCCTGCCCAGCCTGCCTCTGACCCTGCGTGCGGCCAGGAGCAGCCCCTTCTGCCCCTGGAAACCCCCACTTCCCCGTCTGCAGAATGGGGACCCGGTGCCAGCGTGCTGCCAGAGGGGGGCGAGGTGGCGCCCCGGAACCGGCATCTCAGGCCCGTGGGGTTCCGAGAAGTCAATCCTGCATGAGTCCAGACTCCTAGAGTTCCGTAACGTAATTTCTGCATTGCCACCAGGGATGGGTCCAGCAGACATCCCTTCCCTCAGAATTGCTCTGTCTGCCCATCCCAGCTGCCAACTCTCCTTTCCTCCCTTTTCCCCATCAACTCTGGGCACGGCCAGCCTCGAACACGTCCCAAGTGAGCACTTGGCCGGCGGGGCCGTGATTCATGCCCCTCCAGCAGGCTTCGTGGCTAGCCCGCCCGCCAGAGTATGCAAGACATTCCTGGCCTGGCCTTGCTCTCGGGATTAGCGGGCGGGGGCGGCTGGGGCTGCGGGAGACAGTGCGCTCCGTCTCCAGCCAGGCACGGGGCATGCAGGCACGAGCAAGTCTGAAGTGGCCGCCAAGCTGGCCAGCGGGGGAACATCATCCATAAACCAAGGCCACGTCTGGGACCCAGACAGCGGGGCTGGGTGGGGATATTCAAGGAACGCCGCCACCTGCTCCATGTCCAGGGGAGGAAGGAGGGCCAGGAGTCTGAGGCCGGCGAGATTGCTCACCCCAGCCTCCTGCCCTATTTCCCCCGCGGGCCCCTTCCCACACCTGGGATCCTGGCCCATCCCGGCCCCACCGCCAGACCCCAGGCGTGGCTGAGCGTGAAGCCTCCTCCTGGACAGAAGAGCTCAGGCTTCTCCAATCTCTCCCAGGTCCCCCCGCCCCATGTTCCCTCTCAGGGATGTGCCTCTGCCCTCAGACCATCATTTCAGAGCAAGATATGCCTCTCTAACAGCCAGCCTCCCAAGGCAGGCTGTGTACACACATGCACACACAGAGACACATAGGTACATGCACACACAGACACAGAGGCACAAAGAGATACATGTGCACACAGAGCTACAGGCATACACACAGAGACGCACAGGTACAGACACACATGCGCACAGGTACGCACAGACATAGACACACACAGGTACACGCAGACACATGCACGTTGTACCAGTGTCCTATACAGGGCTTTGTCCCCCTCAGACCTGGGCTGTGACTCCCCGCTCAGACCAGAATCCCCGGTCTCGTCTCTTCCTCAGGAGGAACAGGAGGGGTGGGACGGGGACCTCGGACAGCGGGAGAGCAGAGATGCAGGAAGGTGCCAGGTGAGGGCTCTGCTGTCCCTGGCGGAATCCATGGGCCGATGACCAGGATAAGCAGTTTCCCACGCGGGGCAAGAGGCCTGGGCTAGACCGGTCACTGAGGGGAGGCTATGTGGTGAGGCGACTCTGCAGAGGGTCTCGGGCCTGTGGGCAGAGAGGGCTGTGCCGGGGCGGCTGGCAGCAACTCTGCGTCTGGTGGGGCAGCTGTGCCCTCCCCACGAGGCTGAGGCTGCAGCTGTGAAATGCCTCAGCTGCCTTCTCCAGGCCTGGACACACTGTCCCGGAGGCAGCCCTCCCCCCAGCCCTGGCCCTCCATGCTCCTGGGCCTTCTTCTCCTTTTTTTCCCCCAATATATTTTATTGATTTTCCACAGAGAGGAAGGGAGAGGAATAGAGAGTTAGAAACGCTGATGAGAGAGAAACATCGACCAGCTGCCTCCTGCACGCCCCCTACTGGGAATGTGCCCGTAACCAAGGTACATGCCCTTGACTGGAATCGAACCTTTCAGTCCACAGACGCTCTACCACTGAGCCAAACCGGTTCCGGCCCCTGGGCCTTCTGAGGCAGGTTTTGCTCATCTAATACGGGGAACAGGGAGGGTCCGCCCTACACCGGGATCCTGTGGGAGCGCGATCACAGTGTGGAGACCCCTGGCACACACAGTTGCCATGGAACCCGCGGCATGCTCTTGTCCTCCGTTGGCCGCAGGTAACCCCAGGCGACAACAGGGCCAAGACGCAAGAAGCAACTGGTGTGAGCCTGTCCCTCACCCCACGTCCAGCACCAAGCCCTTCAGTCACAGAGGCGACGCAGACTGGGGGGGGGGGGGGGGGGAGGCAGAGAGAGCTGGCCGGCCTTGGGAGGGCACCCACAGGGCCCTTGGACGGGTCCCCTGCCCCCGTAACTGGAATCCCTGGCACCTCAGGGCTTCCTCAGGGCTCCGTTCTCTCCCCAGAGGCGGAGGGTGGACAGTCCAACACAGAGGCCCCGGGTTCCTGCCCTGCTGGAGAAGATGGATAAGGGACAGAGGCCAGAGGATGGATAAGGGACAGAGGCCAGAGGATGGATAAGGGACAGAGGCCAGAGGCGACACGGCTTGCTTCCAGCCCCAGTTCACTTCTGACCTCAGCGCTGAGACCTCTCCCCACAGGGACACCCGGCCAAGCCCCGCGGAGCCTGGGCCAGGTCCGGAGGGCAGCTCAGCCCAGGGCCAGGGCTCGCTCCCTGTTCGGTCCTTAAAAGTCCATTGGACCGAGCGCGGCTCCCACTGTGGGGGGCCTGTGTGCAGGGGCTGCATTCCCAGTGTGCCATGGAGGGGGAGCTGGCGGGCGGGCTCCCCAGAAAACGCCTGACTCCCAGCCAGATCCCGGGAAGAGACCACAGCCCCGGGCCCTGGAGTGGCGGGGGAGGGGGCTGTGCAGTTACAATGGGACTAAATGAGAGGGAGGGGCAGGGAGGGGAAGGGGGTTCAGAGAGAGGGAAGAGGCTTAGTGGGCGCTCTGAAGGGGAGGGAGGACCTCGGAGACAGGGTCCCAGGCCTCCTGCCCTCCCTCCCAGCAGGCTTCCTCTCGGCGGCTCTGCCACACAGCTCTCGCTGACCCTCCGGCCCCCTGCCTGCTGGGCCTGACCACACTACCTGGGCCCTCTCCATCCAGGGCCTCCGTGGACTCCGGGACAGAGGGTCATGGTTGGACCCTCTCTGAGGACATCTGGAAAAGACGAGCGAGTGGGAGTGGGCTCTGGGCCTGTTGGCAGGCTGCGAGGCCCAGGGGCCCCTCCCTGGAATTGCCCTGTGGAGGGAGGGGCACGGGCTGAGAACCAGCTCACTCCACACACAGAGACCCAAGCTGCTGTGGCTCAGCGCAGGGTGTGGGCTGGCCCCAGGGGCAGCGTCAGCGCCTCCGGGGGCCTGAGGAAACCCACCCAGACGAGGCGGCAGGACCCCTGAGCGGGGCTTGCGGGAAGAGGAGGGCAGGTACGGAGGCCTGGCCCTGGGGCACTGAGGGGCTGTCCGGGGGCAGGTGTGTGACAGGTGTGGTGAGGAGAAGGACGCGGGTGGACTGAAGAAGTGGATGGGCACTGTCATGAGTAGCCTGGAGAACGTTATAGGATTTCATCTTAAAATGCTGTCACTATGGAACACCGGAAGGTGAGCAGGCAGGGGAGAGGCTGCCTGGGAGGAGGTCCCAGCGTTGACATTCTCCCTGAGGAACAGAAAGGGGAGAGGGGGCTGCTGGGAGCTGTTCATCGCGGGATTGCCCTCTGCCTTCTCAGGCCAGGGGACCTTCTGGGGACACACACACACACACACACACACACACACACACACAGCTCATCCATGGAGGATGCACCATAAAAGGGGGGATGGGAGGCTCATGCAGTCACCCTCAGGCTCCGTGGAGATCAAGGGTGAGACCGGCTCCCAGGCCCCAAGCTAAGCCAACGGGGGCTACGGGTCACAGCAGGACCCAATCCTCCCCACCCACCGCCCAGAAGCGCAAGTTGCCCTGGAAATAGTGTTTCGGTACAAACACTTCCTCAGGAGCTGGGCTGAGGGGACAGGGGTGAGCAGGCTATCTGGGGAGAGGCCAGGCTGTGCAGGCCCTGGGGAGACCCCTCTGGTGAGCGAGTGGCCCTGGTCCCTGGGGAAGGGTGGCCAGAGCCAAGTCTGTCTTTCCCAGGGCCAACGGGAGCGTAGGGGTGGAAGGAAGAGTGACAGCGACAAGAGGCTGTGGGCCAGGGTTTCAGGGGTGGGATTGCAAGGCCTGCTCAGGTGCTGGAGCTGGGCCTCAGTTTCTCTGTCTGTAAAACGAATGCATTGTCCCCACGGCTCCTTTGCCTCTGGTTTGCCACCTCTCGTGTTCTCTGCTGCTGCCAGGGCCTCCCCTAGCGGGAGAGGGGTCCTAGGCCCTTCCCACTCAGCCCCCTGCTAAGGCCACCTCTGCCACCCACCTCTCTCCTCCTGGTAGCCGGTGTGAGAAGGAGCAGTCGGTTGGGTATATGGGGGTGTCACCAGGGGGGCCAGAGCTGAGGAAATAGCCTGGAAGGGCAGGTTGGGGAGGATTTGGAAATTTTTAGAACCTTGACAGCTGGAGCCCCGTGAGTCAGTGGGGCAGATGGAAATGATTAGGGGACTGGCGGGAGGCACAGCGGGCGGAGACAGGAACCAAATTAGCTCAGAGCCCTGTGGCAGGCGGCTTCCTCCCGGCCTCGAAGCCTCGGGGGCCCGGGGAAGCCTCGGGGGCCCCGGGGCTGCTCTGCGTGTTTGGAGGCACCAAGCCAGGCTGTTCAACCAGGCTCACCGGCTGGAAGACAAGGAGGCTAGAGGCAGGAACCCCTGGGAAGAGAGAGGACATCAGGCAAGAGAAAGGCATGGGGTCCAGGGCCAGGAGCCTGCTGCTATCAGCTCCTCATACCTTCTGTCCAGAGGAGGAGAGGTTCTGTGTCCGCCCCTCATGTCCACTTTCCCTTCCAGAGGTTCTTGGTCCAACCCCAGGGGTAAGGCAGACAGTCCCCCCACAATTCAATCCAATATCCCCCCACCCCCACCCCTTGGGAGGCTTCTCTGTGTCCCTCAAATTGAATCTCATCTCTAGGGCAGAGGAAAGCAAAGACTAAGCCATTTTCCAAAGAATTCCCTTCTACACTATCTATCAAGCCCCTCCTGAGTTAGGCCCATGCTAGGTAATGAGGATTTTGAGAGAAGCCCATTGAGTCCCTGCCCTTGAGAAGTACCCAGTCGAGCAGATGGCCATGGACAATCAGAGTGCCTGAGAATGAATGACCCAGCAGAGCACCATGGCGGCTCCCAGGACGGGGCGGCTCTGAGGTGGGGCCGTGGAGAGCAGGGCCTGGGTTGGAGAGGCTGAGGAGGAGAGTGCTCCAGGTGGGAGGGAAGCCAGGAGGAGGCAGGAGGGCACTGACCCTCACTGTTCAGCCATTCGGATTGATGAGCAGGGAGGCCCCTGTCTCCATGAAGCAGTGAGGTGGGAGGCAAATCAGAGTGGAGAGAGGATCTAAGACAAGAAGAGGAAGTGAAGCCTGGCTGGTGTGGCTCGGTGGCTGAGCGTTGACCTATGAACCAGGGGATTCCAGTTCGATTCCTGGTCAGGGCACATGCCCAGGTTGTGGGTTCCATCCCCAGGAAGGGTTATGGAGGAGGCAGCCAATCAATGATTCTCTCGTATCATTGCAGAGCCCAGCTACAGGGATGGGAGTTCCTGACAGAAGTGAATCCTAAGGAGGAAGGGTTGGGAAAGCAGGGGACATCCATACAGCCTGTCCCAAGGCCCTCCTGGTCCAACAACAGCCACGTCAGCCAACCGTATGCCCACGTGCCAGCCAGCAATTCTTCAGATCACCACGGGGCTCAAACATGAGCATGACTGTGGGTGCCACATCTAGCTTCTTCCAGAGCATCTCATGGCTCCTTTTCTCCTCAGCCACCCTACCCATCCTCTCAGTGTTCAGCAGACATTCACCGAGAGCCCCTCTCTTCCCGGCCCCTGCTGGGCTCTGTGGCATGGAGGTACTGGCCTACAGAGGGACACAGATGGAGGGTCCTGGGAGCCATAGCTGACTTCTAGAAGGATGGACCACTCCACCGAGGAGGTGTGGACACGGTGGTAAAGAAGTGGCTATGGAGGTGAGTCTGGCACAAGGAGTTTGCCAGGCAGGTGCTGTCATGGGCATAGACATGGGGCTGCAGGGGGCCTCTCAGAGGATGTAAGGCAGGCCCACGAAGAGTGCAGAGGTGGGCAGGGTCAGAACGTCAGCACTGAGGACCTGGAGGCATACGGCTTATCAAGACGTTTTAAGCAGGGAGGATCTATGTTGTAGAAAGATCATACTGGTGGCCTGTAAGCAGCCCGGCATAAGCCTACACTTAGTGGCCATACATGAAAAAGAGGGGACAGACACAAGAGGGGCTTAGGAGGCAAAACCTATAGGATTTGGTAATGGTGCATTGAGGGAGGAAGAAGGAGGCTTCTGGGAAGCGGGGGTGGGGGGTTGGGGAGCGCGGGCAGAGGTGCTGTAGGTGCGGAAGGAGGCAGTGGCGGGGGATGGGAGGCAGATTTGGAATTATAGCTGAGCCTCCCTGGAACCTAGCGGCTTTGCAGCGTCTGGGACGTGTCAGCCAGTGATGATATCCACAAGGACCATCAGCACAGAGCTGGAAACGGAAGTCTTTCGTGAGGATGAAGCATCTTAAACACAAGGCCAGAGAGCTCACAATGTTCTCATGGATGTGATGGGGAGCCACTGGAGGCTCTCAACAGAAAAGTGACGATAAAATTTAGGAGACTGGCAGCAGAGTGATCTAGGATGACGGTGAAATGTCCCCACAGAGGCCAGGCCCACAAAAGTGGCCAGGGTAGGGGTCATTGAGCAGGCCTGGGAAGCAAAATGATCTAGGCATACGGGTCACAGTGGATTTCACTTTTTTTTTTTAAGTTTCGTTTATTTTATTATATTTTATTTTATTTTTAAATATATTTTTATTGATTTCAGAGAGGAAGGAAGAGGGATATATAGAAACATCAATGATGAGAGAAAATTGTTGATTGGCTGCCTCCTGCCTGCCCCCCGTTGGGAATCGAGTCCGCAACCCAGGCATATTCTGGGTTAGAATCATGTTCTTGATTGGAATCGAACCCAGGATCCTTCAGTCTTCAGGCTGACGCTCTATCCACTGAGTCAAACCAGTTAGGGCTGGATTTCACTTTTTACATAAGTAGTGTCTTGACAAGGTGAGTCATAAATTATGCTTATGCTGTTGTTTTATGTCAAATCCTATTTTAAATTACTCAATACAAATTTGAAATTAGCCCTAGTGGTTTGGCTAAGTGGATAGAACATCGGCCTTCAGACCTGAGGGTCCCTGCTTCAATTCCAGTCAAGAGCATGTACCTCAGTTGCAGGTTCAATCCCCATGCAGAAGGCAACCAATCCATGTGTCCCTCTCACATTATTCCCTCCATTCTCTCCACAAATCAATGGAAAACTATCCTCAGGATTAAAAATTAATACATGAATAAAATATTTTGAAGAAAATAAAATTTGTTACAAAGCTACAATAATTGCCTGGCTAGCATGGCTCTGTGGTTGGGTGTCTACCTATAAACCAGGAGGTCACAGTTCGATTCCTGGTCAGGGCACATGCCTGGGTTGCAAGCTTGATCCCCAGTGTGGGGTGTGCAGGAGGCAGCTGATCAGTGATTATCTCTCATCATGTATGTTTCTATCTCTGTCCCCATCTCCCATCCTCTCTGAAATCAATAAGAATATGTATAAAACAAAACAAAACAAAACAAAAAAGTTACAATAATCAAGGCAGTGTGATACTGGCATGATGAAATAAGCCATTATATTTATGGTTAATTGATTTTTCACAAGGGTGCCAAGACCATTCAATGGGGAGAGAAGAATCTTTCAACAAATAGTCCTGGGACAACTGGATACACACATGCAAAAGAATGAAGTTGGACTCCTACTTCACATCATATACAAAAATTAACTTTAAATAGACTGAAGACCTAAATGTAAGAACTAAGCTGTAGGGCTCTTAAAAGAAAACATAGAGGTAAATCTTCATGAGCTCAAATTTGGCAATGGCTTCTCAGCTATGACACCGAAATCACAAGTGACAAAAGAAAAAGATAGATACCCAGCCAGCGTGGCTCAGTGGTTGAGATTCAACCTGTGAACCAAGAGGTCAAAGTTCAATTCCCAGTCAGGGCACATACCCAGGTAGCAGGCTCGATCCCCAGAGTGGGGGGTGCAGGAAGCAGCCAATCAATGATTCTGTCTCATCATTGATGTTCCTATCTCTCCCTCGCCCTTCCTCTCTGAAATCAATAAGCATATTGTTAAGTGAGAAAAAAATAAATTGGATTTCATCAAAATTAAAAATTTGTGTTTCAGAGGACACTATCAAGGACACTATCAAGAGGACAAACACAAAATTAAAAATTTGTGTTTCAGAGGACACTTTTTTAACTAAAAGAAAATTCACAAAATATTTGCAGACATATTTCAAATGACTGAAGAGAACATGTTGTATAAAAGACTCTTCATGGTGGGCGTGGAAGGGGGAGACCCTGCCCAATATGCAGAGGGCAACCATTCTGCCCTGTCCCTCATGGAGTAAGTTTGCCCGGAAGGGATCTGCCCATATAGGAAATTAGGGAAATGAGGACTGGAGGAGGGTGGGAAGGAGCAGGGACCCTTGTCCCCAGGGCAGCCACAGTTCTCTGGGAACTTGCTCACAAATTCCCCAAATTCTCCCAAATTAATTTTAGAACAAGTCTTCGAAACCCGGGGAGTCTAGGGGACGACCTGGCGCCAGTTTGGGCAGCTCTCAGAAAGGGGACAGCGTGAGGGAGAGGCTGTCTGGGCTGGCCTCCTGTCCCAGCCAGGCCTCGTCCATGGGAAGGTCACCAGAGGCACGAGCCAGGGACAAGCCCCGTGCAAGGCGTGGGCCCAGGCGGCGGGCCAGAAGGTCCCAGGGCCTGAGGTCTCAGTTCCCACTGACATCAGTGCAAGGTGTCAGGGGGCCTGATTCATCGGGGCCGGGGCTCGGGGCCAGCCCTCTCCTGGGGGGTGAGCATAGCAGAGGTATGAGACAGCCCCAGCCAGGCAGGAGGCCCTGGGCTGGGCTGGGCTGGGCTGGGCTGGCCACGGTGACTGTTTTATAGAATTAGCAAGTGGGACCTGCCGCAGGGGGAGGTGGAGATGTCATTGTCCTGGATTCCAGCAGGCGGCCTCCCCCCCCCCCCCCTCCCGCCCAACCACTTCTGATTCACAAAATTAATTCCAATGGCTAGAGAGAGGAGCCTGTCAGCAGGGCCAGGGGGTCATAAACACGGGAAATATTAATAGCTCCAGCCAGGCTGCCTGGGGGGCTGGGGGGCCTGCCAGAGGGACTGACTTATTTAGTCTCCTCATTAATGATGTGGAAAGAGGAGAGTTTACCCAAGCCCGGGGCGGATGCTGACCTACATCAGGGCAGGGATTGCCCAAGTTGAGGACAGACTGCGGGGGTCCGTCCAGGGCTCCATTTTCCCCCAGAGAGGATTCCTCTCTGCCCTGCCAGCGTGCCCCTGGCCACACAGCCCGGCCAGACGTGAGTGGGTGCCCCAGGGAGGACGGCCCTCCTTTATGTACAGGGGGCTCAGAGGTGACTCGTGTGAGCACGTGAACACACGCACACCTCTGCACATTCCTGACCACAGGACCTCCTCTCTCCAACCAGGAGGGCCCAGCCTGGGAATGTGGGGCCAAGCTGCGGTACAGAGTATGGAGCCACTTGCAGAGGTGCATGCCGGCCAGGTGAGGATGGACTCCTTCCAAAGCAAGGCCCCTAGCCCTTCCTCCCAACCTCATTCTACATTGAATCAGGTCTCAGGATGCTCAAACCTGGGAGCTCAAGAAACCCTATTCGTGCACGTGCATGCAAACACACGCACACACACACACACACAC
Source organism: Pipistrellus hanaki (assembly GCF_964339955.1). Classification (NCBI taxonomy): domain Eukaryota; kingdom Metazoa; phylum Chordata; class Mammalia; order Chiroptera; family Vespertilionidae; genus Pipistrellus; species Pipistrellus hanaki. The sequence goes on along the minus strand of NC_140506.1, from coordinate 73,332,277 downwards.
ACACACACACACACACACACACCTTGCTACATCTCTGAAACGCACTCCCCCACACACTTAGCTGGGTCCACTCTGCGCATAGCCCCATCTCACTAACGGGAACAGAAATCAGTGCATTTGCTGCATCTGCCCCCTCCCCAGACCCTTTGGTCCTGAGACTATTATTCCAAATAGACCTCTGCTAGGGCCCGAGCATCAGGGGTCACAGACAGAGGAGTTTGTGAATTGAGACAGCTGGGAAAGGGTTTGCAGAGAATGGGTTCGGAGGCATGCCCAGGGCCCACTGCAGACAGGCTGGGAGAACCCTTCTCTCCCCTCCCTCACCCCCCCCCCCCCCCATCTGCATGGCTCTTAGCTGCCAGCGCAGGGACAGACACAGACTGGCTGGGACTGGCAGCAGTGGGGCTGGGAGCCTGCCGAGTCCCGAGCTGGAATGAAGGAGAAACCTGTCCAGCGATGAGATCAAGGAGATGGCACCAGTGTCTCCCCAGGGAGCTGAGCTCCGCGTCCCAGGACATTCCAAACTCTGCGAACAAAACATGGGATGGGAGGCCGGCCAGGCTGGGCCTGTGCCAGGCGGCCCCCCACCCTTCCCATCGGCAGGGGGGGCCTGCCCAGCAGTGGGACCGGCTGGGAACATAGCATGAGCTGCTGGGAAGGCTGCCCACACAAGTCGCCTGGGGACGCGGCGTCCAGACACCTGCCACGTTCCCCCGGCAGGGTGCCACGGGCAGTTATCTGCCCCGTCTCCTCCAAGCCGGCCTTGTGCGGAGCACCGTGGACCGAGCCGGCACATCCACCTGCAGGACGCCGCTCCGCGCGGCAAACACCTCCAAAGCAGTAATTACATTTAATAGCTCCTGGAGGGAAGCCAGGCCTGGCAGGTTTCCCCCGATGTGTAGGGAACTGGGGCTCAGTGTGGAATGTGGGCTACACAGCTATCGAGGGGGTGATGCAGATTCTCACCCAGGACCGCTGCCTCCCAAGCTCTTGCAGCTCCGCTTTGTTCGGGCAGCAGGAGGCCACGGAGACCCTGGGCTCCATCTCCCCGGCTGAACCCTAATTCCACAGCAGAGCCTCAAAAATCAGCACGTTCAATACCTTTGCTCTATAAATAGGTAAACTGGGGCCAAAAAGAAAGAGAGAGAGAGAGAGAGAGAGAGAGAGAGAGAGAGGGAGGGAGGGAGGGAGGGAGGGAGGGAGGGAGGGAGGGAGGGAGGGAGGAAGGAAGGAAGGAAGGAAGGAAGGAAGGAAGGAAGGAAGAAAGACCAGCACTTGCCCGAGCTCAGAGGACACCAGAGGTAAAGGTGAAATTCTGGTGATGAAGTTCACAGGAACTACGCCAGGAAGCTGCTTCCAAGGCAGCGGGACAGCAGCCAGTGTCCATGGCTCGGAGGTGGGGGAACAGAGGGGAAATCATGATGGTTTCCTGGAAGCGGTTTTCCTCCCCCATAGTCCTCTAAAGCAGCCAACTCCAATGACCCTAGGTAGGGACAGGGATATATCAACAAAAGAAAAAGTTGCGAAGAAGAACCAGAGACCATCGGGGTGAGTTGTAACTGCACGTGTGACCCTGGGCCTGTCCCTTCCCCTCCCCAGGCCTCCTTCCCCTCTCAGGTCTCGTCAGCACACTGGGGGCTAAGGATGCTGGCTCCCACTGTGATCTGCCAGCTCCGACGCGCGTGGTGCAGTGCTCTGAAGCCTAGCCCAGGGCTGCCCAGAGACTGACCATCGCTCAGGAGACCTCAACTCCTGGTACAGTGCCTGGGGCAGGCAGGGGGCAGGTTGCCCCAGCTTAGCCGGGGTGCGAGGCCTGGGGAAGAGCAGGGGAAAGGCTCAGAGATGTGAGTAGTGCTGGCAGACCCTGGAGGAACAATGAATGAACAGGGAATAGAAAGCGTGGGCGTGCGTGGCCAGCATCAGCAGCTTGGACCATATTCCGTAAATGATAGGAAACTGAGAGGATTAAGAAAGGCAAGGTCATGGTCAGAGTGACCATGACGTGGGAGATGCTGTCTTAGGGAAGGATGCATCCATGTGGTCCAGCAGTGGCCAGGAGGCTGCAGCAGACGTCAACTCAGAGGTGGAGTCTTTCTCCCCCATCCATCCTGGACGGTGGGCCCCTCGAAGATAAAGGGTCTGGTCCCCAGGGCAGGCAGCAGGAGGCAGGGTGGGGCTGATGGGCGTGTTCTGTCCCTGAGGGGGGCCTGGCCATCCCAGCCCTCTGCATGGGAGGGCCATCCCTGGGCGGGAGCAGGTCATGCTGACCGAAGGCACATCTGGCTCCCCAGGCTCCTCCCAGGGGCCACAGCTTGCAGTGCAGACTGGTTCCCAGAAATTATGGTTCAAATGTCACATAAACGAAGACAGAGATTAAAGAAGGAATGAATCATTCATCCTGGCCCAGCAAAGGCTCTCTGAGCACCTACTATATGCCAGCTTTGGGCTGGTGTGGGGGCAGAGACTGTGGGATGCCCGAGATCCATAAGCCATGGAGCCCCGGGAAGACTGGGCAGTGGGCACCTGCCTGAGGGAGGACCTGGAAGATCGTGGCCGTGGCTGATGGAGAGGAGATGGGAGGGGGAGAAGGGGCAGGAGGGCTAGTGGCTGGAACTGCTGGGGACAGTGCAGAGCACGCATTCATGAGTCTGCAAGTGAGTGGGAGGCGGGGAAGAGGCGGGAGAGGGCCTAGCAATACAGTCCAGCTCCGGACTAAGACAGTTAACCCCAGAGCCCACCTTCCCCCCCAAACCGCCCGTCGTGTCAGGTTTTGGTGGAGACACAGAAGCAAAGCTACGGGCCATTTTCACCTTCTGAAAACCACAGACATCTGACTCTGGGCACCAGCGCCAGATTTCTGGGAGAGACAGAGGCCCTGTGGGCGCCCCGCCTGACGTCAATCGGGGCTTCTCTTTTGTGTCTGCGGCTTTGACGGGAGGAGGCCAGATCAGGGGGCTCAGCGGAGAGAGCGAGGGAAGGACCAGAGGCCAAGCATGCCGCTGTCCTTTTGACCTGTCCTCCCCGTGCAAAGCCCTGCTCAAGGCTGTCTGGCCACCCTGCTGATGAGCAGGGCAGGTGTCAGTTACCGGACAGAGGCTGGGAGCATCTGAAGTCAGCGCCAGAATCGGGACCCCCTCGCCCAGCCTCACGCCTGGGCCCTAACGGTAAAGCCACACCCCAATGAGGGCTGTGAGGCTGCCTTTGACTACAGAGGTGGCGCCATCGGCCACTAAGGAGAGTAGGTACCCCCTTGGCTACAGACCCCCACCCAGGGGGGCTTCCTCCCCATGCCCAGTCCAGGCCCTCCCTCCAGGCCATGGCCCCCAATTGCCCTCCCACCTCCAATGCTCTTGTCACAGCTGCCCTCACTGCCAAGGCCAAGTTTCTGCAGCACGGCCCAGCTCTCCGACACTGAGCTTCCTGGGCAGGGAAACTGAGGTGGAGAGGGCCGAGGGGCTGCCTGGTACACCCTGGGTCCCCACGCCCAGCACTGCCATCAAGACACATTCTGCTGAAGAGAAAACTAAACTGAAGTGCCTTCTCCACCCGCCAAGCTCAGCTCCAGCCCTCACTCTGCCTTTGGTAGTCAGGGACCAGCTTGGGAGGGGAGGGGGGTGGCAGGGGAGAGACAGTGGGGAGAGGACAAGGATCGCCTTCGACACATTGGCTGCCTCCATCGCCCCACACAAGGGTTCTGTCCCAGTACATACTGGAGTGCCTAACCTGACAATAGGATCCTTGACCTCAAATCCAGAGTGACCCCAACAGAACATGACCCCAAATTGAATCCCAACTCCACTCCCAGACTGAACTCCAAGCTGAAATATAGGCCTATACCCTTGAGCCCAAAGCAGATTGAGCTCTGACCTTAATCCCAATCCCAGGTTAAACCCTAATCCTGACCCCAACCCCAGATTGCATCCCGAGCCTGACTCCAAGGCAGAGTTCTGGCCCAGCATAAACCACCTGGGAAAGACTCTTAGGACATCAGGTCCCTCTGAATTTGAGGGTCATCGGCTATGGGGAAGAGAAAGACAGCAGAGGCCACTGACATTGTGTCATCCTGGCCATCATCACCCTCCCCGGCCTCAAATTTATCAAATCTTTGTTTTTTGTGTTTTTTTTTGTTTGTTTTTTGTGGGGTTTTTTGTTTTTGTTTTTGTTTTTAATTTATCAAATCTTTGAACCTGCCTGCCTCTGTGCAAGTTGATGGGATGAAAGGCCTGGGGCCCTAGCCAGTCTTGCTCAGTGGATAGAGCACTGGCCTGGGAACTGAAGTGTCCCAGGTTCGATTCCAGTAAGAGGCACATGCCCGGGTTGTGGGCTTCATCCCCAGTGGCGGGTGTGCGGAAGGTAGCCTATCGGTGATTCTCCCTCATCATTGATGTTTCTCTCTCTCCCTCTCCCTTCCTCTCTGAAATCAATAAAAATATATTTAAAGGAAGGAAGGAAGGAAGGAAGGAAGGAAGGAAGGAAGGAAGGAAGGAAGAAAGAAAGAAAGAAAGAAAGAAAGAAAGAAAGAAAGAAAGAAAGAAAGAAAGAAAGAAAGAAAACCTGGGTAGGGCCATCCAGGCGGGGATACTGGGCCCAGACACCACCTGCATACAGGTCTTTCAGGAAGAGTGGCCTGGCCCTGGGGCTCCTGTTCCAGAAGGGACTGAGATCTGGCACTGAGCATTCCTCCATGAGATGCTGACCATGCCTGGACCAGGGCCACAGTCTGCAGAGGGTACAACTGTGCAGGGGGCCAGAGCACAGGGACCAGAGGCTCAGCGGTGCAGGGGCCCCCAGTCTCTGGGCCTCACCCACTCGCAGGAGGTGCAGGGTGTAGAGAAAGCAGTCCAGGTGCTTAGGGTTGGCTGAGTATTGCAGTACCGGTCTGAGAGGCCACTCCTCCTCTCCCCAGGTGCCTTCTAGTCCCTAAAGCTGGGGTCAGGGCCCTGGGGAGGCCCACCTGAGCGCCCTCCCGCAGTGCCCTGATCCTCGGCCTTGTCTCCCACCTCCCTGTGAGAACATGCGCCTGCAGCCGCAAAGAGATCAGCATGAAGGAATGTGCTGTCCCGGGGCCAGCGGACAGGATGGGAGAGGGAGCGAGCGAGGAGAGCTCGGGAAGATTGGAGTTGGGAAGGAAAACAGAGATGTGCCTCGGCCCCGGGCCAGGCAGCACCGGCCCAGCCATTGTTTCCAGCCCCACAGGTCAGGTGCACTAGGCCCTCCGCCAAGTCCCAGCCTCTGCTCAGCGCGGCCCCAGACTCTCCCTAGGCTCGCCTGCCTCCCTCCTGTCCCAGACCCTGACCTCCAGAAAGAAGGCAAACCTGGTCCTCCATAGCCCCAACCAGCCCCTCGGACCTCTGTCTCTTGGCACATCTCCCCTCCCCGCACCGAGATCCAGGCCCTTTCCCAAGTCTTACTCTGTCCAGACCTCCCTTGTGGGAGGAAGCTTCTGGTTTCAATGGCCCGATAAGCTAGTCCATATGTAGGCCTTAATAGCTGATAATGGCTTAGACCTGTGCTCTCAAAGTGTGGTCTCCAGACCAGTAGCATCAAAAATCATCTAGAGCCGACACCGGTTTGGCTCAGTGGATAGAAGGTCTGCCTGCGGACTGAAGGGTCCTGGGTTCTATTCCAGTTAAGGGCATGTACCATGGTTGCGGACACATCCCCAGTGGGGGATGTGCAGGAGGCGGCTGATCGATGATTCTCTCTCATCTATGTTTCTAACTCTCTATCCCTCTCTATTCCTCTCTTTAAAGAATCAATAAAACATTTTTTTTTAAATCATCTGGAAATTTGTTAGAAATGCAAATTTTCGGGCCCCATCCCAGCCCTACTAAATCAGCAATGTATGTTTAAGCAAGCCCTGCAGGGGCTTGAGAGGCACACTCACGTTTGAGAACCACTGGCTTAGAGTGTGACCCTGGTCAACTCCACAGATGTTGATAGAAATAATAAGTAATTGAGTGAATGGCCAAGCAAGTGGATGAGTTTCAAGAAGTCTGGTGTTATCTTCAGACTTGAGTAGAGTGGTGTTTTGTTTTGTTTTTTATTGTTGTCCAATCCCCAGGGGCAGTTGAGATCTGCAGACTGAACCAGAGAGGGGCTGTCCAGATGGTCTCCCTCTGAGATGGAGCAGGCTCTCAGGCACTCTCACCTCCAAATAGCCCATCCAGTGGGCCAGGCCTGGAGCCCAGGCAGACTCAAAGTGGACCAACCAGTTAACGGGAAGGGGAGGTCCAGGAGGTCAATGGGACGTAGTGACAGGAGTCTGGGGCCTGGACACCAGGCAGGAAGGCAGAGTTATGGAAATCCAGAGGCAGGTAAGAGGGTCCCCGACACATGGACTCTCAAGTTTGGTCCAGGACTCTCAAGCTTGGGAAAAAGTGACTAGAGGGACCCTCGAAGAAAACTGAGCCTTCATTACTAGAACTAGAACACAAGATTGGATGCCATGCACCTCAACGTTGACGTTAGCTCTTTCAGAAATCCCCAACCTAAGGTCAGGCTGGGGCAGAGCTGAGACTACCAGTGTGGTCCACAAACTCCAACTGTGGGGAGGGGACAGGGAGCTGCAGGGCGAGAACCCAGCATGTTCTGAGTCTTGGTAACGCATCCCAAAATCTGGCCTTAGTGTCAGATCTCCGTTGGTGCTGGGATTGCCCTTTCCAGAACTTCACACCAGCTTGACGAGGAAAGCCCTCCAGCTCTCCCAGCTGCCTGGGTATTGCCCAACCTTAGCCATGGTTGGCTGAATCATGGCTAGTATTTTTTCAAAACAAGCTACGAGGGATGAACAAGGTCTGTCCTGACCTACTTGTTCTGTCCACCCGCCCGCTCATCTCCCATCAGTGCCAAGGAAGAGAGGACAAATCCTGTGGCCAGACTTCCACACTGACACCACGGAACCTCCTGTGGCCAGCTTCGTCCAGTGTTGAAAGGGTCATTTTCCACTTGACATAAAAAGAGAAGCCTCTTCAGCCACAGCTGCCATCTCTCCCTGAGGCGTCCTCTAAACCTGGGTGGCCCATAGGATGTCCCCCATGTCCTGAAGGATCCCGTGGGGAAAATGCCACACACCAGGGTCCCTTCCTAGAAGATCAAAGTCCCTGTTAACAATTAAAGGCTCTGAGAAGTCCTGCAAGAGAGAAGCCTGCCTGACTTCGTTGACTCCAGTATTTCCCCAGCTCATTAGACCCAGATCCTTTTTTTTCTTCCTCTCCCAGAACAAATATTCCATGCAACATTTGTTCTTTCTGGTGTTGCAGGGAGGCAAGAAGAAGTAAGAGCAGTGTCTCCTTAAAAGGCCCTGGGACAGAGACAGCAGGGACTCTGGAGACTCACAAGAGCTCAGCATGGACATCTGTCTCTCAACCTACAGAAGGCTCTATCTCCAGAGCCACTGTCCCCCAAAAAAGGTGTCATTCAGCCAGTGCCTCTGAGGAGGGGCGTGCTTCCCTGAGAGGGGAGGTTGGGTGCCGCTGCTCCTGGAAGAGAGAGGCAGAAACAGGCTGGAGGACCTGGCCAGCAAAGGAACAACTGGCATCTCCCAGCATCCCCCAGGGCAGGGATAGCCTCCTCCTTTCGTTGGACTTGAACCAAGGACCCATTCATGTCTCTACCTGACTCCCCAACCCTGCCCAGTTGGGCTCCCCATCCAGGTCTTCTGCATCTCCCGGGCCCTGGAACAGCCTCCCCAGCTCCACCTGTGAGCGTTGGGGCTCCCGTCCCCCTTTGAGGTGAAGGGGAGAGAAACCCTGCGACAGCTCCCTCCCTCCTGCATAGACTCTTGGCTGCCTTCTGAAGCCAGACAATTCAGGGAAATGTTTGCACCCAAACAACTCCGAGGCTTCAGGAACTGGCCGACCCTGCCCAGGAAAGCAAGCTCCTGCAGCTCCACCCTGCTGCCCCCTCGGCCTGGGACCAGCGACCAAAGCTGGAGGGGTGGCCCAGTGGAGCGGTCACCGGAGCCAACGGGGTCTTCGCCTCCCCCGGCGTGGTGAGAGGGAGCTCAGAGGCCTCCCTCTAGGGACGGGGGCTTTGCGGCCGGCCCAAGTCAGCAGGGAGCTCTGTCCCTGGCTCTGGGTTACACAAAAGCCAGATTGTCAACATTTATCTGGAGAGCATGGCGCTGGACTAATCTGGCCTGGAGATAATGAACATAACACTTTGATGTGATTTGAGAAATGTATTAATTCATTCAGCAAGCATTTGCGGCTCTTGGGTTTGGGGCCAAGCCCTGTGCCGGGCCCTGGGGATGCTGGGGTGGATCAGCCCCCATCCCACCCTGGAGAAGCCCCCCGTCTAGGGGGAAGAGACCTAGAAGGGAACACGAGGGCAGGCAGGGCCACCTCGTCTGCTCCCGCTGAGGCTCCTCCTGAGACATGCCAGCCCGGTGTTGGCTAACATCAGGGCCCGTGGGGTCGGTCGGTGCACGCATGGGTGGGACGGGCTGGGGGCCCATCACCCGACGCGCCCGCAGCCGCCGTGGCCGCCGCCGGCTCAGGAAGCCACGGGGTCAGGGCAATTTGTAAAAGCGGAGGTCCCGGTCCCCATGTCTGATAAAGACTGAAATGCCTTCTGGCGGCTCCCCTCCCAAGCAGCCCTTCCCATCCGCTCTGATTCTGCCCTTGCCAACCCCAACACAGCCCTGAGGTGAAGAACTCCAGGTGCCAGCCAACAAAGGCTGTGAAAAGCAACGGGAAGAAAAAGCAGACTGGCTTCTCCTTGGTGGTTGCCACACACACGTCCACACGTGACATTCCTGTGCTCGGACCTCCGGGCGCATCAGCCTCCCGGTTCCGATGGAGGGGAGAAGGTCGGTGACCCCGGACCCTGCGCTGGACCCCACTTGCACAGCGGCCTGCCCCCATTGAGGACACCGAGGCCGAGAGCAGAGGAAAGGGGAAGATGGAGGGGCAGGCTGCTGGGGACAACTCAGGTCACGGCAGCCAGCCTGCCTGTCACAGCCCCTCACGCCCACCTCGACCGAGTGCCAGAGACTGTGTGTTTTTGTCTCTCTTGCGGGGGGGAGGGGTGCGGCTCACAGCCCTGAGTGATGAGTTAAGTGACAATGAATTCGAACCACATGGAGCCCAGGCTTAAGGGGAAAGTGTTTTGGTGAAACACAGCTGGGATTTCATCAGTCCCCACCCCCCAGACGGTACAAAAATAGTGCGGGCCAGGCCGGCTCTGACCCACAGGCCTGGCCCAGTTTCGCCACCCCCCATCCTGGAGAGGCTCGGAGTGGCCTCTTTCCCTGAATCTGGGTTGCGTAATCTCGCCTTGTTGTTTTGGTCGCCTGTTTGTTGACGGGCCTGGTTGGTGTCTGGGAGCATTTGCTCCCTCACAGGGATCCCGCTCCTGGCCCCGGAGAGAGGGTGAGGCGGGCAGACCCTCTCCCTGGGGGTCCTGAGGCCCGTGGGAGCCTGGGAGCTGCCGGGAGGGGCTCGGTCCCAGCCCCAGGACCAGGGGAGAGCCCTGCTGCCTCGGAGGGCGGGGGACTGATGGGTGCTGGGTACTAGGTGGAGAGCTGGGCTTTACCCAAGCAAGAGCTGGGAGGTCCCCTCGTCACTGCCCCTCCAACCCCGTTCCTCGGAGGAGAGACTGAGGCCAGAGGCAGCGAGTGAGTGATCTGAGGCACCTGCTTAACGGCAAAGCCAGGAGCCACCCCACGCAAGGCCTCTGCGTCCCCGGTGAAGCCTAGCACCACAGAGGCTTCCAGAGTGTCTGTGACTGAGAGAATGAGCAAAGCCATCCCCCCCAATCCTTCCCTCAGAGGAAGGAAACGGGGTGCCTGGGCCCCCGGACACACCTAGGAAGCCCATCCTGAGCGCCGATTAGCAGTCATCTTTCTCCAAAGGTGGGCACTGCTCGGAGGCCCTCCCAGGTCTGGGGTGGGGGAGGGAACACGGATAGGGCCCTCGCCGCCCCCGCAGCAGGGCCCGTGGGACAGCAGCTCTCGAGGGAACGAGATGCACCCGCAGTGAGGCCAGGGGCTGGCTATTGGCATGGAGAGCGAGATGGCAGCACCCCAGGGAGGGGCTCCAGGCAGGGCTCTGAGCCACAGCATCTCTCAGACCAGCCGATGGAGCCGCTGACCTGACAGTCCAGAGTCACGTCTGGAAACCTCGGCCCCACCAGATGCCTACACCAGGGCTGGACCCTGCGTCCTGGGGGTTGGGTGACGGGCGATGGCCCTGAGTAAGCACGGCTGCAGGGCTGCAGGTGCTCATGGCCACTAGGAGAACCGGTGTCCTAACCCAGTGTCCTATCCCAGCGTCCCATCCCAGCATCTTATCCCAGTGTCCCATCCCAACAAACCATCCCAGCATCTTATCCCAGTGTCCCATTCCGGCATCCTATCCCAGTGTCCTGCCCCAATGTCCTATCCCAGGCTCACAGGCAGGTCACAGCCTCCCAGGTGCTGACCAGAGCACTGAGTCCCAGGGAGACCCGGCCTGGGGACCAGGACCAACACAGAGCAGTCGGTGGGGCACTGGGGCTGGGTGGCAGCAGAGGGCTCTGGCTCTCCTACAGCTACCAGCGGAGCCATAGCTGCCCCGTCTGCAACTCAAATAGCATGAGGGGCATCAAAGGATGGCACTGGGTGTGGGGAGGGGCATGGGAGGTCAGGAAGGGCCACAGGCCGTCCACCTGGAGGGACCACGGGAGCAAGGGCCTTCTTTGTGGTCTGAGGCGGGGTCACGAGCCCACCTCCCCTCTCCCAACACCCCCAGCCTGGCGATGGGGTCGGGGGGAAAGGAGGTGCTGTCAGGACTTGAACCAGCAGCTTCCTACTCTCCCCAAACTCAGCAACATAAAGTCAAGTCAACCTGGTTCTCACCAGAACCATCCGGACTCTCTCCTCAGGCGGGGCCCCCCAGGGAGAGCCGGGAGCCCTGGGACCGCAGCACAGGGCCTGTGTCAGTCCTCCTGCCTCGGTCTCCCCAGGCAGGGTCAGGCCGGTGCCTCGATCGCACACAGGAAGTCCGGCCCGGACCTGGCCTGGCCCCATGCTGCCCCCGGCCCTGAGGACCCTGGGACCCGCCTGATTAGAAACCCCGCTGGCCTGGCTGCCCTCCGGCTCCCCAGAGAGGGTTTCCGCTCCTCTCACTCCATTGTTCTCCCCCGTGGCCCCGGGCCAGCCCGAGGCCAGGCTGGGCCGCTGGAGCCAGCCAGCGAGCGAATGGGGGCCCCAGCCCGGCTCTGGGAACCCTGGCCCAGACCCAGGGGCTTGGGGATAAGGGGTTTCTTCCCAGGCCTCTTGGCAGGCTTGGGAATCAGGGGCTCAGGATGGAGGGGGGCGGGGGGTTAGGGTCAGCTGACTTAACCTCTCAGAGCCTCAGTTTCTTCATAACGTGGGGTAACGGAGACAGCTCCCTGCCACGGCCACGGGGCCAAGTCCTCACCACGTTCCTGGAATAAGGGAAGCGCCCAGTGAGGGTGGCTGCCCTGCTAGTGCTGTAGGGGCCGGGGCTCGGGGTGGTGGGAAGGAACCTGTGGGACAAGGAAGATCAGTCAGAAGAGCCCGAAGACGATGCCAATGGCTCCAGAATGGTTCTCCTCCTCAGGCAGATCAGTGGCGAGAGAAGGAGCCCCCCAGCCCTAGGCCTGGAAGCTCCTACACACACACACACACACACACACACACACACACACACACACGGAGCCCCCCAGCCCTAGGCCTGGAAGCTCTGGGTGACGCTCCAGGCCGTGCCTGGGCCTCAGGAGACTGAGCGCCCGAGCAGATGCCTCACAGGTCCCCACAGCCCGGACTCCTGCTGAACCAGCTCTGCCTCTGGCCAGTGAGCCCCGGATCCTGCAAAGCCTGTTTGCACGGAAGCCTTGACAAGGTGGAGGGCTAGCCCTGGCTGTCTGCACATCTCTTCTAAAGGCCTGGGGGGAGAGGGGGGCAGAACAGGGTGGCCCCTGTGACAGCCAGTCTGCTGCTCCTCTTGGACTGGGGACAGCAGCATCACTTGTCAGGTCTAAGGCCCATCCTTCTCTCTGCTCCGCTCTGGCCTCTCTCTCTCTCTCTCTCTCTCTCTCTCTCTCTCTCTCTCTCTCTCTCTCTCTCTCCTGTATCCCCCATGCATGCTGCTTACAAAGAGGCGATGAGGAGCAGCGGTTCAGGACACAGACTCTGGAGGAAGACTGCCTGGTTTGAATTCCAGCTCTGCCACCCAATGCCTGAGTGGGCCGTAAGCCTCAGTTTCCCCATCTGTGAAATGGGTCTGTGATAGCAGCAGGGAAGGGCTTGAAGGAGTTAATGCGAGCAGAGCCCTCAGAAAGTATCTGACCCACAGCGAATACTCAATAAACGCTAGCCCTCGTTATTTTTTATTTGTGTCTCCGTCTTGTGTGTGTGTTGACTCATAGTTTCCGTGGGCAAGGAAGTGCGGGAGGAGATAGGAAACTCTGTGGTCTAAAGTGCCTGTGGCTCCAGGGGCTCCGGGCTGGAGGCTGCGGCAATAAAGGATTCCTTTCAATCGGGGCCAGTGATGCTCCGATAAAGCCTGACCGCAGGACGCAGAACGGCGGGCTCCGTGCTCTCCCTCCGGGCCTTGGAGGCCGGGCCGGCTCCGGAGCTGAAAGCCTCCTGGGCAGAGAGGCAGCCAGTTCCTCGGCCCAGGTCGTGGGCTGGTGACACTTCCCTGTGTACCTTCTGCCACAGGCGGCCCGGGGTCTGAGGAGGCAGCACCTCGGAACCCTTGGGTCTTGGCACTCTGGGGCCTGAGCAGCGTGCTGGAAGGCTGTCTGGCCCAGCCTTTGGCTTCTTGTGAGACTAGCCTCTGCTGTCTGCCTGGTGGAGGCCGCCTGGATCTCCCCCACCCCATGACGGAGAGCTCACGACCACAATGCAGTGACCTAGGCTCCCACGTGCTCTCACCCAGGAGGGCCCTACGTCCCCGGTGAGATCATACGGGGAGCTATAACCCCACCGGGGAGGAATCAGTCCAGGCACCGCTGGGCAGTCCTCTCAGCTCAAAAGTCTGCTCCATCCCAGACCAGCCTTCTCCCTCGGCTGGCCCACGGTGTGTGTCTGCCCCAGGCCGCTGCCCATGGCGGTCTTTCCCGCAGATCAGCCCCAGCTTCACTGGGCATCTTGCTGTTCCAGGTTCTCTCCTCTGAGTCTGGGCGTCAGGGTGGACAGCTGGCCCCCATCCTTCTAAACTCAGATACTGGTAGAGAAGGAGGGAGGAGGAAGACAACAGCTGAGCACCCTGTGTGGAGTGAGTGGGCTTTGTGTCGGGGGCCCAGGGCAGCCCCCCACAGCTGGTGCCATACCTGACAGAACCCTAGGCACGTCAGAAGGCGGGGGCAGACCACACTGAGGGCCCCGGAGGCTCTTTTAAGCAATGCCAAGGGACTGCGGGGTGAGCTGGTGCAGAGTGACAGCTGTCACCACGCCTGGCAGGGGACATGTTGTCTGCATTATGTCAAAACTAAGCTATTCCCAAGGCAGTCCCCCAAGAGTATCTCCACGAGCTGTGTCATCCAGAAAGGAAGAGTGGACCCTCTATACCAGAACCCCTCCCCGGGGTGGGAACCCCAGGCAGCACTGACTCCATACCCCGCCAGGCAGGGCTGCCACGGGGCTCCAGCCATCCAGATGTGCGGCCAGCATTCCTCCGTGGAGACGGTCGGAGCAGCAGCCAGGGGCCCAGATGGGTCTCATTAACCTGGGAGCAGGCTCTTTGGGGCCCAGATGCTCTGTGTTTAGTCGGCTGCGAGCCGGCTTTGGGCTCCAGATGTGGGCCTGGGTGGGGGAGGGACACGGCTCCAGATGTGTGCAGTCTGAGCGGGAGTGGCCGCAGGCTCAGCGGCAGCACCTGGGCCCAGGAAGCCTGAGGCCTCGGGGGCTGGGCCAAGGGGTCTCCCCACTCACGCCCTTTCCAGCACCCCAACCCCAGCCCACAGGCCCCAGGGCCAAGAGGGGTTCCGGATTCCCAAAAAAACTCTGACTCAGGAATCGCAGAGCCCAAAGGCTTACGCTCCATTGCTTGAGCCCAGGGACCTGCCCGGGGTCGCACAGCCAGGGACAGACAGAAGCCCAGCAGGAACGAGGAGTCTGAGGTCCCTTGAACCACGGGCAGCTTGTGGGGGACACTTGCGGGCAGGTGCCTGCCTCTCCCCATCCCCATCCCCACACAGAAGCTCTCAGCCCCACACAGTTAGGCAACCTGGGCATCCGTGGCCGAGCGGAGGAGGAGGCACTGCCCTGAGGGACGGGGCAGCCCCAGGAGGATCTCAGAGGACACAGCCTTGCCCTGTCATCGCCCTGATCCGGTCAGTGCTTCTCCACTGGGGAAGGGGAGGGCAGGAGCCCAGCGAGGCTGACCGCTGACCCCCCGCCCAGGCATCAGCCGCCTCGCTGAGGTGGCCAGAGGCGTTCCCACGCACTGGGCACCCCCTCCTGCCACACCAGCTTCCCACGGCTCCTCTGTGGGAGGGGGCGTCCCCCACGCAGAGGTGGCAGCTCCCCGATGAGCCAGCCTGTCCGAGGACACCAGCCAGGCTAGGAGGGCTAGAGCAGCAACGAGGGGCCTGCCCTGGCCTGGCTTGGTCTGGGGGCTCTGCTGGCTGGGAGCTCGATGTGGTGTCTGGAAAAGGCATTTCTAAGGAACACAGAGGAGGTGCCCCCCCAGGGGCCTGGCCCTCCTGTCCCCGTAGAGCATATCCGCCTCTCCCTGACGGGACAGACGAGAGAAACCCAGAGGTCCCTGCATTGAGTCCCCAGGGGGGTCTCACCACTCGGGTGCCTCCGCCCAGGGAGCTGGAAATCTCCCAGCAGCCCCCTCCTCAATACCACCGCCTCCTGACCCTCCCCACCCCCTTCCACCAGACCCTGGAAGTACGGTGGGAGATCAGGGATGAGGGCAAAGCAAAGGCCCCTTGTCCTCCAGCTTCAGGCCCCACGTCCACCCAGGGGCTCCAGCTCGGGACTCCGGGTCAGGAGGACATGGCAGCTGCATGGGGCAGAGGTCGGAGGTCAAGGCAGCTGCCAGGAGGCCCAGCCAAACGAGGCCTCTGGGTGGATAGCAGCCCCCGGACCCCACCTGAGGGCAGGGCGAGCAGGCACGTTACCCTGTGGGGTGGCTGGGCCTCCCGCAGCCTCCTCCTAACCTCGTCCTGGCAAGATAGGAATCGGCACAGTCTGGCCTGGGCGGGGAGGCTGGCCGGGGGAGCAGGCTGAGGCGCGGAGCACTAATGGGTTATGTCAGGCGAGTGCTCTGGGGAGGGGGCCGCGCCTCTCGGCTCTGGCAGCCCCACCTGGGGCCCGCGCCCAAGAGCCGGAGCCTGGACAGAGATGCTGGCTTGGGTCTGAGTGCAGGATGAGGGCTTGGAGAGGGGCTGCTGGGCCCGAGCGAGGAGCCTCGTCTAGCCCTGATGGCCAGGAAGGCGAGGGAGGATGAGCCCCCACCCCGTCAGGCCCCTGTGGGGTGGAAAACACAGAGACCCCCCCTCCATGGACCGGGGTCCCCAGGAGAGAAGCTGCAGGTCCTGTCAAAGCATCCATGTGGCTTGGCTTGGTGGGGAGCAGAGTCCTGGGGTCCATCCCTAAGCTTCAGGAGGGCCCTCTCATGCCCCCCCACTTTCGCTCCTGCCCAGAGCCCCACCCAGGGCTCCATCCCACGTCAAGGACTCTGGTTCCTCACCCCGCACTCTCGCTGCTCTGCCTGGGGTTTGCCCAGCAGCCCCCTCCTGCAAGCTGCACAGTGAGATCCCCTCACACGCCTCCGCTCTGGGGTTGGGAGGGTCAGGAGTGGGGGGGGAGGAGATGGAAGGAGCCCCTCTCTCAGGGCTGTGGGCTCAGGGCTTGAATGGGAGCTCACACGTGCAGACTGGGGGCTCAGTGCAAAGGGAGGTCAGCGAAAGGCCAGGGACGGAGCCTGGGACTGAGGAGGGGGCCCCTCGCAGTCACCGCAGGGCGGCCAGGGCCCTGTGTGTCTTGGCCCAGCAGGACCCCTAGGCCGCCAGGTATGTAACAATTCCAGCCATTTCCTGCCCTATTAATGAGAAAGGGGCTGATATAAATACACGCTCAGCATAAATAAATACAGGCCAGGCCCCGGCTGCATAGCAGACAGATTGCGTGGAGCTGCTGGCCAGCCCTCCAGCCAGTTCCCCCCACCCTGCCCCGTCCCCTCACCTCCCCCCCGCCGTCCAGGGCCCCTTCACACTCAAAGGCCTGAGACAGACAGGCTGACCGCCCTCACCCTTGACCTCAGAGCGGGGTTCCTGTAGCCCCTGGGGAGGCGGCAGGCCCAGGAGAGGGGGCTGGGCTCCCCGGGCTCCCAGGCCTGGAGCAGGTGCTGCTCGTGCACAGACGAGGCAGCAGCCCGGGAGGCCCAGGTGCCGTGCTGGTGCCTGTTCGCAGGTGCAGGCACTGAGGCTCACGGGGGTAAGGAGCCAGCCCACGGTCACACAGCCAGGAGGCTGTGGGTCCAGGATTCAAAGCCTGAGGCTTTCTGATCCCAAGGCCTCTGATCTGCCCACTGTGTGCAAGGGGCAGAGTCTCTCCCCTCCCTTCCTCCCCAGCCCCAGCCCCAGGACTCCAGGGTCCTTGGGAGGCACGGGAGGACTTACACTCTGGGCCTGGACGCATATGTTTTATGGAACCAGAGCTCAGCTCCTATAAGGGCCCTGCCCACAGATCTGCACACGCAGGCCTGGCGCCTCCCCAGCCCCGGACCAACTCCTAGCCAGGGCGCTCAGGACATGGAGGTCTCTCAAATGCTGACTGTCTCATCAGAGGTCACCTGGTCAACCCACACCGCCCAGACGTGGAAACTGAGGGCCAGGGGGGTCAGAGCCTTATCTAAGGTCACAGAGACAGGGCAGAGCCACGGAGCCCGAGTCTCCTCCGGCCTCTGGCTCAGCGTGGGGAGGGCCTTGTCCTGACACCAGCCTCTCCTGCTCAGGGCTGCCCCAGCTCTCCAGCCTGCACACTGCTCGGGCAGACTCAGGCGTCAGCCTGTGCCGCAGAACCCAGCCTGGAAAGACATGCAGGACACTGTGGACCTTGTTTTCCTCAAGCTGAGAACCAGAGAATAAGGAAACATTTTTACCTTAATGTCTCTGTATCTTTGGTTGTTGCTTATTTTAATTCAGTAGAAGTAAAAGATAGCAGTATCACATGCACGGCCCAGAACCTCCCGGCTGGTCCTGGCCTTCAGCCCGACCTCCAGCTCATCTTGCCTCTGGTCCTCTCTTCCCATGCACCCCCCTTCCCCCTTTGAGGCCTTTCTCCACCTGCCCCTCTCTCCCTCCCTCCCTCAGGCCCTGCAGGCCCCAGGTTGTCAAGCACCAGCTTGGTCCCTGGCAGTGCAAGGCCCTCCAGCTCCCCATGCTGCACTGGGCGTTCCCCTCCCCCCAGGCGCACACTCCTGCACCCAGCGTGCCCGGTAAGCTGGGGGTGTGTCCTGGAATCCCAGGAGTGTCTGCTCCTTCCCCAGGGCTGTGCAGAGCCCTCCCAGCAGGTGCTCTGCCTCATTGGCCAGACCGGAGGCCTTTGCAGGGCTCCCCACAAGGACAGGCTGGGACTGCTCCTCGGACTTGGAGGAAGGGCCTGGAAATTCACTGCACACCCACCCTGGGCCGCCTGCAGGTCCCTGTGGGAGACAGGGCAGGAACCCGGCCCTAACTTCCCCGGGAGCCAGAATGGAGAAGGAGAAGCAGGGCAGAGCTCTCGGGAGCATCCTCGCGCACTCACACCACCCTCAGGCTTGGGAGTGAGCGGAGGTTGATTGCTGACTCTCAAGAAATCATCCCTTCCCCCCACTTTACCGTATCACTCACCTCAGTGGTGTCGGGGGATTTGACCCACTGCAGCTTGAACTCTCCTAGCTGATGAGCCCTCCCTCAGCAAGACTGGGCAGCTAGGGGTGAGTGCTGAGGAAATGATGTTCCCTCTTTCAGGAGGGAATGGACATATGAATCTGTGAATGGATTTGTGAGTATGTGGATGGGTAGACAGGCTGGATGGATGGATGGATGGATGGATGGATGGATGGATGGATCTGTTGATGGATTTGTGGGTGAGGAGGTGAATGAATGGGTAGACAGGAGAGTAGATAAGCTGAGGATGGAAGGATGAAGGGTTGAGTGGGTGGGCGGGTGGGTGGACATTTGGATGGATGGGTGGGTGGGTGGGTGGTGGGTGGATGGGTGGGTGAGTGGGAATTAAGTGGCTAAGTGTGTAAATGAATGGATGGGTTAGCTACAGACTGAGTCAGGAATAACTACTCCTCAAAGGAATTTTCTAAATCTCTGAAATGTGAGGCCCTGGCACCCCCCAAAGGCCAGAGTCTCTCACTACCCCGCTCCTCTAAAACACCAGACACCAGCAACCCTGGGACCCAGGGACGGGGCCTGGAGAAAGTGAGGGCTTCTGGGAAACAAACATCTGGGAAATAAACAGTGCTGGCTTTTCCCCTGATTCACTCTGGGCCCTTGGGATTGTGCCACCTTCTGAGGCTCGATTTTCCTTATCTGGAAAAGGGTGCTGATCAAACCTGATGCCTGTGTCACTATGAGATCTAAACAAAATCACGCGTGTAAAGTGTCTGAGATGGTTATCTGGCATGTATCGGGTGATCAAGGAACGTGATTTCCTTCCCAGAGGCAGCCCTCGGGCACGCATGCAGGCACCCACACGCATACATACACATGCGCGCACACACATATGTGCACACACATCCCTCCAGCCCCGTGAGGCCCTAGACCCGACAAGACCAGGAGAGGCAGATGAAGACACGTTTATTCTCCAACGGTCTCGCGCTCTGGCAGGACTGGCCCGGCCTTGAGAACCAGAGACTCAAAGAACGGGGACTCAAACAGAGACTCGGCTTCCTGGGGCTCGGCCTCCTGGGCCGGGGCCAGCTGGGCCGTGTGCTCAAAGGCGGCCTGCAGCAGGTGGGAAGCCAGGCAGGTGGACCAAGTGACCAGATAGGCCAGGCGCCAGGCGGTAGCCTCGATCGTGCTCTCCACACACCCGTACAGACGCTTCGTCAGCGCCTGCAGCTCCAGGACCACCTGGTTCTCCAACAGAGCCTGGAGGGACGGAGAGGATGGGCAGGGGGCCACCACGCGCTCACAGGACCGCACTGCCCGACGGCTGGCCCGCTAGCCCAGCCCCGGTCATGCCCGGCCCCCCGGACCTGCCCCGGCAGCCTGCCCTGCGCCCTGCCACCCACCTTGCCGGGCAGCCAGCCCGGACTGCAGTGGTGGGCCTTCCACAGCAGCCGGCAGGCGAGCAGCAGCAGCAGCAAGGCGGCCAGCATGAGGCTGTGCAGACACGACAGAAGCAGGTCCACCCAGGTGGCCGCGGAGAGACCCAGCTGCTCCCAGGCACCCGGCTGCTTCGGGTCCAGGCCGAGGGCCCGGGCACAGCCCAGCGTTCCCGCCCACACGAGCCTGGGCACCCTCAGCACCAGCCACACAGGGAGCTCCATCAGCGCCAGCCCGGCCCGCAGGACCGAGCCCACCGGGCAGGCGGGGAGCCCAGGCTGTGGGTGGGCGGGCCGGCTGCAGGAGCCCTGGGCCTGCTGGAGCAGCCCGGACAGCCAGTGGTTGAAGAGGGTGATCTTGAGGAGCAGAACGTTGTAGAGGTGGGCCCGGTTCTGGACCAGCTGCGGGGAAAGGGGAGCCCGTGGTCACCCATCGTCCCTCGGTGGGGGCAGGAGCCCTCCCTGAGTGTTATTGTGGGTGTTGGGGCTGCCAGGTCACCTTAAGCCAGGCCCCCCTCCTCTCGAGGCCTCAGATACCCCACATATAAGAATGGTCTTTGCCGCTGAAACCGGTTTGGCTCAGTGGATAGAGCGTCAGCCTGTGGACTGAAGGGTCCCGGGTTTGATTCTGGTCAAGGGCATGTACCTTGGTTGCGGGCACATCCCCAGTAGGGGGTGTGCAGGAGGCAGCTGATCAATGATTCTCTCTCATTGGTGTTTCTAACTCTCTATTCCTCTCTCTTCCTCTCTGTAAAAAAATCAATATATATATATATATATATATATATATATATATATATATATATTTAAAAAAAAAAAAAAAAGAATGGTCTTTATCTGTTCACTTCTAAGGACTCCGTTCTCTTAGAAAGTGTCTCCTCTTACATGTGGTTCTCTCTCTTGTGGGTTTAAATAATTATTTCTAAAACTCGAGACTGAAGGAGATTGACAATGATGATAATGTCGATGACATAGGAGTGACCATCCCCCTCAGCCCTCTAATCCTGTAGGATCTGAATCCGTTGCTTCTCTGGTAGCAAAGGGCAGTGTCCTTAGGGGCAGAGAGTGTGAGGCGTGGGGGACAGGGACGGAGGAATGCCTGACCCGCTGAGAGGGGTGAAGGAGAGGGAGGAAGCTAGTGTGATGTCCATAGTTCTGTCCTGGGAGACAGGTGGACATGAGGTCTCCCTCCATTGGGAGGCAGTGGGGTTGGATGGGGAAAGAGCCCTGAAGCCCCAGCCCCTGAGTAACACCGGCCCACCAACCTGGACCCCGTGTGTCCTTGTCCACAGGACCATCTGGAGCCCTAAGGGATGTGGTGAGAGGGAGCAATCTGGGGTTGACGGTATGCCCTCCCATATGAAGGATCAGCAAGGCCGAGGGGATGGAGCTTTGCTGGGAAAGGAAGGAAACACAGGGGTCCACCTACAGGAGGAATTAGGATGGGGCAGGAAACAGCATCTGCCCCCACCCCCGCCCCCACCAGTGGATAGTGCTGAAACCAGGGAGGGGAGCAGCCTCCTACATCCCACATGACCTATAAGGTCCGTTAGAGCAGAGAAAGTGTAGGCTCAGAGAGGTAGAGTAATTTGCCCAAAGTCACACAGCTGAAGAGCAGAGCAGCCAAGATTCAAAGCCAACTGCCTGTCTCTTCCTGCTACACCAGGTCCTCTCCCCATTCCGCGCCTCAGCAGCTGGCCCCAGGGACCCACTGAGCAGCTGGAACTCACAGACATGGCCCCAGGCATCAGCATCTGCATGTCTTCAAACAATGAATGGGGCCTGGCTGGCGGGGCTCAGTGGTTAAGCTGAGGTCACAGTTCAATTCCCGGTCAGGGCACATGCCCCGATTGTGGGCTCCATCCCCAGTGTGGGCCATGCAGGAGGCAGCGGATCAATGGTTCTCATCATGGATGTTTCTCTCTCTCTCTTTCCCTCTCCCTTCCTCTCTGTAAGAAATCAATAAAGCCAAAACCGGTTGGCTCAGTGGATAGAGCATAGGCCTGCAGACTGAAGGGTCCTGGCTGGGTTCGATTCCAGTCGGGGGCATGTACCTTGGTTGCGGGTACATCCCCAGTGGGGGGCGTGCAGGAGGCAGCTGATTGATGACTCTCTCTCATCGATGTTTCTAACTCTCTACTCTGTATCTCTCTCCCTTCCTCTCTAAAAAAATCAATAAAATATATATATTTTTTAAATCAATAAAATGTTTTAAAAGTAAATATATATTATATATATATATATAAATAAATTATATTTATTTATATATATATATAATATATAAATTTAGCTGGATGGGAAAGGCAATGCTGGTCCCACAGGAGTGATTCTCTAGAGCAGTGTTTCCCAAAGTGTGGTGCGCACCCCCAGGGGTATGGGAAGAGTTTGCACAGTGCTTAGCTGCGCCTAATACATCCTTTTATTTTTTTGACGAGGGGTACTCAGCGTTACAAAAATTATAGAAGGGGTACACATAGGTCACAAGTTTGGGAAACACTGCTCCAGAGGAAATGCCGGCCCTGGGCCTTGGGGCGGGGCTCCTGGGAGCTGTCAGATTATCCAGGAGGCAGGCAGTCACCCAGCCCCCCTGCTCAGGACGGGTCACCGGGTCACCGGGTCCAGCAGCTCCCAGGGAGCTTTGACCCAAGCCCTCCCCCCTCTACCCCGGACCCCACTGACCAGCACAGACAGCTTCACCAGCAGCAGCAGAATCCCCATCAGGCTGGGTCTGGAAGGAGGGATGGCTTCCACGCCCAGCCTCCTGCGCCTCCTCCAGCTAGGAGAGGCAGGTGACCTCACAGACACCAGAGGGCAGGGCCAGGTTACCGTGGGGACCCCATTGCCACAAGAGAATCACCTGCTTCCCTCCCCCTTCCCTGCACCAAAACTGGGGTGTTTGTCTGCCTCGTCCTGTCCACCTTCCATTGGAGGCTGCTCCCAGGGACATCAGCTCCCCAGCACGGAGGGCTCAGGGCCTGCAGCAGGCAGCGGAGCAGACAGAGGGGCGGACGGAAACAGGTGTGCCCCCCACATTCTTCCAACGCCCCACGTATCCAAGGCCGGGAAATAAAAACCTGTACCTCAGGGCCGCGGTGACAGGACGCTTAGAGGCAGAGGGGACTGAGCATGCTCAGCTGCCCAAACCGGAAGGAGCCTGCCCAAGCCCCCACGCCCATTCATTCCTGCATTTTCCTGAAGGTTGGTCCCCAGTCACAACGCAGGGGGTGAGGTTGTGACCTTTATCCTCGGATCTTAGGGACACTTGAGCGGTGTGACAGAACAGAAAGGCTTCGTCTGCCGCGCTGGCAGAACCGAACACGGAACAGGACACTGAACACGGAGAACTGCCGTGGAGAAATAGCGGCTCTTTTTTTACTATGAATGGAGCCACCCCGGAGAACAGGACGCTGATGCTCACAGGGTGACCTTCCCCGTAGCATGCAGGTCACATACGGGCAAACATCAGACCCCAGGGGTGAGGGGCGAGGGGTCCTGCTGGGAGCTGATTGGTTAGACGTGAGGGGAGGGCCTAGTCATCTCTCCAGGTCTGGGGGGCAGCTCTCGGCCTTTCCCCGCATCCCTTTGTCTGGTTCCATGCGAAAGCAGTCAGGAGAGCGGCCCACCTGAAGGCTCGGGAACTAAGACATACTAGTAACCTAGGTCAAAATGTTATCTTTTGCCCGCCAGAACCCTGGGACCATTGGTTAGGTCCCGGCTACTGTCCCCTGCTGCCTCAGGGATTGCCAATTATAGGGAAAGATGGGGGAGGGAGGAGGCTAGGTGAGAGAGAGAGAGAGAGAGAGAGAGAGAGAGAGAGAGAGAGAGAGGACTTCTAGAGCTGGACTTTATAACTAGTTAATCAAAGTCCTAAGGACCCTGGGTTTCAGTGGGCTGTGAGACTAGGCAGAGGAGAGCAAGGAGGAGAAAGTGTGCCTCGGAATGTCCCGGAAAGGGACCTGTCCTGGGGAAAGAGGGCACATCTGCGGAGCGAGCCCCCTCGGGGCCACAAGAGGCAGCAGGAGGCCACACGCCGCCACCAGAATGCTGGAGAAACTGCTGGAGCCATTCATCAGAACACTTAGAATTCCAGGGAACCCGGAGCCTGGGGCACAGCTCTCACACGGCTTTCCCCAGCAGCGGCCCCAGGGGCTCTCCCCTCTGTCAGAAATGTTTCCAGGCGCCATCCCTGGGGCACAGGCCCCCAGGAGTGCCGGCTCTGTGGGGACAGGGCCCCTCCGCGCAGACCGGACGGATGAGAGCCACCGGCCCTTGCACGCAGCACCATTTCCATCCTCTCCATTCCCTGGGCCTGGCCCCCTGGCACCTACCCCACTGTCCGGACAGCCTGCCAGCATGAGCCCCTGGAATGTCAGCGAGGACCTTTGTCCCGGCCAGCCCTGTGACCTTTTCCCGGGGCAGGAGCTGGGGCCTGGAAAGTGGAGGATCCAAAGTCCCTCCATTCTGTCCTCGGCCTTTGAGCCCCTCCCCCACCCGCTCTGTCTCCAACGCTGTGGCCCTGGGAAGTCACGAGGGCTTCGGAAAGGCCGGGGAGCGAGGTTTTGAAGGATGGGTAGGAGTTGTGCAGAGAAGAGTGTGTGAAGGGCGGTCCGTGCAGAGGGCGCAGCTTGATTTAAACAGTCCAGCGTTACCAGAGCAAAAAGTGGGGCGCTGAGAGGAGCACAGAGTAGGTGGTGAGGTCAGCAAGGGCCACATGGGTCCAGGAATATTCTATTAAATGACAGGAGCCGTTCAAGAGGTGAAGCCTCAAGGCCACTGGAGAGCACTGCGGGCTTCAGATCAACCCCTCTGGCTGCCTGAGGAGGCTAGCCGAGGAGGGAGGAGGGGTGAGGGGATCTACTGGGAACCCACAACAATAAACCCTCCGGGCATGAGGTGCCGGGAGCCTGGACTGGGGCTGTGGCGCTGAGAATGGAGGGAAGTGGGCAGAGGCCAGAAACGCGTGGACGGTGGAACCAACAAGGATGGAAGCTGTCAAGGACGGTGAAAGGCCCGAGGCTGTACCCTGCTTGCGAACTCGCCTGTCAGCTGGCCAGAGCCTCCTGGATGCTAGGAGCAGGCACAGGACGCCTGGGTCAGAGAGGAAGGACCGTTTATCACAGCTCCAGCAGTGAACTAGAGTCTAAGCATTTTGCATTGACTCTTTGAGTCCCAAACCCCGTGAGGTGACGTGATTAGAGCCAGGTGACACCTGAAGCGTATTACCGAAGAGAACCCCTGAGCTTAAGGAACCCACGTCTTTTATAATAATAGGCAGAAGCCAAGCCTGCCCCTTGCTCCTGAGAGACACATTAGCCGCCTCACGTTGGACCATGCCTGTGCTGCACTGCAGAGGGAGACATTCTATACCCCAAGGTTGTTTGATACACAGACATTCCGGGAAAAATCATTCAGAACAAAGAGAAATCAGTTCCTTTGCAGGAGCACAAGTGGCCTATGGAAATTTTGTCTCCCAGCCAGAGGACTGAAGAGGAAGAGGGGTACATTGAGGCAGGGCTCAGAATCCCCCTCAGAAGGATTGGGCAAAGGGTGGGTGGTGCTGCTGCCAACTGAGGTGGGGCGGGGGGCGCGTCGAAGTGGGTTTGGGGAAGTCTGAGAGGTTGCCGGGAGTCAGATGGTGAGGACCGAAACTAAGACTTGCAACTCATTTCCCCGCCTCGCCTCTTGGGCTTGCCCCTCACCATCACCGGCATCACGTACCCAACACTTGTGCCTGCGCTGATGGTCCTCCACCTCACATTGACCAAACTGCCTGGACCGCGTGGCCCAGGCCGGAGCTGGAGTTGAAGAGACCTCATCCTGCCGCACTGCCCTCAGGGTGGGCCCTTGGGGTATCTCTTAAGCCCCATTAGGATGCCAGGGCCAAGTCTGTCTCAGCTCCACCAGCAGCTGCTGCAGAGCGCCCTCAAACTGAATTCTTCAGCAAAGAGCCCTCCACCCCCTAGGTTCAAGGCCACCCCTGCACTGCTGTGCTATGTGTTGCCTTGGGCAGTACCTCCCCTCCTAGCCCAGTCCTCACCTTGCAGGGTAACAGAGAGAACCAGAGGAGAGAATCCAGTTATCAATGCACATTGCCTTGCACGACGTCAGGGGGCACCATTCTCAGGTCCCTGCCCTGAACCCGAGAAGATTCTCCTTCCCTGCCAGGACCAATGGCGGCGAGAGTAAACGCAAGGAGCCCCGCCTCAGAAGCTTCCCACCACCAGTGTCCAAAAGCTCTCAGGGGCGCTCCTCTACAGGTGCAGGACCACGGCGCGGCCGCATGAGGGCAGCAGATACCAGGGTTGCTAGCCGGCACCACTGGGCGCGCTGAGCAAATTGGTGGAAAGTTTGCAGTTGTCCTCTGGCCTGCAAGGACAAAGCATTGTCAGCCCTGTAAACAACAGTGTTGCAGTGTGTTATCTCCAGGAGCTCGCCGGGCGCAGGTCCCGCCATGCCTGGGGATGAAACCAGCAAGAAAGGACCAGGACATGTGTATCTGCCTTCTCTCGTGTTCTAATGTTAAAAATTCACTTATTTCAAATATTCATCTCTCCCTCCCCCAAGTATGCAAAAATGATAAACATGCCTTCATACTTCTTAGAAATTGTATTTATTCTTTCTAAAGGTGATTTTTATCGAAACCACTTGAAATGCAAGAATAATGATTAAAAGCTTGTGAAAGCTGAGGGACCTGGCTTGTTAAGGAGACAGAGGGTTTGAACTGGCCTCCGTGTCTTAATTACAAGTCTGTGCTGCAGGCCTTCGTTTCCTTATCTGTGAAGATGGGGCAGAGCCTGCCAGGTGACGTTGCAGGGAGGAGTCAGGGAAATAACAGGGTCTGGGAGTGCTTTGGGCAGTCAGTACCTGGCCCACAGCCATGCTTGGGGCTGGTGGTACTGAAGTCATCATTGGTGGATGATGAAGAAGCTCAAGCCGAAACCGGTTTGGCTCAGTGGATAGAGCTTTGGCCGGCCTGCGGACTGAAAGGTCCCAGGTTTGATTCCAGTCAAGGGCATGTACCTTGCTTGCGGGCACATCCCCAATAGGGGAGGCAGCTGATCGATGCTTCTCTCTCATTGATGTTTCTAACTATCTCTCTCCCTTCCTCTCTGTAAGAAATCAATAAAATATATATTTTTTAAAAGCACAAGATTTTTTTAAAATAGGCTGCAAGTTGGACAAAACTACTTTAAAATATATGCAAATTTGTTTTGTTTTGTTTTTATTGATTTCAGAGAGGAAGTGATTGGGAGAGAGAAACATCAATGAGAATCACTGATTAGCTGCCTTCCACATACCCCTACTGTGTGCATAAATTTCATTAATTTATAAACCAATATGTGGAAATATTTATTTCAAACTACTGTCAGGCAATTTATTTAGAGCCTGAAATTCACTTGATTTTAAATCCCCCCAAAAAAACACTGCCAAAGATAAAGGTCATTGCTGTTGTAAAATTTATTTTTAAAATTTTTAACAGAAAAATGAATGAGCCAAAACCGGTTTGGCTCAATGGATAGAGCGTCGGCTGGGGGATTGAAAGGTCCCGGGTTCGATTCCGGTCAAGGGCATGTACCTTGGTTGCGGGCATATCCTCAGTAGGGGGCGTGCAAGAGGCAGCTGATTGATGACTCTCTCTCATCAATGTTTCTAGCTCTCTATCTCTCTTCCTTCCTCTCTGTACAAAATCAATAAAATAAAAATGAATGAAATGGTTTAAAAGGAGGGGGGGTGCCAAAACCCAGAATAAAAGCAATTTTTAAAGGATATAAACTTGCCAAACCACTCATTGTTCAAGAACATTATTCACCCCCAAAATAAACATTCGCATAAAGGTTCAAAACACATAAATGCCAGCCACAGAGTGCAAAGTCACACCTGTTAGGTACAAAAATCAACACGAAAAAATAGCGATGATAAATGCATTTTCTCCAATTCATTTGTTGATCAGTTTGTTCAGAACCAATGTGTTTAGTGCACTTGTTTCTGCCTATTCACCTAGACTTCTCTCTGGAATATTCTCCCACTCACTGGAATATTCAACACAACCACTCTTTTCTCCGTTTGCTCTTTTACCTTCAGGCCTCTTCCATTGTGAAGCAAATGTTTCTCGCCTGACTTATGTGGCTCAGTGGTTGAGCTTCGGCCTATGAACTGGGAAGTCCTGGCTAGACTCCCAGTCAGGGCAGGTGCCTGGGTTGCAGCTGGGTCCCCAGTGTAGGGCGTGCAGGAAGCAGCCAATCAATTACTCATCATTGATATTTCTCTCTCTTTCTTCTTCTCCCTTCTTCTCTAAAATCAATAAAAATATTTTAAAAAAGAAAAGAAAAGAAAAAAAGCAAGAAAGAAATGTCCATCCACCAAAGGCCACTTAGGTTGTTTTTATATCTTGGCTATTGTATTAAAAAAAAAATGCTGTAATGAAAAATGAATGCATCGGGCTATATCAAACTAAAAAGCTTCTGCACGGCAAAAGAAACTGCCAACAAAGCAAAAGGCAGCCAACCAAATGGGAGATATTAAAAACAACAGCTCCAACAAGGGGTTAATACTCAAAATATATAAAGAACTCATACAACTCAGTACCAAACAAACAAAAATCCAATTTAAAAATGGGCAGAAGCCCTGGCCGTGTGCTCAGTAGACCGGGTGTCATCCCTTGCGCTGAAAAGTTGGGGGTTTGAGTCCCAGTCAGGGCACATACCCGCCTTGCAGACTCCATCCTCAATTGGGGATGTGCAGGAGGCAGCAAATCGATGTTTCATTCTCTCTCTCCCTCTTCCGTCCTCTCTCTCTAAAAAGAAATTATTTTAAATTTAAAAAAAGAAAATGGGCAGAGGACCTGAGACACTTTTTCTAAGACATACAAATGGTCAACAGATATAAGAAAAGATGCTCAGCTGAAACCGGTTTGGCTCAATGAGAGCATCAGCCTACAGACTGAAAGGTCCCGGGTTCGATTCTGGTCAAGGGCATGTACCTTGATTGCGGGCACATCCCCAGTGAGGGGTGTGCAAGAGGCAGCTGATCGATGATTCTCTCTCATCGATGTTTCTAACTCTCTATCCCTCTCTCTTCCTCTCTGTAAAAAATCATTAAAATATTTTTTTTTTAAAAAAAGAAAAGAAAAGATGCTCAACTTCACTAGCTATTAGGGAAATGCACATCAAAACTATAATGACTCTTCCTGTAAGCAGCCTGAGCTGACCTCAAATGGTTCGCTATTCACCTGACCCAGAAAACCCCACAAAACCATGCAAATCAAGAGGTTCAAATCTGCTCTGGCCGGGCAGCTCAGTTGGTTAGAGCATTATCCCAATATGTCAAGGTTGCAGGTTTGATCCCCAGTCAGGGCACATACAAAAAGCAACCAATGAATGCATGAATAAGTGGAACAATAAATTGATGTTTCTCTCCCTCCCTCTCTCTCTCTCTCTCTCTCTCTCTCTCTCTCTCTCTCTATCTCTATCTCTCTCTATCTCTCTCTCTCACTAATTCTTTTTTAAATCAACCCATGGATGCAGATCGAAGTTTTTCTCCCTTCCTCTCAAATCAATAATTTTTTTTAAAAAGAAGTTCAAATCTTTGTGTTCACTTTAAGAACACTCGTGAGCCGGCACCGGTTTGGCTCAGTGGATAGAGCGTCAACCTGTGGACTGAAAGGTCCCAGTTTGATTCCGGTCAAGGGCATGTACCTTGGTTGCGGGCACATCCCCGGTAGGGGGTGTGCAAGAGGCAGCTGGTCGATGATTCTCTCTCATCGACCTTTCTAACTCTCTATCCCTCTCTCTTCCTCTCTGTAAAAATCAATAAAATATATTTTAAAAGAAGAAAAAAAGAAAAATAGAACACTCGTGAAACTGCCCGTCATCGAGGGTATGTACATCTGAAAAGCCACCACATATCTGGAGGGTGTCACTTTCCAGAAGCAGCGTGTGCCACTCTGTTGTTACAGTGGTGGCATTGGTAGGTGTGCCCAGGCCAAACAGTGGGGCTGGACACACAATCTGTGGCCCAAAAAGCGCTGCACATGCTTAAAAGTGCAGAGAGTGATGCTGAACCTCAGGGTTTTTCTGGTTGGGGAGCACATCCAGGTGAACAACGTTCCCAAGACGTGGTGCAGAACTCACAGAGCTCCTGGGTGGGTGAACCAGCGGGCAGCAACCAGTGGTCCGAGGACCACGGGTGGCCCCTGAGGTCCGAGAGGCTGGCGGCCGCTGGATCAAACCATAGATGATGAGCTCTGCCTGCCACATGGAGGTGATCCTCACTGAAAGAGGGCAGGTGGCCCCTAAACCAGCAGAGGGGGTGGCAGGAAGAAAAAGAGACCCCGGGGAAAACTGCAGAAACAGACAATGGCCTGGGAGTAAATTCAGCATGAAATAAGTACTAATAGATGCAAAAAGAAAATAATAAAATAAACTACAGTGAGATGCTCCCTCACACCTGTTGGAATGCCTATTATCAGTAAGACAAGTAATAACAGGTGTTGGAGAGGTTGTGGGGGAAAGGAATCGGGTGGAGTTCTGATTGGTGATGCGGGCTGTGAGCGAATTCACAGCTGAAAGAATTTTACTTTCCCTGAAGGAAAGGGCCGGAGCGTAGCTAACCAATATAGGGGCAAGAAAACAAAGGCTGGCTGCCCCTTTTAAGCCCCGGCTAAGCAGCGAGGAGGGCAAGGGGTGGGGGCCCCTGGGGGTTGTAGTTTGTTCTGTAGGACACGGTCCTGGCAGGTGTCCGAGGGAGGCGGCTTTTCGTGAGACAAAATGATGAGAAGTTCCAAGGAGGCTTGAGTGAAGGTAAGGGGGGAAGGGAGCTTTCTACTTATTATCCCTGAGTTGTTAAAACAGCAGGGAGGCTGAAACCGGTTTGGCTCAGTGGCTAGAGCAGTGTTTCCCAAACTTCTCTCATGATGAGAATCACCTGGTGGAGTTGTTAAAACACAGATTCCTGAATCCCAACTAAGAAGTGCTAAACTAGAATTTTTGGGAACATATAGGTAAAATTGTATACTTAACTAGTGCTCTAAGACAGATTTTATATACAGAGCACTAAGTTAGGTATGCAATTTTACCTATATGTTCTCAAAAATTCTAGTTTAGCACTTCTTAGTTGGGATTCAGGAATCTGTGTTTTAACAACTCCACCAGGTGATTCTCATCATGAGAGAAGTTTGGGAAACACTGGGCTAGAGCTTCGGCCTGTGGACTAAAGGGTCCCAGGTTCTATTCCGGTCAAGGGCATCTACCTTGGTTGCAGGCACATCCCCGGTGGGGGGTGTGCAAGAGGCAGCTGATCGATGTTTCTAACTCTCAATCCCTCTCTCTTCCTCTCTGTAAAATGTCAATAAAATATTAAAAAATAAAATAAAAAATAAAAACAGCAGGGAGGAGGTACGTGTAAGAATGTAACCTTGAGAATAGCTGATCTTGTCCCTCAGTCTGAACAGAGGGGCTGTTTGAATCAGAGCTCACAATCTTGGGGTTGAATTACGAGGTGCTTCTCATAAGGTGTGGAAAGCTACAGCAAAGAGAAGGAAAGGCCTTGTTCTATGCTAACATGACTCTCCTTCATGGCTGGCAGGGAAGGCACCGGTACAGTCACTGCGGAAAGCAGTATGGAGGCTCCTCAGACAATTAAAACAGTTACCATGGGACCCCTCAACCCCTCTTCGGGGTATCTTCCTGACATTTTAAAAAACATTTATTGGCAAAGATAGACACACCCCTATGTTCACCGCAGCACCATCCACCACGGCCAAAACATGGGACCACTGAAGTGCCTTACGATAGACTAGGGGTGTCGAACTCAATCAGAGAAGGGGCCAAAATCTAAAATCCAGCCTAAATCGCGGGCCGAATGGTTTACTGAACAGTCATAAACTGACAATGTCATAAACTGACAACGGAGTGCAGTGATGACAGCGCGGTGCGGGCCACATTGCAAGGCCTGGCGGGCTGGATTTGGCCCGCGGGCCTTGTGTTTGACACATGTGCTATAGACGATTGGATGAAGAGGATGCGGTACTTATATACCATGAATATTGCTCTGCCGTAAGAAAAGATAGAATACTGCCATTTGTGACAGCGCAGTGGACCCTGAGCATACCATACGAAGCGAAATCAGACAGACGGAAAAAGGTAAGAACCATATGGTTTCACTCATGTGTGGGATATAAAACTGAAAGCAACAAATAAAAAAGAAAAGCAAAAACTCACAGACAGAGACAACAGAAAGGTGGTTACCAGACGGAAGCTGGGAGGAGGAGAGAAGGGTGAAGGGGGCCGAATGTATGGCGACAGAAGAAGGCTTGCCTTTGGGTGGGAACACAATGCATTATACAGCGGCTGTGTTGCAGAATTGTATTCTTGAAGTCTATATAACTCTATTAGCCAATACATTTAACTTTTAAAAAATTTGGTACCATGAATATGTGAGTGCCACTATCTCTTCACAATCCTAGTTTCAATTCTTTTAGATAAATACCCAGAAGTGGGATTGCCACATCATGAGGTAATTATATTTTTAATTTTTGAGGAGCCTCAAAACTGTTTTCTATAATGGATGGCTGTACTAATTTACTTTCCCACATGTGAGACATATATATATATATATATATATATATATATATATATATATATGATGGAATATTATTCAGCTCTTAAAAAGAAACCCCTCCATTTGTGACAACATGGATGCTAAGTGAAATAAGCAAGACACAGCCAGCTGGTTTGGCTCGGTGGATAACGCATCAGACAGAAGGGTCCTGGGTTCAATTCCCGTCAAGGGCACATGCCTGGGTTGCGGGCTCAATCCCCAGTCCAGGGCATGCAGGAGGCAGCCAATTGATGATTCTCTCTCATCATTGATGTTTCTATCTCTCTCCCTTCCTCTCTGAAATCAATTAAAAAAAATTTTTTAAAGAAAAGAAATAAGCAAGACACAGAAAGAGAAATACTTCCTGAAGCTGAACTCTTAGACACTGAAAGTAGAATGGTGGTTGCCAGAGGCTGGGGTTGTGGAAAACAGGGTGTGGTTGATCAAAGGGTACGAAGTTTCAGGAATACAAGATGAATAGAGACCTAACGTACAGCATGGTGCTGACAGCGAAGAGGATAGCTTTATCAAATCCTCTCCACACACACACACACACACACACACACACACACACACACGCACACACACACACACACACACACACCGGTGGTACCTGTGGAGAGGTGATAGGTATGTTCATTAGCTGGATGGCAGTGGTCATTTCACAATGCATATCAAAACAGCAAGTTGGGCACCTTATGTATATACCACTTTTATTAAAAGAAAATAATGTCACTAGGTCCCCGAAAGGAGTCCTGCAGCCATGTTGTCACTCCTGCCAGCCACCGGCATCCAGCTCCTGCCCTCACTGCCCACTGCCACTGCCCTGGCCTCTCAACCACAAGCAGACACCTCGCTGCTGCATGTGGTGGAGAGACACCGTGAGCAAAGCCGAAAGGGAGCTGAGAGCCTGGGAGAAATGTTCACAACCCATGAAACAAGCCGAGGACCAGGGCCCAGAACACCCAGGACTTCTGAATGTTACCAGTACAAGGTCCGTGTGCCTGATGCTTCAGAAAGGAGGCACGTGTTCAGTACATCCCAGTTTGGAGTAAGGGAAGGCTTATTGATGGAGAAGGCCCAGCTCAGGAAGAGGAGAGTGCCTTATGGCTTCCACAAATCCATCCTAAGAGAGTCTAGAATGCTCTGGCCTGTGTTGCTCAATGGGTTGAGCGTCATCCTGTGCATGGAAAGATCACCAATTCAATTCCCAATCAGAGCACATAACCAGGTTGCAGGTTTGATCCCCAGTAAGGGGGTGTATGAGAATGGTGTTTTGTTTTGTTTTCCTCTCTCTCTCCCTCTGCCTTCCTCTCTCTCTATAATCAATAGAACCCAGCCAGTTTGGCTCAGTGGGTAGATTGTCGGCCTGTGGACTGAAAGGTCCCAGGTTCAGTTCCACTCAAGGGCACATGCCCTGGTGGCAGGGTGGATCCCCAGGAAGGAGCATGCAGGAGGCAGCCAATCAGTGATTCTCTCTCATCATTGTCATTTCTATCTCTCTCTTCCGCTCTGAAGTAAATAAAAAATATATTTTAAATAATAAAATCAATGGAAACTTTTTTTAAGAAAGTCTAGAATTCAGGCATCTTTTATGTCAAGGCCAGGGAGGA
This sequence comes from Pipistrellus hanaki, assembly GCF_964339955.1. NCBI lineage: Eukaryota > Metazoa > Chordata > Mammalia > Chiroptera > Vespertilionidae > Pipistrellus > Pipistrellus hanaki. The sequence continues at coordinate 73,298,838 of NC_140506.1, read as the reverse complement.
GGAGCCAAGCAAGAGGTGGGTAGGGACTTAGGTAGACAACGAGAGGATGACAGGGACCCAAGGAAGAGCGTGAACTTTCTAAATCCCTTTGTTCCCTGTAGGTCTGTTCTGTTCAGTCTGGTTCTGAAGGCTCTTATAAATCTCCAATAAATAATTATTATTTTGTACAATTCTCCCCCCTCTTCCCGCCATCCCCTCCCCCCTTGTCTTTGGGAAAGCAACCTCTGACAAGGGGCTGCTCAAGCCTCAAGCAGAATTCCTCTAGCTAATTAGCATCTCGGAGGCAGGAGCTATTAGCCTGAAGGAGGTGGAAGAAATACGAGCTGGAATTAAGACCGAGAGCGGGAACATTTCATTCTGTTACACAAGGAACTCCTGCAAATATAAATAAGATAAAAATCAAGTGACTCAAAAGCACACACAGGCGATGGCAATTCACAGAAAAGGAAACCCAAGAAGCCAATAAACGTATGAAAAGACGTTCAGCTTCGCCAAATGGAGGGAAATGCAAATTAAAACCATAATCTGATACTATCTCGTTTGCGAAATCAAAAGAAGTCAGACAGTACATGGAGCGCTGACGAGTTCCTGGGAGGGAAACGGAGCATCCATTCCACACTGGTCTCCCGGGCCTCACGGCCACCCAAGGTAGGAAACGTGTGGTACAAAGCCACCGGGTACAAGCATGTGGAACTGACGCAAGAAGTTAATAAAACAATAATTACCCACCCAAAGTGCAAAGCAATGTTTTTATTTCCTATTCATTCTATTTCACAGATGACTGAATTGTTTTCACTACCCCCTGATGCGTTACAAACTCCAGTCTGAGAAGCACTCCTCCGAGAAACATCCACTTGTGAACAAAAAAAACAACAACAACACATATGCAAGGCTATTGATGGCAGCATTCCCCCCCCCCCCCCCCCCCCCCCCCCGCCCCACATCAATAGGGAACTGGATAAATGAGCTGGGTGTAATCGCCTAGCGGATGACTGAGCAGTGGTTAAAATGAATGAGAGCTATACCCACCAGAGTGGAAAGATCTCAAAAGCAGTGTTAAGTGAAAAAGGAAATAACAGCTATATAATGATAGAATTTATATAAGTGGTTTTCAAACCCGTGGAGCAATCGTGCATGTTGTTTGGACACATATGTAGTAAAAATGTGAGATTCTGAGAACAAGGCCTAGAAGGTCCTCACCCATTCCTGCTGATAGGCGGTTCCCAGGGGCAGCAGATGGCGAAGGGCGAGGTCCGTGGGGGTGTCAGCTTCATCGTCATGATTTCTTCTGCTGCTGCTTTCAGATAATTTAAGGCCATCGTGGCAGAGTGCCAACATTGGTTTCCTCAGGGTGGTAGATGCCTGAATGTTCAGAACAAGTCAGTCAAGCAAAGGTCTGAAGGAAGAGTGATCTAGGGAACCATGCCTTTTCCCAGGGACGGGAGAGGCCTGGTGAGGGAGCGGGAGGAGACAGGTTAGGGGTGGGGTTAAAAAGAAATCTGAATTTTTGGTGTTACGCAGGGGAGCAAGTTCATCAGATTTATCAATATATGTAAAAACATCATCCCAGTTGGTGTTTTGTGGTGTGTTTTTTTACTATTGAACAGAATGATAAAGAAATACCTTGCGGGGGGTGGGGGTGGGGCCTTATTGTACTAATCTCTTCTTTCCTGTGTGTTTGAAATTTTCCAGGAACTGTAAGGGCAGATGAGAGCAGGCTGGCAGAGGTGGAGGACAGAGGTCACAGAAGGTGCTGATGGGCAGAACACGGGACAGGAGCTCCTAGCTACATGGAAGTTTGGGGGCTCTGCAGAAACGGGGGGCCGAGGAGCAGCGGGCTCGGGTGTGGAGAAAGGGAGCGGGAGCGGGGCACACTGCCAGCCAGAGGCCGGTGGCCTCCCCGGGGAGACGTTAGGTGCCCAAGTCCAGAGTTCAGGGGAGGGCCGGGGCTGAGCGCCACCTTTGGGAACGACGGGCACAGGAATGCTGGTTACAAGCACGGGAGGAGATGAGATCGCCTAGCAAGTGGGTGCAGACAGAGAAGAAAGGAGGGCCAGGACTGAGCCAGGGGTCTCCTGCCTTGAGGTGGAGGAGGAGGCTGCAAAGCAAACAGAAGGAGCAGCTTCTGGGCTGGGAGGAGAGCAGAAGGAAGTTGCTCTCTTGTCCCCCCCAAACCCCACCATCTGTCTGTCAACCACAAGGCAGCCCCTCCATGGCAGCCCCTGAACCCAACCCCAGCCTGGTAGCCTCATTCCTCGTGGCCCGGGCCCCGCGCCCATCAGCAGCCACCCCTGCGTATCAGACACACACACAGCGTCGGCGAACACAGTCACACACACCCCAGGAGCAGGCGCCCCAACAGCCATTCATCCCCCTCTCCCTCCTTGCTGAAGGCAGCCTTCCCTTCCCACACGGAGCCAGGATGTGCCAGACCACACTTCCCCAGCATCTGGGGCTTCTGGGAAAATAGTCACCACCACCTGTACCGCCACCACCACCCAGAGACAGAGAGACCGGGAGACAAGGCCCTGGACTGCCTCAGGGCTTTGCATGTGAGGACTCACCAATGCCTGAGCTGCTGCCACCCTCTAGGGACCAGAAGCTGCCGACAGAGCTCACCCAGCGTAGCAGACAAGAGAATGGAGCTTGGGTCCGTGGTGAAATCAGTGGGCCACTGGGCCCGCCCACGTACTGCTGACCACTGGATTTCTTGTAAGAAAATGTAGCAAACCCCTCATAGTTAAGTGACCTCAAGGTGGGTTTTTGACACCTGCGTTCAGATGCATCCTCACACATCTTCACACACACACCCCTCCCAGCCTGGCCCCTGGGAGCCGTGCTGTCCCCAGAACTCATGCCCGTCAGCATCACCATGTCTTGACCTGACAGGCCCTCGTCCTCCTCGTCTCCTCTGCCACCCACGGCCATCGGCCTTTGGCTTGTACATCTGTGAGACGGGGCAATCGTCTCGGAACCTGAACTGCTGCCTTTACATACATCTCCTCGCCCCCAAACCATGTTGTTACCCAAACCTTCTCCCCACGGTGGTGGTGGCTGGGCCAGGTGTACCCACTGCCTCAGGGGAGCAGCACTTCCAGCAGATGACAGAAGACAGAAGACGCTGTTGGGTTCCAAAAGCTCAGGACTCGAAGCGAGTGAGGATCAGAGGAAACAAAAACACTCCGTGAGTCAGAGAAAACGTTCCTGCCGCAAAGCGGGCGCAGGTTCCCTGGCTCAGGAGGGAGATACATGGAGTGGGCTGTGAGGAGAGAGAAGTCCAGGGGGACCCAGGGCCCGCCCACAGAAGGAGGAGAGCAACATCCAGAGACCACCAGCCCTCACTGGTGCCCCTCATGGCAAGTCTCATCCGCCACCAGGGCCCGGGAGCCATCTTTGTAGGAGCCGTGCCGGTGGCCACAAACTGTGCAGCCCCCGTCCGTGAGAGGGACAGCACTGAGGGACTCAGGGGGCAGACAGGCAGGCGTCCCCAGGACCCCCACCCTCTGATGGTGCAACAGGACTGCCTTTCCTGGGACCCGTCCACCTTATACTCCTCACTACCATGTCTCCATAGCACCCACAGACTCCACCCCACCATCACCCCAAACAAAGGAGTGGTTCTGGACACCTGGTCAGGGGTGTTGACTCAGAAAGAAAGCCTACATGTGGATACGATGAGATAGTGAACAGAGCCTTCACAGAAGAACACTCCTCCCCCGGATTAGAGTCAGGCCGTATCTGACTCATCTCTGTGACTCCAATGCCCAACCCAGAGCTTATAAAACAGGAGATGCACAATAAATATTTATTGGCCTAAATGAACTGTGGAGGCTGCAGAGCTGGGACCCAAAAAGTCAGCTGGCTGAGCCAGCCTCCATCCCAGCCTCCCACTCACCTTTCAGAGAGGACTCAGGCGTGGCCATGTGACCCATTTTGGCCAATAGGTTAAAACAGAAGTCATTGGGTGGGGTTTCCAATAAGCTTTTGTGATGACGAACACACTCAGCTGGCCTAGCTTTTTGTCCTTTCCCCTCAGTCCTGTCTGGAGGTGAACCAGCCAAGACAAGGTGACAGCGGTGAGGGCAAAGGCCTCCATGCAAAAGGTGGCAGGGAAACCTGGGTCCCTGAGGGTCTCACTGAACCCCACACCCTGCTGTCCAGTCTCAGCTCCACTTTTCAGAGCAGTAAATCTCTAAGACGCTGCCATGCGGGTGTCCTTTCATTTGCAGCTGAGCACAGAAGATTCACACATATGCAGCATACACCTTTGGACTAAGACAGATTTTTTTTATTTAGATCCACTCCCCCAAAACTGCTCTTACCAAAGTCACTACATGAACGAAAGGAAATGGCAACAGCTATTGTAATAGATCCTTAAATCTCAGTAACTTAGCCCAATAAAAGTTTATTTCTTTTTTTAAAATGTATTTTATTGATTTTTTACAGAGAGGAAGAGAGAGGGATAGAAAGTTAGAAACATGGATAAGAGAGAATCATCAATCAGCTTCCTCTTGCACACCCCCTACTGGGAATGGGCCCTCAACCAAGGTACATGCCCTTGACCGGAATCGAACCCAGGACCCTTCAGTCCGCAGGCTGACACTCTATCCACTGAGCCAAACCAGTTTAATGAAAGTTTATTTCTTATTCATGTTGTTAACCTAAAAATAAAGTTTAGGCAACCAGGGAGAGGCAACAAGTAATTATTTGACATCCAAAAGATAGCTATGCAAGAAGCTGGCGACCTAAAAATGTCCAAACATGTAGAGAATTTTTATAAGGACTTATTTGAGCAAAATTGACAGCATAGGCCAGGAAGCAAAATCTCAAATGCCTCCCAAAATGGCAGCATGCAGTTTCTTATATGCATTTGTTATGAAGAATGGAACATAAGGAGGATTACAGGAGGGTAGGAAAAAGCAAGATGGGGGTGGGATTACAGGTTCATGAGATTATGTGTTTGCTTGAGGAGGTCCCCTTTAGAAGGAGGGCCCTGACGTGAACGGGTGGCCACATATTAAGAGCCTCTGAAACGGCATTTTAAAGGCATGTCAACCTGCTTACATACTCAGAGACAATGGACAGGGCTTGCTTAAAGCAAAGATAAGCCTTTTACTAAGGAAGTTATTCCTGGGAAGTGACTATGCACCATGACCTGCACAGTTAGGAATTTATGTTTATAACACCCAGTGATGTTACATTCCATAGAACCCTCCCCCCCCCCCCCACACACACACACACAGAGCTACTGTAAACTGATTTAGGCAGAAACTCATATAGTATCTAATTCGGAGGTGAAAGCAAGGGGTATTTATGAGAAAGGGAAGGGGAATAATTGCATGAGCCAAAGGAAGGAGTTTCTATAGGTGCAAATAAGCTAACATGGCGATGCTAATTCTAAAGAATGTCTTTAATTTTCAATCCAGTAGTCATAATATCTGCTTTTTTTTTCTTTTTCTTTTATTAGCTTTACAAACAGTTGTTTGGAATGCAATGCTGCTTTAGGCCCAGTGCAAAGGTTATTTTGCCTACTTTTAATATGACAAAGGTTTGAGTAGTAAGACCTTCAAGGCAGTTACTCTGGGATGGCAGCTCCAACTTCAAAAAGTAGCTCAGCTTATATTATTTTTCACGATGTTACAGTCCAAGGCAGATTGATGGAGAGGGCACTGCTCCACACAATCATTTAGGGTCACAGACTCCTTCATCTTGTAACCCTACTGTCCTCTGTGTGCTTGGGCCCACTTCATAGAGAATCATATTAGTAGTTGGGTTTTTTTATTGTCCAGGTCTAGAAATGGACTACTTCCACCCTTGTTAAAGAACATAATTAAACCAAGTAAATTGAAGATCTAATTAATCGGCTTTATTAAGTGGTTCATGAATGGAGCAGCATCCCATCCATCAACCAGAAGGGCACTTGGATGAATTACACGAAAGAAAAGAGGTTTGTTTTCTGTTTATTTTTTCCAAGCTGACCTGAGCTGGGTATTGTAATGATGTCATAACAAGGTTTTGTTACCGGCAACGGACCAGGTCTGGAGCAGGTCTGCCTTGAGCCAGCCTGTAGTGTGTGGGTTCTTAACTTCATGCAGGGAAGATTTCATAACACAAGTCCAGTGGTGTTGAGTATGTTTATTAAAGCTGGGGACAGTGACCCAAGGAAAGGCTTGGAATAGAAGAAGCTACAGGAGAGAGACTAAACAGGGCTGCTCTGGCTCTCAGAAATGTTATGGGAAAGAACTGAGCCAAGGCTGCTTTAGCTCACTGGAGAGTCAGAGAAAAGGGGACCTTGGGGATAGGGTAAAGGGTTTACCCCGAGAGGAGCTGCCGCCGCCCACTGCTCCCCTGGCTGCAAGTTTCATGGGGTCCCTTAGATTTAGGAGGTGAATGCCTGTGAGGAAAGGGAAAGGCGTGGGTGGGCTCCCAGGAGAGTTTGCTCTGGGCCCTTCACCTTGAGGGTTTTAAAGGCTGAGAGATTTGGGGGAGGTTTTAGGGGAGGATCTCAATAGAATATTCATCAGCATTTCCAAGGGTGCCCCTTCAAGGCCTTGGTCTCCCACTGGTGGGTCAGCACAAGGGGTCATTAGCCCTGGCATGGCCGCCTGTTTTGTTACTTTTCTGGGCCTGGAGCTGAAATACAACTGAAACCTAGATGTTATCTCTAGGCAGGAAAGATGATGTGTTTAAACCACATGACCAGCCCAGAGATATGAAAGGTCAGGGAGTCTAAACCACATAATCAGTGATATGGCAGGGGATGTGATCAGTGATAATAGTCACCCTGGGGGAAAGGTCCGGCTCCATTTTTTTTTTTTTTTTATATATTTCATTGATTTTTTTTTACAGAGAGGAAGGGAGATAGAGATAGACAGAAACATCGATGAGAGAGAGGAACATCGATCAGCTGCCTCCTGCACACCCTCCACTGGGAATGCGCCCATAACCAAGGTACATGCCCTTGACCAGAATCGAACCTGGGACCTTTCAGTCCGCAGACCGATGCTCTATCCACTGAGCCAAACCAGCCAGGGCTCTGGCTCCAGTTTTGCTTGTTGTTCACTCCCTCTCTCGTCCCTGAGAACTCAGGGGCTCCCACTGCCTAAAAGCTCATGGCTTTTTAAGAAGCATGCAGGACGTGGGGGCTCAGGAGCCCACCTTCTCAGCCAACAAGAAAATATGCAAACCAGTCTCCCTGGGCTGGAGGAGGGCCAAGCCTTTGAGCCCATTGGCTGATGGTGGAGGGGCGGGCTGCCAGAGACTCTTTTGATTGGGTAGTTTTTCTTAGAAGACAGCCAATCGCGGGCGGCGGGGGCGGGCCCAGGCCAGCCACGCTGGCCCGCGGGGAGTCCCAGCTCCCCCACCACCCCCGCCCGCGGTCTGAGGAGGTGAGTTCTGACCGCCCCCCGCTCCCCCTTCACTGTCCCCACAGCCGGAGTGACCTTTCGGCCCTGGAAACCCGCTCCCGGCTGCGGGGTCCGAGCAGGCCCTCCCTCCCGCTGCTGGAACCCCTTCTTCTCCAGCCCCGCACCGCAGGTGTCGGTCCGCTGCCCAGTGTCCCCGCCTGTGCAATGGGCGTGTGCGGTGCCTGGAGAGCCTCTGCTGTGCGCGGCGGATGGAGAGGTGGGGGGCGGGGTGGGGAGGGGGGATGGAGGCTGAGCTGGACCTCAGGACACGGAGGCCTTTTCCCGCAGGAGGATGGCTCAGGAGGAGGGCGGGAGCCTGTCCAGGGTGCGGGCGCGGGTCGGGGCCTCGCATGGCATCACTGACCTGGCCCAGAAGCTGCACTTTTATGAGCGCTGGGCTCCGGACTATGATCAGGTACACCCGCCGGGGGTCCTCCGCCTCCCTTGCTCGCCCAGCCTCAGTTTACCTATCTGTACACCGGGAATAGGTAGCCTGGCACCTCAGGGCAGCTTGTGAGAATGAAGTGAGACCTGGGCACAACCTTGCTGTCAGGTTCCCTCTGGAACTGCCCCCTCTTCTGCCCACCCACCTCAGCCCTGTCCTCTGACCAGCCCCATCACTCCACAACAGCAGCCCCTAGAGACCAGGGGCGGAAACTTCCCTCCCCACTTTGGGACTGCAGCCCAGGCAGAAGGACGGCCTGCCTAAGGAGGTGCTGGTGAAGGGCCACTGTGGACTAAGCACGGAGCCCTGCCTCGGCCAGCAGAGCAGGTCTCAGCAGTGGGCTGAGAGGATAGCACCTCATGTCTGTCTCCTCTCACTGCAGGCCTAGTGGCTCAGCGACCACACACACACACACACACACACACACACACACAGCTTAGCCTGGCTGACTCCTAGACCACCCCACACTGAGGCCCCTCAAACACTAGGACACAGGGTGGTCGTCAGCTAAGCTCAAGCACTCTGTCCCCAGGACGTGGCTGCCCTGCAGTACCGTGCCCCCAGCCTCGCAGTAGACTGCCTCACCCAAGCCCTTCCAGGCCCACCCGAAGCCGCCCTGATCCTGGATGTGGCCTGTGGCACCGGCCTGGTGGCTGCCGAGGTGAGGCCTGCCCAGCTCCCTGCCCTCTTTTAAGCCTCCCACTTGCCCACATTTCTTGCCTCCCTGACCCCACACTCACTGGTTCCCAAACACTTGGGCTACACCCACTGCAGAGCCCACTGCTCTCCTGAAGGTGCAGGGACCCCTCTGGGAGGTGGCAGGTATGAACTGTGACAGCCCTCCCGCCCCAGCTGCAGGCTCGAGGCTTCCTCCGGCTGCATGGAGTGGACGGGAGCTCAGGGATGCTGGAACACGCCCGGGCCCGCGGCCTCTACCAGCACCTCAGCCTCTGCACCCTGGGCCAGGAGCCTCTGCCCAGCCCTGAAGGTACTTCCTCTTGTACCCTAACACCCCGAGGCCCCCTTTCAGTGCCCCTTTCCATCCCCTTTGCTGAGCCTTCATTTCCCTCGGAGCCCCCCAGTGCCTCACTAAGACCCTCTCTGAGGTCCCGTGAGCCCCTCTCTGAGCTCTCCCATCCCACGAGCTGACCTCGGACCAGAATTGGGCTAACCTGCCATATCCCCCACGGGATCTGGGTCCTGCAGACACTAGGGGTTGGCCTGGTCCCTCCCCAAACCCACCATGGATACCATCCTCCATGGTAGTCTGAGGCCACACCGCAGACAAACCGCCACACCGCATCTGCACACTTCACCAGGGACCTATGACGCGGTGCTGATGGTCGGCGCCCTCAGTGACGGCCAGGTGCCCTGCAGTGCGATACCTGAGCTCCTGCGAGTCACCAAGCCAGGTGAGAAGCAGCCTGACGACCCCCCACCCGCCTCCCCCTCTCCACACCCAGAGACTGGAGCCTCAGAATTCCTGAGGCCAACTAAGTGGCATGGTCTGGCCTAGGGTCACACAGCCTCGCCTAACATCCCAGCTACCAGCTGCTGAATGCTGACCCCGGCAAACAGGCAGGGCAGGCAAGTGGCCTCCTTGCCTCTTATGCATTTAGGCAACCAGGAGTAAGTCCACCCTCCTCTCCGTAGGCATAGTCTAGGGGTCTTCAAACTACAGCCCGCGGGCCACATGCGGCCCGCAGAGGAGTCTGATCCTGCCCGCCAGGTTTTTTGGGCAGTGAGCGCAGCCGAGGTGTTACAGTAGGGATTAGTAGTTCATATAGTCCGGCCCTCCAGCTCTCTGAGGGACCATGATCTGGCCCCCACTTTAAAAAGTTTGAGGACCCCTGGCATAGTCCCTTCCGAACAGGATCACCGTGATAATGGGGTGAAATAATATATTAAGGCCTTTGCTTTAGCCTTGGCTTGAAGTCTCAATTCAGTTCCCTCATCCAGCTTCCTCACTAACTCACGGATGACTGTTGGATGAGTCGTTCTTTCCTGGCCTCAGTTTCCTCCTCTGTGAAAAGGGGGCTAACGCATTGCACCTATGTGCCTTGCCCTGGGACTGCCTCTGCTCTGAGGAGAAAGTATACACCCTGCCCTCTGGGCTCCATCACCAACCCACCACGTGCCTGCTTCCCAAACACTTGGGCTGCATCTTCGGCAGGGCCCAGGGGAGCAAGACCAGGGCTGGGATGGGGAGTAGGGGCAGTCCAGACGGGGACACAGCCTAAGTGAGTTACAGGCAGAGGGGTGTCTGAGGGTCATGAGGCCCTGACGCGGCTGCAGGACAGGACCAGGATGCCCCAATGGTGCCCCTGTCACAGCAAGATTGCATCTCCCTGCAGGGGCACAGCACGGGCCGTGGCTAAGCCTGGGCAGGTCTGGGCAGGCCTCGGAGCCACAGAGGCTAGCGGATGTAGGACGTCGGTGTGGGGTCAGAGAAGGAGGTGGTGATTGGGCTCAGGACAGGAAACTCCCATTGCCTGAACCGGTAAAGACCAGGCCTCATAGCCCAGCCTGTGCTTACCAGCCCCTTCAGCTGGCCGAGCCCTGTCTGCCTGCCCACATGGCACAGGCTGCCCTTCAGAGCTTTTCCTCTCGGCCCCCCTCCCCCAGCAAGGCTGCTTCTCGCCCCTTCCTCCAGGAAATCTTTCGGACACCAGTATCTTGTGTCTCCAAGCCTGCATTGGGCATGCTGTGGGTGCCCCGAGAAGGTGTGAAGGGGTGAAATCATTCATTCATTCATGCAGCCATGGTTACTGACTGCACTGGCCTTTCTGACACGGGGTAATTCATGAACCCCACTCGGCAAGCGAGAAACTGAGACTCAGGGAGGTGGAGGGACCTGTCCAAGGCCAGGTGCCTCCAGACACAGCCATATCCTCCAGCAGGGGCGCTGGGTGGGTGGTGAGGATGGAGACCCCTCTGTCCAGAGAAACAAGAATTCCCAGCATAAAGGATACTCGGGCCCTAAAGGGTACCTGGGAGGCATTCCAGCTGGAGAAGCAGAGGCGATTCCTGGAGGTGGGAACGGGGAGCGCCAAAGGCGTGGAGACAGGAAAAGGCCGGCCCGGAGGCACACTGGGAGAACGCCTGTCCTCGAGGGCACCGTTGGCGGCCTGAGCCACAAGGACAGGGGCCCGCTAACCTGGAACTGTGGCTCCGGCCTCTCACCTCCCTCCCCCCACCTCTCCCCAGGCGGGCTGGTGTGTCTGACCACCAGGACCAACCCCTCCAACCTTCAGTACAAGGAGGCCCTGGAGGCCGCCCTGGACAAGCTGGAGCAGGCCGGGGAGTGGGAGCGCCTGGAGGCCCGGCCTGTGGACCGGTGGGAGCTGGCCACCACCACGCTGGAGGCGGTGCCTGGCACTCCGGACGGCGACGGCTTCATCTCCGGCATCGTCTACCTCTACCGAAAGCGGCAGGCGGCCCCCGCGGAGGGAGGGAGGCCCCGTGCTCAGCCCCGCACTGGCCTCTGACCTTCCAGGGGACTTCATCCAGGCCTGTCCTCGGGGCTCCTGTCCCTCGTCTGTAAAACGGGGCCACTGCACCAGCCCTGCTGCTCAGGAACGCTCTGCCTATTAAATGAGTCCCGGGAGGGGCAGCGGGATTCTGACTCTGCAGGTCTCTCACCCCGGGGGAAGTGACATGGTGCCCGTGGAGGACAGAAGTGGAGAGAGGCTCCCGCCCCGGTTGTCCGGGAGCCAGACCCGACAGGGCCAGAGATGGGACTTTATGCCTCTTCCCAGGCCTATGGGCCCTCTCACCTCTTAACTCGCCAAACAGGAACCCTGCACACCTGCCCCTGGGCCTCGGCCAAACGCGTTCACGGGACTCGGATTCTTTATCTCCAAAGAGATCGGAACTCAGGGTGAGGCTTGGAGGTTGCCCCATGAACAGGGCTGGTAATAATTCCTCTGAGCAGGTGGGAAGGCCTCAGGGGGGTGGAGGCTCCGAGCTGGGCCTTCAGGACGAGCAGGATTCAGAGGGATGGGGAAAGGAAGAAGGACATTCCAAGCCCAAGGCAGGGAAAGTCTAAGCCAAAGCCAGGAGGAAGAGTGAGCAGACCAGCCTGGCTGCCCGAACAAAGTTGGGACAAACCAGGAGAGAACAGGTGGCCCATTCACAGGCCTGGATGTCCCATCAGCCCTCCCTCCTAAAGCCCCCAGCACCTCACCAGGGTTCGGGCACACACTTCCCTGTATCTGGTCTTCACCTGCTGGTATTTGAAGGGCTTGAACAAGGTGATTACAAAGGTCAGGCCAGTTCCAAGTTTGTTTGTTTTTTGTTTTGTTTTTTACAAAACCAGTTTTTTAAGTGTTCCCAACCAGGCTAGACACTGGTCCTACCCCTCGCTGACCCCCCTCCACCGCTGCCCTGCCCACCCACAGCTGAAATCAGAAACATACAGAGTCTTCCTGTGCACAGGTCTCATTTATTGTAGAAAATAATAGTAATTACCGTGACAAATAGAGCTTATATTACAAAACACACCACAGAGGAGGCAGGGAAAAGCTCCAGGGTGAGGGCCAGCGGAAGGCTGTTCCTCTGCCTTCCCCAGGCCGGCCAGTGACCTTCGCAGTGGCCGGTTTCAAGGGGCCCAGGATTCTCCTGCTGACGCCGCTGAGGCTCTGCAGCCCCCTCCCCCACCACTCCCCAAACCAGTTTGTAGCACCTTCACCCCTCCCTTCTAAACCCGTCTGTCGACTCTGCTCCACAGGCAGGTGGGTGGGTGAGGCCCCAGCCATTCTCATAGCCACAGGGTTTCCACAGAAGGCACTTGGAGGGAGTGGGGGTGATCAAAGAACAGAGGCCAACAACACAGGCACTGGCAGGGCACCCGGTCAGAGATCCTAAGTAGAGTCAGGCTGAGCCGTCCTGGCCAGCAAGAGTCAGCTCCCCGCTCCACTGCCATGCCCGTTTGCTGCCCACGCCCCAACCCCGCCCCGGCCCCCGTGTCCACATCCATGCAGAGGAAGGTGGCTAGGAGTGTCCATATCCTTGCAGAGGAAGGTGGCTAGGAAGTCTTTCAGTCCATCCTTGTGTAGAGGAGACCTTGGGAAGGTATCCCAGAGGGCCAGAAGGGGCTGAGGGCTGCGGGCCAGTGTCCTGTCTCAGTCCCTGCTGGCCCACCTCCCCCAGCAGCCTGCGGCGGGCCATCCTGGGGCTTACAAGCTGCGCTGAGCTCAGTCCAGGGAGAAACAAAGTCAACAGTGTTGAGTGGCGGCACCTTACACGTAGTTGCTGGCGGGGGCGGAGCGGGCGGCGGAGTACTTGGCGGAGTAGGGTTTGTCGGCGCGGGGTGGGCAGTTGCAGCAGAGCAGGCCTCCCCCCAGCATCATCAGGCCGGCGGCCGCCCAGCCCACGTAAAGCGAGGCCCCGATCTCCCGCTTCTGGCCGGGGGCCACCAGCGGGTTGTAGAAGTCCCGGATGATGGTGTTGGCCGTCCAGGACACGGGCACCATCACCAGCAGGCCCGCCAGGATGAACACCACGCCCGCCACGATCATGATCTTGGCCTTGGCGCTCTCGTCCTCCACGCAGTTGGTGCACTTGCCGCCCATCACGGACAGCAGCACGCCGATGACAGCCACGACGACGCAGATGACGATGAGGGCGCGGGCCGCCTGCAGGTCCTGCGGCAGCGCCAGCATGGAGTCGTACACCTTGCACTGCATCTGGCCGGTGCTCTGCACCACGCAGTTCATCCACAGGCCCTCCCAGATGGTCTGCGACGTGACGATGTTGCTGCCGATGAAGGCCGTGACCCGCCACATGGGCAGCGCGCAGCTCAGGATGGCGCCCAGCCAGCCCAGCACGGCCAGCGCGATGCCCATCACCTGCAGCCCCATGGAGGCCATCGTGCCGCGTCTGCCGGGGTCTGGGGCCTGGAAGTCTTTGGAAATCTGGCCCTGGGCGCCGTAGAAATCCAAGTGCTGAGGACGGAGCTGCAGGGAGAGTCCCAGGCGAAGGCGGTCGGAGCAGCTAGGTATGACTCCCCCAACAGCCAGACGCCAGCTCAGGGAGTGAGACCAGACGGACCAGTTCCTCCCAGCCGACAGCTGCTACTCGCACTCGCGCCGGAGCTTGGGGCGGTTATATTGCTCCGTGGAGGGGCGGGGAGAGAGGGAGGGGTTTCAGTCCCCAGGGCCTTTCCCTGACCAGTTTCTCTGGATTCCTGAGCCCAGGCCAACAAAGGCACTTTGCCTCCCCAGCCCTGGGCCCCTGAGTCACAATCTCATAGGAAACTGCCCTCTCCCCCAGGCTGAGGTCAGGCACTGAGTCATAGCTCCCCGGCACCTGGAATTGCCCCGAACAGGGGGCAAGGTTTGGGACCTGAAGACCAGGGTTCCCATGCCCCGGGGCTCCCTCATGCCAGGCTCGGTTGGTTGGTGGGACTGGGGTGGTGACCCTCAGGAAGGATGAAGGTGAGAATGAAGTCCTAGGAAAGTCAGAGCCGAGCCCCCACCCCCTTTGATTGCTGTTGTTGAGTCCTTATCACCTGCATTGATGGCCTGATCACTACTCATTGACCATGCATAGTCTCCACAGTCACCTAATGAGGTCAGCTTGGGGAATGAGGAGCTGGGGGGGCCAGGAACCCCGGGTCCATCACCCACCCTCCCCCTCTCACACCGTTACCACTGGCTTCCCAGCCCTGCCAGGTTTGGGGGTTTGGAAATGATGCCATTTTGGCAAAGAGAGAAGGAAGCCTACACACACACACACACACACACCACACACGGAAATTTCAGCCAATGGGCTTCGTTCCTGCCAGGCTGACCCTGCTTGGCCAGAACTGGGTAGAAGTCACCCAGAGCAAGCCATGGGCCAGACCCCAGGACATCAGCCTCGCAAATGAGTGTTTACTCTGTGAAGACACAGAGCGGTCCGGATGGGAGCAAAGTCCCGGGAGGCTTCGAAGGGGGAGAAAACTCGGACCAGGGTAGAGGCGGGGTCCTGAGGAGGAGGCCTCACAGGGGAGGGGCGCTGAGTTCTTGGGGTCTGCCGTGGAGGGCTCTGATGGCAGAAAGCGTGTCGAATGGGCCCCCCCCCCCCGGAGTTGTGCAGGGCGGCAGGACTGGGTGGAGGAGGTCGTCCGGGAAGAGAGAGCATCGAGAGCAAAGGTACCCCAAGATAGGAAAATGTTCCGGGCAGGAGGATCCAGTCTGACGGAGTCTGAGGCTGTGGGGGAGGGGCACGAGTGAGAGGGCCAGAAACCTCTGCTTTCTCAGCCCCGGGGCTGTACACAGAGGCTCAGGGCGCCCGCTGGAGGATTCCACACAACTTTTGGAAAGGTGTCTGTGGGACAGTGGGGGGGGGGGGGGGGTACCGCAGGGCAGGGGAGCCTGGATCAGGAAGGACCCGGTTTGAGGCGGGTTTGGGGGGCCTGAAGGGGCCTAGAGGAAGGGAGCACTGTAGGGGTGAGAGGGTGTCTGAGGGAACCCCTGATTGACATGGCACGGCGTTTCTCTTCCCCGGCTTGCTGAGGGGGTGTGAGGAAGGACAACTCGGGGGCCAGGGCTCCACTATGTCCCTGAGCGCCCAGCGTGTCCAGCATCTTGCATGGCATGCTGGGGTGACTGATCCTGGTGAGACGTGAGGGTCTTGAGCTTCCTGCCAGAGAACCAGCAAGCATGCGTGAGTGGGGTGAAGCCTCCTGTGAGCCCTCCGCACACAGGGGGCCCTTGAGACACCGGATGAAGCACGAGGCTGGCTGGGACAGTCCAGCATAATGAGGGGTTGAGGTCTCCTACTGTGTCTCCCCGAAGAGGCTGGGGGCTCCTGGAGGGCAAAAGCAGTAACTTATTCCACCTCAGAGCTCCCACGGGCATTGGCTCACAGTAGGTGCTCAGTTAATGCTCCAGGTGGTCAATAATGCAGAAGTCAGTCTCCATATTCCCAGCGCCTTTCCCCACTCCCCACACTTCCCCCCGCCTACACACACACACACACACACACACACACACACACATAAACACAAACGCATGGTTTCTACCTGGACCACGCCTCCCAGGGTTTACCGTACAAGGCTCTGAGGAACAGCACACACCGAGGCATGTGAGCTGAAGAGCAGAGATAACTAACTGCCCTTCAAGATGGACAATAAGTAATTTCCTGCAATGACCTCATCACAGCCTCCCTGTACGGGAGGGGATCGGGGAAGGGAATCTTACTGCCTTTGTACCGGTGGGTGAACCGGGACGGGCAGGGGCTCGCCCAGGATGTGGTGGGCACCTTACCCAGGTGTCCTTATCTGTTGTCCCAGCCCTGCAGCCAGCTTTCCGATTGCAGGAGGCCGGCGGCCAGATGGCAGGAACACCCTCCCCCATCCCGCACTTCCTGCCGTTGTGCTCTTGGGACACGGCCAGCTGACACTGGGAGCGCGGGCGTGGGGGAGGGGAGCATGCAGGCCCTGCGCCTTTTCACCTGTGGCCCAGCAGACGCCTAAGAAGCTGCCTTCCCTGCTCGGCCCAGCCAAGCACGGCAGGTGTGGGGGAGGGACGGAGGCCGTGGGAGGGCAGGTGCGGAAGGGGGAAGTCAGTGGGGAGCTCAGGTGGAAAGGAGGTGGGGGAGGGAGTCCGGGGAGCCGTGAGCGGCTCTGCACATGAGCGGAGCTGGAGAGACAATTGTTGATGCTTGATTTATCACAGGAGCCACACTCGCTGGGTCCCGCCCACCTGCAGGAAAAATACCAGCCAAGCCAAGACGTTTTTCCTACCCTCCCTCTGGCTCCCCGAGCCTGGCCTCCCCACAGCGCAGACAACCTTTTACTTACAGGGGTCTTCAAACTACGGCCCGCGGGCCACATGCGGCCCGCAGAGGAGTCCGATCCGGCCCGCCAGGTTTTTTGGGCAGTGAGCGCAGCCGAGGTGTTACAGTAGGGATTAGTAGTTCATATAGTCCGGCCCTCCAGCTCTCTGAGGGACCGTGATCTGGCCCCCACTTTAAAAAGTTTGAGGACCCCTGCTTTATAATGTGTCTGCCTGCCATCCATCACCTTTGCTCTGGGGCAGCACATATATTTTTTTTTTTTTCTGCCAACATAAAACTTATGTTGCCAATAGAACTGTATCGTGCATGCTGTGTTTTATCCAGGACAGCTCTCTCTCCCACAGACCGGGGCACCATCCCTGCCCACCCATGGCCACCTTATCAGCCCTGTGATCTCGGAGAAGCAGTGCCCTGTCTGAGCCCCCTTTCCCTGTGTGAAATAAGGACCTGACCAGCCCTCCCTGTCTAAGGCGGATGAGGAATGAGAGGAGGATGTGAAAGTGCTCTGTGAGCTGGAAGTGTTTTAGTGTCATGAGGGGGAAGGAGCCCAGTTTGAGTCACAAGGCAGCCACCCCTCGGCTCTGGTCCTGCTCACTCCAGGTGAGAGGACTTCTTAGACCCCTGGGGCTCAGCCAAATCCTGATCACAGCACAGCACACCCCTCCGTGCCCTGCACTCAGCTCCTTGGGTGTCCCTAGGAAAGGTGCAGATAAATCCCCCATCCAGCCCTGAGCCTGCCAGACCGCCCCAGGGTAGCCAGAGGAACCTCGGCACCTGAAGTGAGGTGGGGGGAGCAGGGGGAGGGGGCGGGTGGGGGGGGAGTCTCCTGTCTGGGGCCCGGGATGGACCCCTCTGAGCGGTAAGGGAGTGACCGAGTAGATCCAGGTCTCCGGAACTTTGTCCTTTTTGTTCTGGGAATGGAAGGCTAGGGCCAGGGGAGCCAGCGCCGACTTACAGGTACTCCTCCCCACCAGATGGAATGTTTTGATCCTTATAATATCAGAAGGAAATAAATATTACAGATATATTTAAGGACATAATAAACATCTTTTTAAAATTGTATTGATTTTTAGAGAGAGCGGAAGGGAGAGACAGAGAGAGAAACACTGATTTCTGTTCCACTCATTTATGCATTCATTTGTGGGGTTTTTTGTGTTTTTTTGTTTTGTTTTTTTTGTTTTTTTTTGCACCTCGGGATGCCACATCCCAAGGTTAAAGGGGCTTGTTCCCACTGCATTTATTATTAATATAAAAAACGTTAAAAAGAAACAAAATTCACTTTCAGTTCTCCAACGGCTCTCACCCTCCCTCTTGTCCACACAACTCCTGACCACGTCCTCAGGGCCAGTTCCAGACTGAGTCTGCTCATTGCCGTTTTCACAGGAAACAACCAGCAGCAGCGACGGAGGTGGGAGCGGGCGGCAAGACGTCCAGTGGAGATTCACAGAATTCACACGGAAGGCCTGCGGCCTCCCCAGGACTAGGCTAAGAACACGGCTGTGGACGAAATGGGGTAGGCCCACCAGAGGCTTAGAGCACACCTCATGGGCCCATGTCAAACCCAAAAAAGTGGCACCAGAGAATGGGGGGCCAGGGTGGCAGCCTTGCAGGAAGGTTCCAGTGCTCCCTCGTTGGGGTGGGGAGAGCCCGAGGCACCCCAGCCTCACTCATTTGGGCAGAAACACCATAGTGCGGAGAAGCCACAGAGAGCCTCGGACATCGAGACAGGCTACGGGGTGCGTTCACCCCACACAGTGCTCTCCGGCCCCGCCCTCGGCCGCGACACCACGGGATCCCAGAGCAGGAGAGCGGCCTTTCGGGAAGGGCCCGGCATCATCCAAGCTGGACCCCAGGCCAGGCAGCCCGGCGCTGGGGCTGGGCTCGCACAGGGGAACTGGAAACAAGCAGCAGGAGTGGGAGGACACTGCTCCCGGCTCAGGACTGGAGGGCAGCAATGCGACTGGTGGATAGACACAGAAGAGGCGGCACTTAGTCCGTCTCCTGCTCGGCAGTCAGTGGCGAGGGGAGAGGACCCAGGAGGCAGCCGAGGAGCAGAGATGGGGGCCTGAAGGCGAGGCTCCGGAGGCCGGATCGGCAGAAAGAGTGCCCTTGTACCCCAGTGATGAAACACAACTCTGACCCCGATCGATCGGGGAGGTGAGAGATGGGTGGGAGATGCATGGCTGCGAGGTGACGGGCTCCCTCCAGCATGCCGGGAAGGCAGTCTCACAGAGGAGGTCCGTTGACGCCTGGGTGGTAGAAGGCACAGAGGTCCTCATATCGACAGTGGCCTTTTTTGGCAAAGTGTCGGCAGACTGGGCGGTCAGATTTGTCTGACTTGGGGTCACCAGGCTTTCCATTGGCCATGGGGGGAGGGCCCAGAAGGCTGGGCGGTCCCGCAGGCCGCCCAGCGCCGCCGGCCCCAGCCTCCTCGCGCCCGGGCACCTGGGGCGGCGGCGGCTCCATTTTGTTGATTCTTGTAGGTGCCCTGACCAGGGATTGAACTCGAAACCTATAGGAATAATGCTCTAACCAACTGAGCTACCAACCAGGGTGATATCTTTATAAAATTGGGGCGGGGGGGGGAGGGTCACGAAGGAGGAAGCAGTCTCACGCTCAGCTGAAAGATTAGTCTAGCTAGAAGTTGGCCCAAAACTATTTATTTTTGCAGAAGTTCACTGACATCTCACACCACAGACATAAGTTAAAATCTTGTTCTTTTTTTCACCAATGACAATGCCAAGATGTCTTTTTTTAAAAATTAATTTCAGTAAATCATTTGCAAGGGGTTGTCATAACCGCCTGTGAGCGTAAAGAATGTGCCACCGGGTCACGTCAGAGCCATCTCCCGGACTTGTTCCGAAGGAGGATCTCCTGGAATCTCACAGCAAACAGGCAGACAGCTTCCAAGTTTCAGACCCGGCTGGTACGGACCGGCCACCTCCTGCCTGGCTCTGGAGCCATGGGAAGGGCTGGGCCCGGCTGGGACTTTCAGAATCTGCGGGAGGCTGTGGTGGTGGCTCCTTTGAGGCTCTCATCTGAAATAACCCCAGTCCTCCCTGGATTGAGTCCCAGCTCTGCCATTTCCAAGTATGTGACATTGGGCAATAGAGTTAAACTCTCTCAGCAATGTCCCCATCGGGGGAAGGAGGATGACACCTCCCTCCCGGGTACCGGGAAGCTCCGTTCAGACTGAGCTTCCTCTGGCCGCCTTGACAAGGGGCCCAGCAGGCCCAGCACAGGCTCTAGGAAGCCACGGGCCCTGGGCTCAGAAGTGGAGGTCTGGGGTCCGAGGCTCAGCAAGTAGCCCCGGGGCCTCAGCCAGCAGCCAGGCCCGTGGCCTTCCTCTCACTTGGCCCCAGACTGGGTAATGGCAGACCTGATTACACAGGAGGCCCGGCTGCCCAGCTGGCCAGACTGGCTGAGCCGGTGCGGCCCCCAAGCTGGGCCCCACGTGGGCTGAGGGAGAAGGTGGAGGTGGGGTGGCCACAGCTGGGGAGTCTCCAAGGAACAGAAGGAAGGCCCCACTGCTGCCTGCCGGCTGGAGTCCCACCACCCAGGCCAACGGGGGCCTCTGGGGACGGGACAGAAGGACAGGAGATGGGTTCAGAGAGAGGAAATGGCTGAGTGAGGGGGTGGGAGCTCAGTGAATGAGCTCAGACATGTGAAAGGGGAGGAGACTTAGAGAGAGGATGGGACTGAGTGCATCCAATTTCAGCTTCTGTATGGTTGTTTCAAAAGTCCTGTATTCAGCCAGAACCGGTTTGGCTCAGTGGATAGACTCGCAGGGGTCTTCAAACTACGGCCCGCGGGCCACATGCGGCCCGCAGAGGAGTCTGATCCGGCCCGCCAGGTTTTTTGGGCAGTGAGCGCAGCCAAGGTGTTACAGTAGGAATTAGTAGTTCATATAGTCCGGCCCTCCAGCTCTCTGAGGGACCGTGATCTGGCCCCCACTTTAAAAAGTTTGAGGACCCCTGGGAGCATCGGCCTGCGGACTGAAAGGTCCCAGGTTCCATCCCGGACAAGGGCATGTACGTTGGTTGTGGGCACATCCCCAGTAGGGGATGTGCAAGAGGCAGCTGATCGATGATTCTCTCTCATCGATGTTTCTAACTCTCTATCCCTCTCTCTTCCTCTCTGTGAAAAATGAATAAAATGTATATATATATAAAACAACAAAGCATATCGTTATGAGAGATGTCTGAGATTTAAAAGAAGAAAAAAAAAAGCCCTGTATTCATCCATGACCTTGGCTTTCCTCGCCATCCCACCCAGCTGCCCAGCCCTTCCCATGCCACTCCAGGCTCTGAGAGAGTCCATGCCGGGCCTGAGCCCTGAGACCTCCTTCCCACCCACCCACCCGCTCCCTGCTCCCCCTGCCTCCCTCCAGGGCAGTCCTCTTCTCTGATGGTTGTGCCTTCAACTTTCCAGAAGCAGTGGAAGGAGAGCCCTGAAGGCCAGGGGATCCCTGAGGACCTTCTGATCTGATGGCCCAGTCAGTTCTGCCCAGCCCCACCGCCCCCCTTTCATCCTCTCTCAGTCGTTGGTTGGCACACATTTTTATTTTTTATTTATTTTTTTTAAATATATTTTTATTGATTTTTTACAGAGAGGAGGAGAGAGGGATAGAGAGCTAGAAACGTCGATGAGAGAGAAACATCGACCAGCTGCCTCTTGCACACCCGCTACCGGGGATGTGCCCGCAACCAATGTACATGCCCTTGACCGGAATCGAACCTGGGACCTTTCAGTCCGCAGACCGACGCTCTACCACTGAGCCAAACCGGCTTCGGCTGGCACACATTTTTAGAGCACCTGTTATGAGCCAGGCACTTGGCTGGGTGCCTTAGTATTAACAGAAATCATTTGATCTGACTACAAAACCATGTAGGGCTTTATCATTCCCATTTCAGAGACTACAAAACCATGTAGGGCTTTATCATTCCCATTTCAGAGACGGGAAAACGAAGGCTTGCTGACGTGACAGGACAGGGCCACCAGAGTAATAACAAAACAAAGGAAAGTCCCTGAGGCTGGGGCTTTTCCTCTACACCCAGGCGCTCATTCATTCCTCTTCATTTGTTTTGTGCACAAAGGGTGTACAGAGGGCCTGCCCGGGCCAGGCCCAGGGCTGGGCTTGGAGCTCAGCAGGGAACAAGGCTGGTGACTGCCCTCGAGCCCCTACCTCACCATCGAAAGAGACAATTCCTGACAGCAGAGAGGCCAGCTCTGTGTGAACTCTGGAGAGGAAACATCTCCAGCTGAGGCCCAGGCAGGCTTCCTGGAGGAGGTGGCAGGGGAAGAGGAGACCTGGAGGGTAAGTAAAAGCTTAGGAGTTCATGAAGAAAGAGTTCTCCAAAACAGGGAGTGGCGAGGGGCAGGATGGGCCTCTGCGGGGTCTGGAGCTGGGCAGGTGATGGTGCTGGCCTGGAAAGCAAGTTGGGCGTGTCAGGAAAAACCTCGAGTGCCCAGCCCAGGAGTTGGAGGTGTGGGAGAGACAAGGACAGGCTTTGAGCAAGGACAGGCCTGGCCTGCGATGCCTGGTGGGCGGTACCGGACCGGTGCGGCGGGTCTGCTGTAGGAGAATGGATAGGAGGGCTGCCCTGCTTGTGGTTGGACGATGGCGCCTCAGAGCAGAACAGGCGGGGCTTCACTGAGGGCTCAGCTTGACCCAGGACCCCCAGGGCCGCCAGATCACTGGCCCCAGGGGCCTGGTCTCGCGGGCAGAGCCAGAGCAAGGGGTGAGGTCACCCCAACCTGCTTCCTCTTCATCCTCTGGTGATAGCCTCCAGGATCCTGGAGCCCAGCACCCTTCTTGCCCAGGGTGCCTGGGCGGGGCACACACCTGATGATGACAGCGTGCGGAGAATCGGCCTCCGTGACGCACCAAGAGCGAGAGAGAAACCAGCAGCTGATCAGGGCACTGCCAGGCAGGCAGCCAGTGAGTCAGTGGTGACAGGCCAGGGGCAAACCCCAGAAGTCTGGGGATCATGCGTGCCCGAGCCCCAGGTGACTCAGAGATTATATTAGCCCTCGATCCGGGTGCAGGAACCCCCAGGCCTCCAACCGCCCTCCTGCTCCATCCCTCCCTGCTCAGATGGGCGGATGCCACCCACGCTCATTCCTGACACACACCGATTCTGACCCCTCGCCTCCTTGGGGCCCAAAAGTCCAGCTGCCAGATGTTTGCCTTCGTGCCAGATGCACCCACTGACCCAGCCTGGCCAGCAGCCCTCTGCCGCCGGCTTACAGCTCCGGATCAGACCAGCCCCGAGGAGGGGCACACCCCGCCCCTACCTGTCCCGTCGGCTGGGGAGCAGCAGGTGGGGCCAGGCCTGGAGCAGCCACGTTTGTTCTGATTCAGTTTGTGGTTAGGTTTGAACTTTTTTAGTTTTAATGTTCTCTTTATAGCAGGGCTTAACCCACCTGTTTAAACTTTTGACATGTTGCCTGAGTCCTCACCCCCAGCACTCAGTCACACCCTCCCTCCCTCCCTTTGCACACTCCCTGCTTCTCTCTCCAACGGGGCTGTGGAAACGGGACATGCCTAGGGGCTGGCCAGCTGCCGCTGGCTTGGTGTCATCACCCCTCAGCATGACTCTGTAGCTGCCCACCCGGCCAGGCCTTCCCGCTACAGGCCGTATGGAGCTCCCACCACACACCTGAGTGTGCAACAAGGGCTCCATGTTCCTGTTTTGTTTGTTTTTAATTAAAGTATAGTTGACAGGCCAGGGGCAAACCCCGGAAGTCTATGTTATATTAGTTTCAGATGTACAACATAATGATTCAACATTTATATACCTTACGGTGTGATCACCACATAAGTCATCTGCTACCGTACAAAGTTATTATGGTATTGACATATTCCCCATGCTGTACACCACGTCCCTGTGACTGATTTATTTTATAACTGGAAATCTGTACCTCTTGTTCCCTTTTACCTTTTTTTTATCCAATCCCTCTCCCCCACCCCACCACCTCTGGCAACCAGCAGTTTGTTCCCTGTGTCTATGGGTCTGTATCTATTTTACTTTGTCTGTTTGTTTTATTTTTTAGATTCCACGTGTAAGTGAAATCCTATGGTATTTGTCTTTCTCTGTCTGACTTATTTCAGTTAACTTAATACCATCTAGGTTCATCCATGTTGTTGCAGATGCAAGATTTTATTCTTTTTTGATTGCTGAGTAGTGTTCCACTACATATATATACTTGAGGCCCAGTGCACAAAAATTCATGCACTCGGAGTGGCGGGTGCCCTCAGCCCAGCCTGTGCCCCCTTGCAGTCCAGGAGCCCTCTGGGGATGCCCTACTGACAGCTTAGGCCCGCTCCCTCTGTGGGAGGTGACCAGGTGGCAGGACCCGCCCCCTATTGCCCCTCTGCTGCCACTGGTCACCGCCGCCTCCCCACCTCGGTCATCCCTCCCTCTGCCCACTGGCATGTGCCTTGGCTGGTCTGGCACCACCTGCTCACGGGGGAGGGAGGGGTTGTTCCACTGTTCAGTTGATTTGCATATTACACTTTTATTATATAGGATATATATCTATCACATTTTCTTCACTTCATCCATGGATGGCCACCCATGTTTTTTTACTTTTACTTTTCAATCAACTCCATTCCAGTTCTTCGCCATCTCTGCAGGCTAACAGGAGGACTCTCACCCTCAGCCCTTCCTGGAGCCCCTTCTCTGACCAGGGATATATATATTTTTTAATATATATTTTATTGATTTTTCACAGAGGGGAAGAGAGAGGGATAGAGAGTTAGAAACATCGATGAGAGAGAATCATCGATCAGCTGCCTCTTGCATACCCCCCACCGGGGATATGCCCGAAACCAAGGTACATGCCCTTAACCGGAATCGAACCTGGGACCTTTCAGTCTGCAGGCTGACACTCTATCCACTGAGCCAAACCGGTTTCGGCCTGACCAGGGATATTAACTGAAGCAAATGTGCCATGTAAATATAGGGTGTGAGTAGTAGGAAAACTGGGTGTGGGTTTATATGAGAACTCTCCGTACTATCTTCTCCATTTTTCTGTAAGTCTAAAACTGTTCTCAAAAATAAAGTCTATTTTTAAAAGGGGAAAAAAGGTCCTAGCTAGTTTGGCTCAGTGGACAGAGTGTCTGCCTGCGGACTGAAAGGTCCCTGGTTTGATTCTGGTCAAAGGCACATACCCGGGTGTGGGCTCGAGCCTCAGTGGGGAGCGAGCAGGAAGCAGCTTATCGATGGTTCTGTCATCATTAATAAAATTATATTTAAAAAAAAAAAAAAAAAACAAGGGAGAAGAAAGGAGAGAGAGAGAGGGAGGGAGGGAGGGAGGGAGGGAGAGAGAGAGAGAGAGAGAGAGAGAGAGAGAGAGAGAGAGAGAGAAAGGAAAGAAAGAAAGAAAGAAAAAAAGAAAGAAAGAAAGAAAGAAAGAAAGAAAGAAAGAAAGAAAGAAAGAAAGAGCTAAGCCTCCCCCATCCAGTGAGCCTTCCTGGTTCATGCTTGGGCAGTGAAGGGGCATTGAGATTGCCAGCAGGACTCAGCACTCAGCCCTGTTCATGTTCCAGAGCCTCTGATGAGAAGTGTCCTGTTCTTAGGAAACGCATGCTGAAGTACTGAGCAGGCAATTGTCACGGTGTATTCATGTGACTCAGAAGAAAAAAAAAGTGTGTGTGCAGGGAGGGAAGAGTGTGTGCGAAATGTGGCAAAACGTTAACAACTGGTGAGCCTGGGTGAAGGGTATATGAATGCTCATTGCACTAATCTTGCAACTTTCTTGTAGGTTTTAAATTTTTCAAAATAAAAAGTTGAGAGAAAAACTAAGAAGGGATCAGTCAGGACCAGCTTGTGTGATTCAGTGGTTGAGCCTCGACCTATGAACCAGGAGGTCAGCCCGTCCTGCCAAGGCCCCAGAGCCAGCCCATGGCTGGATCCACTGGTACTGCCCACCCACTGCAGGCAAACACACATACCAGGGCTCCCCTGGCTCCTGTGTCCCCAGCCCCATGACCACTGATGTCCAGTCTCTCTCCAGTGTCCGACTCAGCACCATGTTCCTTGGGCTTCCCTGCTGACAGGAAGGTGGCTGCCCCATGCCTCTTAACTCTACTGCCCAGGCCTCCTTTTGTGAAGTCTGATACAAATATCCTCCGGGCTCGTCCCTTCTCTGTGCTCAGACCAGGCCTGGGAGCTCGGGCCTTGTTATCTTGGAGTACAAGGCCAGTAACATTAATAATAACTACCCTACCTTGGCCAGGTAGCTCATTTTGTTAGAGCGATGTCCCAATACACCAAGGTTGCAGGTTCAATCCCCATTTGGGGCACATATAAGAAACAACCAGTGAATACATAAAAAAGTAGAATAACAAATCAATGTTCTCTCTCTCTCTCTCTCTCTCTCAAAATCAATAAATAAATTTTAAAATAATAATAATAATAGTAACTACCTGAATGTCCACAGCAGCACTAGAAGAATAGCCAAAATGTGGAACCTTGAAAACACGGTACCGAGTGGATGAAGCCATACAACAAAGGCCACATATCGTATTATTCTGTTCGCATGAAATGTCTAGAATAGGCAAGTCCATAGAGACAGAACGTAGATTAGTCGCTTAGAGCTGGAAGGCTACACACACACACAAAAATGTTCTGAAATCGATTGTGGTGCCTGGCTGGTGTTGCCCAGCAATTGAGAGCATCAACCCAGGAACCAAGAGCTCGTCAGTTGGTTCCCAGTCGGGGCACATGCCCCGATGCAGGTGCAGGCTTACTCCCTAGCCGATCGATGATGTCCCTTTCTCAGTGATGTTTCTAACTCTCTCCCTTCCTCTCTCTCATTAAAAAATATATATATATTTTTAAGGGATGGTTGCATCACTCTGTGACTGTATTAAAAAGTACACATTTTGTTTTTTTAAGAATATTTATTTTTTTTAAATATATTTTTTATTTCAGAGAGGAAGGGAGAGGGAGAGAATAATGAAACATTAATGATGAGAACGGATTGTTGATTAGCCACCTCCTGCATGCCCCACACTGAGGACCGAGCCCAAAGCTGGGCATGTTCTCTGTCCCGTAATCGAGCCGTGACCTCCTTGTTCATAGGTCAATGCTCAACCACTGAGCCCTGCCAGCCAAGCAGTTTGTTGATATTTTAGAGAGAGGGGAAGGGAAAGGGAGAAAGAGAGAAATATAAATCTCCAGACCAGGAATTATCCAGTAACCGCCTGGTGCACGGGACTATGTTCAACCAACCAAGCCACACTGGCCAGGGCTGAATTGCACATTTTAAATGAGTGAATTGTGTATCATATGAATTACTAACATATCTCAATACAGCTGCTTTAAAAATAATAGCACTTCTCAATGCCTGTTGGGTGCCAGGCAGGCCCCATAACAACCTCTGTTAACCCTCAAGACACTGACCCATACCGCCTGTCCAGAAAGAGACAGAGTCGCCCTCTCGTGTTTTCTGCTGGGAACTGCAGTCCCGAGGTGTGTCCTGTCTGTTGGCCAGAATTTTGAAAATCGCTCCTTCACTCTGGCAGGGGGAGGAGTGAGAAGGAAGTCCTGGCAGGCAGAAATGCGATGGGGCCACCAAAAGTACCCCTAACTGGAGTTCAGTGAAGGGAGGGGACTCAATGCAAATGGTGACCCATAGGTGGGGTTTACAGGTTTTCCATCATGATAAAAAATAAAAGCTGGCCGGTGCCATAAGAAGGGCAGAGGTCCATCCTCCCCGGGGGAAGGAGGGGGGAGCTGGGGGTTTGGCTGGGCAGCCTCGGTGGGCTCCCTAAGGCCTGCAGAGCAAACGTGGCTGAGGCCCTGAGGCCGAGGCCACGGGGTGGCCATCCAAGGCAGGACAGTGAGGTCCACAGGAAGGAAGTAGCCCACACACCAGGTGGAGCGCCCCAGGAGCAGGGGAGCACTCCCTGGTGGAGGCCATCAGAACTTTTTTAAAACGCTGTAGGATGCGAGACAAATTGTTAAAAATCGGGACTGTCCCACCAAAAGCGGGATGTCTAGTCACCTTAGGCTAGGGCCGCCTAGATCCCTTAGGGCTGGGGCCTGAGACTAAGAGCATGGGAATGAGGGACAGGACTTCTGGACCCTCCATGGAGAGGGGCAGGGAGGAGGGCATGTAGGTGAGTGCATGCTTGTGTGAGGAGGAGGAAGGGGAGGAGAGGCAGGTGCTGCCCTGGAGCCCCAGGGAGAGTGGCGCTTCTACTCGCCCTCCTCCCAGCTCCCCCTCAATCACAGCCAGGCCCACGTAGGCCTGGGAAGATGGTGAAACCCCGGCCCACACGCTCATCACGTGGGAGATTCAGCCAGGCCAAGGACAAGCTGCTGCTCCCAGGCCCCACCCTGAGCTCCTTCCCCTCTCTCAGCACCAGGTCCTCACTGAGCTCCTGTTCCTGACTTCACTCACACCCTCCCTGGCCCTTCAGCAGGGGGAGAGAGCCGGGTGAAGAGACAAGGCACAGAGGGGAAGGGGGCTCAGTGACCGGAGGGGCTTCAACAAGGGAGTGAGGACGCTGGGAGGCAGAGACTCTCAGAGGGAGGAGCTCAGCGTGGGCGAGGAGGCTGAGGACCCGGACCCGTCGGCCAGGCAGGTCCCAGGGGGGCAATCTCAGACCCCCTAGCTCCAGCGTGCTTGGTGACACCTGAGCAGCACCTGTGGCACAGCCTGGAGGCAGCCCCAGGCTCGGTGTCTGCAGGCCCGCCTGAAAACGGAAGAGGCTTGGGAGGGCCTCTTTATGGCTCTTGTGGCTCCCGGTGAAACCTGGCCCTGGGGACAGGGAAGCAGCTTGTTTCTGGGGGGGCCGGTGGGGAGGGGGGAGTGACTCATTCTTCTCTTCCAAGCTCCACGACATGACACCTCCGACACCTCCGAGGCTGGGAATTACCCCAAAGCTGCCAACCAGGCCGGTCAGAGAACAGCAGCTCCACCCTGACGTGGCCTCTCACCTCCCGGCTCCCACCCTTCCCACAGGGAGGGGTGGACGGTGCCCAGAACTGTGGACTCCCGGCTGAGAAACACACACGCACAAACCCACACAGACACACGCCCAGCCACGCACTAACTCCAAACACAACCACCCTCACCCAGAAACACACACCCACCACACGCAGACACTTGCAAGCACCCAAACAGTCAGAGAGCAGACGGCAGCCCACCAAGAAGCCCCCACAAAGTACACCATCCTGTGAACACAAAGACCCGCTCAGGGCTCAGCATATCAGGCCATCCACACTCTCGCAGGCTCCAGAACCAGTTTCACTTCTCCACTGGCCCCTTTAAGAGGCTCATTGTGGAAAGAGGGGGAAGGAAACAGGCAGCAGAGGTAGATGGGGCGCCAATTTGGGTGGGGGCATATCCTCGAGGCCTCCCTGCTCAGGGGGAGAGTACAAATTGGGTTTTAACTGAGGGCTGGGCACTTTGTCACCAAAGAACCTGAGGTGCCTTCACTGCCTCCTGCTGCCAACATTTTCCCTGCTGGAGGCCGGGTTTCAGGGCACACATAAAGCTTGGTGTCCCAGCAAGGGACATGTGTCATATCTTAGTTGTCTATGTCCCGAAAAGCTGGCTGCAAAACCACCTCTCGCAGAAGCCCGGACCCCACATGCCTGTCAGCGCAGGTTAGCACCAGTATACAGAGCCAATGCTCCCAGCGGGTGGCATCTGCTGACTTGTTAGGCAGCTTCCGGTATGTGTGATGCCTCCACACTTCTGCTCCAGACTGAGGCTTCCCAGGGCAGGGGCTGAGTGTATTTTATACCTCAAAAAAGATAACGTAAGCCCGGATGTGGCGGCTCAGTGGATTGAGTGTTGTCCTGTGGACCAAGAGGTCCCAGGTTCAATTCCCAGTCAGGGCACAGGCCCGGGATGCAGGCTTGATCCCCAGTAGGGGGTGTGCAGGAGGCAGCCGGTCAATGATTCTCTCTAGTCATTGATGTTTTTATCTCTCCCTCTCCCTTCTTCTCTGAAGTCAATAAAAATATGTTTTAAAAAAGAAGATGACATGAAATGGTAAAACATAAGCCATAGTCTTAGAGAAGATATTTACAACCCATATCACCAGCAAATGAGTGATACTCAGAACATAAATTCAGTAAATCAACAACAAAAGGACAAACATCCCAATAGAAAATTAGGGAAATGCCATCAAAAAGAAGCTCATGAAGAAGAAAACATTGAGACAAACAATAAACAAATGAAAAGATGTTCAGTGTGACTGTTGACAAGAGAATATCACTTGACACCCACAGGATGACAAAAACACTGAAAAGTCTGGTGCTACCAAGTGTTGGCAAAGATGCATAGCAATAGGAACTCCCCAGCATGCGGGAAGGGTGTCAATTAACACAACAGTTCTAGAGAATCAGTTGGCAACACCTCGTAAGGTGTGCATACCAGTGATCCAGCAATTTTACTTCCAGAGAAACTCTCACGCATAAGCACCTGGCGGCGTTTACAAGGCCATGTGTCATATCTTAGTTGTAATAGTAAAACCATTGTAAACAATCCAAATGTTCATCGAGAGAACAGATATAAGCTGTGGCCTACTCACACAAGGAAATACTATGCAGCAGGTACAATAAATGAGCCAGAGCTTCTTATATAAACACTAGAGGCCTGGTGCACGAATTAGTGTATGGGTGGGGTCCCTTGACCTGGCTGGTGATGAAGCCTATCGGGGGGCCAGTCATCTGGGGGGAGGGATCCCAGGAGGTGGGCTGGCCAGGAGGAGGGGCTGCAGGAGGTTGGCTGTGGGAGAGCACTGACCACCAGGAGGAAGCTCCTGCATTGAGCGTCTGCCCCCTGGTGGTCAGTGTGCATCATTGCGACTGGTTGACCAGTCATTCTGGTTGTTCATTCATAATGGTCGCTTAGGCTTTTATATATATATATATATATATATATATATATATATATATATATATATATATATATATATGGATAAATTTTGAAAACATACAGTGAACAGGAAAAAAAAAACTGTCCAATATGTAGAACATAAGGCCGTCTATGTAATAGTGTTTGATGCACAAGATAGCACTGTGTATTGTGAATGAATATATACCTAAGCAGCAAAACTATAAAAACTTGAACAAGGCGATGACACATCAACTTCAGGATAGTGTTACCTGGAGGAAAACAAGTGAATGGGAAAAGGCAGGGATACAAAGAGCCTTCAGCAGAATAATACTTGTTAAATCTGAGTGCGGTGGGATCTCATGGGTGTTTCTTATATTAGTCTTTATACTTTCCCATATGTTTGAAATATCTCATCGTTTTAAAAATATGTAAAAGGGAGCAAGGCAATTTTTCAGTCTAGCAGCAAGAAGGTGGGCCGCCATCTTGGTTTCTGCACAGATCCCAGCTTATGCCGTCCCTCCTTCACTCAACATTTCAGTGTTGCTCCAGCACGCTTCTCTGACCCAGATGACTCTGTCTTCATTCCTGGGCCTCCCAGACCTAGGCAGTCCTGCCCCTAGGGGTTAGGGGGGAGGGGAGAATGTTTTGTGTGAACTTTTATCAGTTCCTGCCTGGATCCACAGATAACATTGAGATCCTAGAGACCTAATGCATTCCAGTCACATTCACAAAGGATAATCTAAAAAATGCATAGGAATCCCCACCCCACCCCCACCCTTGTCTTTAGAAAGATGTCTAAGGGCCCAGCCAGTGTGGCTCAGTGTTTGGATCTCAACCATGAACCTGGAGGTCACTGTTAGATTCCCAGTCAGGGCACATGCCTGGTTGCAGACTCCATCCCCGGTGTGGGGCATGCAGGAGGCAGCCGATCAATGCTTCTCTCATCATTGATGTTCCTTTCTCTCCTTCTCCCTTCTTTTCTGAAATCAATAAAGATATATTGAAAAATAAAAATATGTCAAAGGTATCAAAATATGTGGTCTACTGCACCATGGATGAGAGCGCCCTTTCCTCACCTTCCACCCCACAACTGGCTAAGCAGATCTTCTAAAAACTGCCCACAAAACCTCTCTTCTATCCCTGTTCTAGCTGCATGGTCTTTCCCTCAGCAAGCAATTCTTCCTCCTCTGGTAAGTGAAGTGGGCCAGGAGGGAAGTCTGGCACAATTATTAACCCCCGTGAGCAGACCAGGGAGGAGGGCGTCTGTAAATGCTCACAGCACCGGGCCTAAGAGCATCTGCAACGCGGCCGTCCAGCCCCCCTCCGCTGTCTCCCAGGGGAGTCAGGGCTGCCTTCACAAAGCCATTTCATCAGCCTGCAAGGCCAGCTGCTTCCAGATGGTGGGGTTCATGGGGAGACCTCACCCCATACTTCTCCAGCTGTAAGGCAGCTTCAACATTCACCAGAACAGCATATGAAACTTTAGCAAGTTCAGGAATGGTGGTACTGGCAGAAGCATGATACCCAACTAAACTAAATTCAAATCTCACATAAGCATCTTCTGAGATACAGACAAGTTACCGATGACCTCACAACTGGAAAGGACTGAGCCTGTCTGGTCCCTACTGGATTCAGGATCGGTACCATTTTGCTGGCAGTGGGCACTCGGCTCAGGCCTGGTGGGACAAAGCCTTGCATGCTTCCTTTCCCACCACAGTAACCACTGTGGTCACAAGCCCACTGAACAGACGACACCAGGCTGGCTGGGGAAGGAAGCACCCGAAAGACCGTTTAGAGCACATGTGTCAAACACAAGGCCCGCGGGCCAAATCCAGCCCGCCAGGCCTTGCAATGTGGCCCTCACCGCGCTGTCATCACTGCACTCCGCTGTCAGTTTATGACATTGTCAGTTTATGACTGTTCAGTAAACCATTCGGCCCGCGATTTAGGCTGGATTTTAGATTTGGCCCCTTCTCTGATTGAGTTCGACACCTCTAGTTTAGAGGATACAATGCTATTTGAGCCCTTCCAGCAGCAAGATGTTCCTTTGAGTCGGAGCTCAGGGCACACAGCGCCACAGGACTGCCCAGCAGGGGAACGTGGCCTCTGTGGGTGATAAGGCGAGAGGCAATAAGGGTTGAGTAACCTCTGATAGAGCCCTATCTTAAATCAACTTCTTTCTCCTTGGGCCTCAAAAGCTGCTTTGTTTAACTTCGTGCTGTTTGGATGAAGATATGATAAGGTCCCCAAGGTTTAAATAAACTTAGAAGTCAACAGCGGTTACTACCCTCCATTCCCTGGAAGGTAGGCTTAGTGAGGTGAGGACACAAGACCCCCGAGGGGCAGGGGCCCAAGGCCTCCCACTCCTCTCTCTCCTGGAGTCCGCAGCCTCAGCCAAACCCAGTTGAGGTTCCCTTGAGTTTCTTTCTTTTCCTGTTTCTCATTTTGGTTGCAAGTAGGAAAGCCAGGGCCAAAGCATGTAACTACAAAGCTTAAGCCAGAGCTCTCAAACTCAAGTGGCTACAAGGACCAAATGGGAAACAAAAATGCATGCAAGGAGCCAAGTGAGAGGCGGTGGATGGGGGACTTCCACTTTCAAGAAAAGGAAGTAGGCAAAACCCTGGGGACTTTATAGATACAACAAACAAGAGGAGATTGACAGTGGAGGGAAGGCAAACCAGCCAGGGACCTCTAGACACAAAGAGGTGTGACACCCTCGTCGTTGTCGCCATCCTGCGGCCACCTGCAGGCTCCTCAGGGCACACGTGGGTGGCTTGGGTTCTCTTTTTCCCTCAGACATCCCAAAACACGGAACTGAAGAAGCAGGCAACTGAGACACCAATGGGCACAGACAAAAAACGTCCCACCAAAAACCTGTTTTCTCTAGTCAGAGAAGCAAAAGAGGGGCAGAGCAGAAAACTTTCTTCTCTTTTTTTTTTTTTTTAATTTTTTTAAATATATATTTTATTGATTTTTGACAGAGAGGAAGAGAGAGGGGTAGAGAGTTAGAAACATCGATGAGAGAGAATCATCGATCAGCTGCCTCTTGCACACGCCCCACTGGGGATGCGCCCGCAACCAAGGTACATGCCCTTGACCCAAATCGAACCTGGGACCCTTCAGTCTGCAGGCTGACGCTCTATCCACTGAGCCAAACCGGTTTTGGCCACAGAAAACTTTCTGACAATAACCACTCTACTCTAGCCAAGGACCAGAGAAAAAACTGTGTCTCCCCTCCCCTCCTCCACACCCTCTCCCCCCCCAGCCCACACCACAAAGGTCAGGTGCAGAAACTAGATCTCCATCCTAGTAGAGGCTGTAACAAAGCACACCAACACCCCCACCAGGGTGGTGTCACAACCCCCGCCCCCACAGCGATGGGACCACGTGGTGAGTCTAGCCTTCTCTACCTACTGATAGTAAAAGGCACCACACCCACTGCCCGCTGGGCTGGAATCATAGGAAGCCACCCAAACCACACAATCAGTGGAAAGCATCTGGGGAGCTGGAACTCCCACCCCTATTTAGCAATAACAAGGAACCACCTTCCTCCCTTGCCCCAGGTGTCAATCAAGGCTTCTAGGTCTACCTGGCAATATAAGGAAGCCCCTGGCCCTTCTCCCGTAGTGTCAAGCTAGAACAGATTTTGTAAGATTTAGACTTTTGGAACATAATACAAAACTGCCCAGGATCCCACTAAAAATCACTCATCAGACTAAGAACCAGAAAGATCTCAAACTGAATGAAAATTGGTGCCAACACCAAGATGACAGAGATTAGAATTGCCTGACAAAGATAATTTTAAACCAACCATGATCAAAATGATTACAAGAGTAATTATGGATGCACTTGAAGCAAATGGAAAATAGAAAAATTTAGCAAAAAAAAAAAAAGAGAGAGAGAGAGAGAGAGAGAGAGAGAGAGAGAGAGAGAGAGAGATGTAAAGAAGAACCAATGGAAAGTTTAGAACCGAAATAAAAAACTCAGTAGATGGCACAAGAGCAGAAGAGAGGAGGGTGGTAAACACACAATACAGTGTGCGGTTGATGTGTTATAGAATTGTGTACCTGAAACTTGTACAATTTTGTTAACTAGTGTCACCAATAAATTCAATAAAAAGGAAAAAATAGATGCATTTTTTTTTTTTTAAAAAAAGAGCAGCCTTTGTCGGTTTGGCTCAGTGAATAGAGCGTCGTCCTGCGGACCGAAGGGTCCCAGGTTTGATTCTGGTCATGGGCTGTGGGCTCCATCCCCACTGGGGGGCATGCAGGAGGCAGCCTATCAATGATTCTCTCATCATTGATGTTTCTATCTCTCTCTCCCTCTTCCTTTCTCTCTGAAATCAATAAAAATATGTTAAAAAGTTAAAAAAAAAAAAAAAGGCAGAAGGGAGACGACAGAGAAAATAATGAATGAGCTGAAAGATAGAATGATAAAAATTACTCAAGAGTGAAAGTAGAACGAGGAAAAAAATTAAAAAGAACAGAGCCTCAGGTAACTGTGGGACTATAACAAACATCTAACGTTTGTGCCATCAGAGTCCCCGAAGAAAGAATGAAGCAGGCAAAGTTAGAAAAATATTTGAAGAAATAATACCCTGAAAACTCCCCAAATTTGGCAAGAGACATAAACCTACATATTTAAGAAGCTAAACATATCTCAAACTGATAAAACCCAAAGAAATGCACACTAAGAAATATCATGATCAGACTTCTTAAAACGAAAGACTGGGGGTCAGGGGCAGGAGAATCTTAAAGCAGCCATAGATAAATAACGTCTTACTTACAAGGGAAAACAATTAGAATGATAGCAAATTTATAATCACGTATCATGGAGGCCAGAAGGAAATGGCACAATATTTTTCAAGTGCTGAAAGAAGAGAACCTAGAATCCCATACTCAGTGAAAATATTTCTCAGGAATAAAGAAAATCAAGACATTTATGGGAAAAGGACAATTAAGGGAATTTGTCACAAGCAAATTACTATGACTCTCTCTTTTAAATTACCCAAAAACATTACTATGACTCTCTCTTTAGAAAATCCCAAGAAATCTACAAAAAGCTCCCAAAATAAATGAGTTCAGCAAAGCCACAGGATACAGGATAAATATATAAAATAAAACATATAGTTTTTGCTCTGTGGAAGACCTTTTAAGAGGACAAAAGGACAAGCTATCGAGTGGGACAATAGTTGCTAGCCACACATTCAACAAAGGATATATAAAGAACTCTCAAAACTCAAGAATTTTTTTAAAAGTAAGGAATCCAATTAGAATATGGACAAAAAGCATAAAGAGACATGTCAATGAAGAAGATATACAGATATCTTCTTCAAATAAGCAAACAAGCACAGGCAACGATGTTTAACAGCATTAGTCACAAAGGAACTGCAAATTAAAACCACAATGAGATACCATTGCACACCTAGCAGGTGCTGGAAGTAAACTATACCCAATGCGGGCGAGGACACAGAGAACCGAGGTCGCTGGTGGGTATGGACAACGGGAAGGTTTTGCTGGGAGCAACTCTGGAGAACAAGGATAGTAGTTTCTTTAAAAGCTAAGCATGCAGCAACCAGAATTTGCATTCCTAAACATTTATTATTATTATTATTAAATTGTTATCTGTGCATTCCTAGACATTTAGTCCATAGAAATAAATACATGTTCGCCCTAAAAGGTTTGGCTCATAGAGCATCAGCCTGTGGACTGAAGGGTCCTGGTTTTGATTCCAGTCAAGGGCACATGCCCTGGTTGTGGGCTCGATCCCCATTGGAGGTGGGGAATGCAGGAGGCAGCCAATCAATGGTTCTCTCTCTCATCACTGATGTTTCTCTCTCTCTCTCCTTCTTTCTTCCTCTCTGAAATCAATAAAAATATTAAAAAGAAAGAAAAAGAAATACACGTTTGCACAAAAACCTGATGTCTACTTCTTGGGGATTGGACACTTGGCAGGAGATAGGTAATGGACCAGTTTCCTAGCTGTGGCTACTCTTCTTTCAACTCCTCTCTTCTTAGCCCTTTGCTCCTTGGAATCACACACACACACACACACACACACACACACACACACACAACATTCTGCCCAAATACACCTTGTCAGCTCCACCAGCTAAATCCTTCTCTACCAACTCCTGCCCGACCTCAACACGGCTGCAGAACTGCCCTTCCCATCGTCACGCACGTGAGGGAGAAGCGGCGTCTCTGTGGTTTCGCTTTGCATTTCTCTAATGACTAATGATGTCAGACATCTTGGCCATTTGTATATCATCTTTGTCTATTCTCAACGTCTATTTAGATTCTCTGACAATTTTCTAATTGGGTTATTTGTCTTTTTAGTATTGGTTTGTAAGAGCCATGGTATATATTAAGCCAAGGTTGCAAGAACACACACACACACACACACACACACACACACACAAAATGAATTGGAACTGCTTTGCCCAGAGCCAAAGTCTTCTTTGCAGAGTCCCTGAAGTTTGGCCCCTGGGTCATGAAGCTTTCTGCCCTCATCTCCTCACAGCCCCACCCAGCAGATCCACCTCGCTGGGGCTCAGGAACAACGCACCTCTTTCTGCCTGCCCACCCCCCTCACTCCCGGTCCTAACCTGAGCAATCAGAACGAACTCCTCTGCACACAAGAGGAAACTGAGACTAAAGGCGGAGAAGGACTTTCTCAAGGTCACTTGACTGGTGGAAGTAGAGACAGCGCAAACTCAGGACTGCCCAGCTAAACCCCACACTTTCTCCACACAAGTTCCCTGACCTGGTTGTTTTCTGGTTAATTATGCACTTACATCACCTCCATCCTCATTACAACCTCGTGAGATGGGTCACATAAACATCATTTTCTTCATTTTACAAAGGAAACTGAGCCTAAGAGAGATGACATGAGTTTTCCCCAGCCTCACAGCCAGCAAGAGACGGAGCTCACAGCACTCACCCAGGCACAACCACCGGGGAACCCACCTCAGCCCTCCACTAAGCCCATTCACACTGCCTGGGGGTTCTGCCTCCTTTCTGGGTCAAAGCCACCCCCACTCACCAGGAAACTAACAGCCAGCAGTCCCTGAAACGGACCTAGCCCCTATGAACTTCCCCCACCCTGCACCGGCTGGGCACTCCCGGCCTTGCCCAGCCCAACCCAATAGGCCCCACCCAAGACCTTTGCCCCTGTAAGAAGTAGGACCCTAGTTTCCTGGGCATCTGGCCCTGTTTACCTTATCTTTTTTTTTTTTTAGAAATCTGTTTCGTTGTCGTTTTTTGTTCTTGGTTAATCCTCACCAAAGATATTTTTCCATTGATTTATAAGAGAGAGTAGGAGGGAAAGGGAGAGACAGAGAAACAGATGTGAGAGAGGCACATCAAATTGGTTGCCCCCTGCAGGAATGGACCAGGACCAGGGATCGAGCTTGCAACCCAGGTACATGCCCTTGACCAGAATCGAACCTGGGACCCTTCAGTCCTCAGGCTGATTCCTTACCCACTGAGCAAAACTGGCCAGGGCTACCTTATTCTTATATCACCCTAGGGCAGTGGTCAGCAAACAGAGGCTCGAGAGCCACATGCGGCTCTTTGGCCCCTTGAGTGTGGCTCTTCCTCAAAATACCACATGCAGGCCACATACAGTGTGATTGAAACTTCGTGGCCCGTGTGCAGAAGTCGGTTTTGGGCCTGAGCGAGTCTATTTTGAAGAAGTGGCGTTAGAATACTCAAGGGGCCGAAGAGCCGCATGTGGCTTGCGAGCCGCGGTTTGCCAACCACAGGCCTAGGGCTTTGGCACTTATAGAAAAGGATACAAGCTACATGCCTGTGATTTGAGAGATATGGAGGAAACCAGAAAATCCCCCACTCAATGAGGTTTCTTTTGTTGTTGTTGTTAATCTTCACCTGAGGGTATTTTTTCCATTGATTTTTAGAGAAAGTAGAAGGGCCCTAGCCAGTTTGGCTCAGTGGCTAGAGCGTTGGCCTGCAGATGGAAGGGTCCCAGGTTCAATACCTGTCAAGGGCACATGCCTGGGTTGTGGGCTCAATCCCCAGTAGGGGGTGTGCAGGAGGCAGTGGATCAGTGATTCTCATCATTGATGTTTCTATCTCTCCTTCTCCTTTCCTCTATGAAATCAATAAAAATATTTTTTTTTTTAAAGAGAGAAAGTAGAAGGGAGAGAGGGTGGGAGAGAGACAAAGAAAGAGAGGGAAACATCAACGTGAGATTGACATGTCTATTGGTTGCCTTTTGCACACACCCCAATGAGGCTGAACCTGCAACCCAGGTAAGTGTCCTTGACTGGTCGTTGAACCTAAGATCCTTCAATGAGAGATCAACGCTCCTAACCACTTAGAAACACTGGCCAGGGTGCAATGAAGTTTCTTATCTAGCTTGGACGTGTGCTTGGTTTCTGCCAGATGACAAAGCCCTCTGGTTCAGGAAACACAGTAGTGTCCTGTTATCAGTCATTCATGCCAGTAGGAGGGCCTAGGCAGGCAAGGTTGCAAGAGCACAAGAAAGGGATGTCCTTCCCTCATTCAAGTCATGAAACCAACATTTCAGTCACTAGAGATCCTGCAGTGAATGAAACCAGCGGGAATCCGTGCCCGTCTGGGGACATTCTGGCTGTCCGAATGGAGCTGACAACGTGGAGCAGAGAGAGAATAAAAATAGCTAAGAGCCGAAACCGGTTTGGCTCAGTGGTAGAGCGTCGGTCTGCAGACTGAAAGGTCCCGGGTTCGATTCTGGTCGGGAGCATGTACCTTGGTTGCGGGCACATCCCCTGTAGGGGGTGTGCAAGAGGCAGCTGATCAATGTTTCTCTCACATCAGTGTTTCTGGCTCTCTATCTCTCTCCCTTCCTCTCTGTAAAAAATCAATAAAATCAATAAAATAATAAAAATAAATAAATAAAGTGATTAAAAAAATAATAACTAAGAGGAATAAGGAGTATGGCAGATGGTGTTAAAATCAAAAGAGAATATAAAGTATGTAAAAAGGACAGAACACTGTGGAGTGAGCAGTTGTAATTTTAAATAGTGTGGTCAGGGAAGGAAGGCCTTGCTGGGAACAAAAAGCTGAAAAGGTAGGAATGAGCCTTGTGAATATCTGCACGTGCCCCATTGTTGAATGCCCATGAAGCCGGAAGTGAGAGCGTGTGGCTTGCTGGAGGAAGAGCCCGGAGATCTGGGCGCTGGAGGAGGGGAGGAGAGGGTTTGGGTGAAGGGGAGGGATAGCCCGGGTGTGGGAGCAAGGGGTTGCAGGTAAAGCCTCTGACTTCCCACTTTTGCCGGGATCCAATCTTTCACCACCATTTCATTAGGGTGAATCTCAGCACTGACTTGGAGCCCGGAGGGAGGGACGAACGACAGGGCGCGGGGTGAGGGGAGCAGCTCCGCTAAAGGGATCCGGAGTCACTGCGAGGGATCAGAGCTGAGGATCAGGCTGGGGGGTGGGAGTTTTAGTTCGGCACCGGCTCTGGGGCTTCTTCTGAGTGCTTTTGAGGGCGGTCCCTGGTTACCAAGTCCAGATCTCTAGGGCTGGCAACCCCAGGGGCCTGAATCAGGCGGGTCCCGTGCGTGGCGAGCGCTGCTCGGAGGAGGCCCGGTGGGAGTGGGGAGCAGGTGCGCCGCTCACGCCCGCGAACACCCACGGCCACGGCCACGCCGCCCTCCCAGGCCCCGGGGACCCCGGGCTCCTGGCAGCGCCCCCTTCACCACGCGGGCGGCCGTGCCAACTGCGGAGTCTGGGGACCGGTCAGACAGCCTGTCGTGTGCAACCTCCCCCCACCTGCGGGGGAATGGTTACCTGGCATCGGGGACTCGGAGAGGGGGCGGGGCTCAGGCTCAGGCCCCGCCCCCCGTGGCACACCCCCACCTGCGATCCGGCCCTGTCCCTCCTCCCCGGCCCGCGGCGCAGGTGGGCAGAGGGGCCACGTCACTGTGCCCAGGTCCCGGAGGACGCGGCCCCGCCCCGCCCGCCCCCGCCCGCGCCCCGAGCAGGACCAAGGACCAATCGGCCCCGACTCCGGGCCCGTTCAGTCGCCGCCGCCGCCGCCCACAAAGCCGCAGGCAGGTGCGGGCGCAGCCGCGGCGCAGCTGGCAGAGCCGGGCCGTTAGCGCGCGCGCGGTTCTTCGGCTCGTCCGTCCGTCGGTCCGTCCGTCAGGGGGGGCGTCTTCCCAGTTCTTGCCCAGGAGGCCCCGCGGCCGCGCCCCCTCGCCGTCCGTCCCCGATCCCGGAGCCGCCCGGCAGAGCCGGCTTGGGAGCGGCAGCCATGTCCATGGGCCTGGAGATCACGGGCACGGCGCTGGCCGTGCTGGGCTGGCTGGGCACCATCGTGTGCTGCGCGCTGCCCATGTGGCGGGTCACGGCCTTCATCGGCAGCAGCATCATCACGGCGCAGATCACCTGGGAGGGCCTGTGGATGAACTGCGTGGTGCAGAGCACCGGCCAGATGCAGTGCAAGGTGTACGACTCGCTGCTGGCGCTGCCGCAGGACCTGCAGGCGGCCCGCGCGCTCATCGTGGTGGCCATCCTGCTGGGCGCCTTCGGGCTCCTCGTGGCGCTCGTGGGCGCGCAGTGCACCAACTGCGTGCAGGACGACACGGCCAAGGCCAAGATCACCATCGTGGCGGGCGTGCTGTTCCTGCTGGCCGCGCTGCTCACCCTGGTGCCGGTGTCCTGGTCGGCCAACACCATTGTGCAGGACTTCTACAACCCGCTCGTGCCCGAGTCGCAGAAGCGCGAGATCGGCTCGGGCCTGTACGTGGGCTGGGCGGCGGCGGCCATGCAGCTGCTGGGCGGCGCGCTGCTCTGCTGCTCGTGCCCCCCGCAGGAGAAAAAGTACGTGCCCGCCAAGATCCTCTACTCGGCGCCGCGGTCCGCCGCAGGGCCAGGCACGGGCACCGGCACCGCCTACGACCGCAAGGACTACGTCTGAGGGGCCACCGCCGACGCGTGCAGGAGCGCCCACCCGTCCAGCAGCCAACCTGGCATCGGAAACCGGCCCAGCTCAGACGTCCGGCAGCCCTCTCCCTGGACTGGCAGGGGCCAGCCCATCGCCCCTTTCCCCAGCTGCCACCCCTCCTCCGTGGGCAGGCAGCGGTGGGACAGCGAAATCAGGGGAGCAGCCCGCATAGACAATGAAACCGCCCCCTCTGGAGCGCGGGGTGGGGTGGCCACGCTGCCCCAAAGCCCTTGTGGGGCAG
This sequence comes from Pipistrellus hanaki, assembly GCF_964339955.1. Taxonomy (NCBI): domain Eukaryota; kingdom Metazoa; phylum Chordata; class Mammalia; order Chiroptera; family Vespertilionidae; genus Pipistrellus; species Pipistrellus hanaki. Next base: position 73,257,143 of record NC_140506.1, on the reverse strand, counting down.
GCCCCGGCGGCCCTGGAAGGGGCCACTTGATATTCTTCTTCAATAAAAGCCTTTCGTTTTGCAGTTGCCTGCGCCGCCTCCTTGCCCTGAGTTGCGCGCTCAGGGCTCAGCCGCCCCCCCGACCCCCACCAAAAAAAAAAGGCTTGGCCTGGGCTGGATTCTGCTAGGGATGAAGCTCAGAGAGGAACAGAGAGGTTCAGTAACCGGGGAGGCTGCAAACTGAACTGGGTGCTAGCGGTCATCTGGCCTCCTCCCTGGGGGTTCAGACGGGTGAGAGGCAGGTGTGGGCGCCTCCAGCGTGTTTTGGTGGAGAGAGCCAAGAGGGTGGGGGCAGGGTGTCAGGGACCCCTCTTCTCCAGGCTGACGTTTGGGTTTGTGCTCCGAGGAGCGTGTTTTCCACAGCGGCTGCCTGCACCCCAGGATCGCTGCCCCTGTGCTACATGAAAGAGCACATTCAATGCTATGATTTCATATTTGGAAAAGGAGAACACAAAGACCTATTGTGTTTGTTTGTTTTTTGCTTGGCGAAAGTAATGCTGGGCAGAACCTTCTCACCTGGGGGGAAAGATGAGAGAGGGGCCTCGTGTTCTTCTGGGGGGAGGGGAGAATTTGAGGGGGGAGGGTTCTTAGAAGCACTGGCATCTTGGAGAAGGTGCAGGAGGGCCAGGCCCTGGGAAAGGGGGCCAGTGCCCAGGGCCAGGCAAGAGAAATTCTGCGTGGCAGGACAGGTAGCAAGGTGAGAGATGAAGTGTGATGAGGCCCAGGGGCTCAGAACAGACAAAGGCATGAAGAGTCCCCTGGGAGAAGTGACAGACTTTGGACCTTACTCTGGTGTTATGGGAGTCATGGAAGGCCGTGCCTTGTCAGAGGTATGCTCTCTCACACAGCCTCTCCAGCAGCCCTGCAGAGCTGGGGTTCGGGGAGGCCAGTGAAGGTGGAAGACCTTCTAAGAGGCTATGTAGCCCTCCCAGTATGAGATGATACAAGCCAGAAGGAAAGCAGGGACAGCGGGACTGGGAGCAGGGCCTGATGGGGCTGTTCGCAGGGCCAGAGAACCATTTGGATACGCAGGGTGGGAAAGAGGGAAGGACTGGGAGAGCCCCGATTTTCCACCCTAGATCACTGATTGCATTGTGAAGCCATTTACCAAAATAGGAGCCCAGAATCCTGGGGGAAGATGATGGCGTTCAGCTTTGAGTGTACAGAGATTGACAAGCCTGTAGGACCGTCGGGCGAGGTGTCCAGGAAATGGCTGGGCATATATAGAGCTCTGGAACTCAGGAGTGGTAAACTTGGCTTTTGTTAGCATACTGAAGGGAACTGAAACCGGGGAGTGGATGAAGTCAGTCTAGAAACCAAAGGGAGGAAGGGTTTCGAGAAGGCAGGCATTGGCCACGGTGTCCGAGGCTGCAGAAGTGGTCAGAGAGACCTGAGGAGTAGCTGTGAGATTAAAATAAGGTGACCGGACGTCCCGCTTTTGGTGGGACAGTCCCGATTTTTAACAATTTGTCCCATGTCCTGGCACTTTTTTAAAATGCCGCTGGACAAATTGTTAAAAATCGGGACTGTCCCGCCAAAAGCGGGACGTCTGGTCACCTTAGATTAAAAGCAGTAGCGTGGCTCAGTGGTTGAGCATCAACCTGTGAACCAGGAGGTCACCGTTCAATTCTTGGGCAGAGTACATGCCCGGGCTTGATCTCCAATAGGGAGCTTGCAGATGGCAGCCAATCAATGATTCTTTCTCATCATTGATATTTCTCTCTCCCTCTCCCTTCCTCTCTGAAATCAATAAAAATAAAAATTTAAATTAAAAAAACAAAAACACAGCAAAGTGGTCACTGGTGGCCTTAGCAAGAGGTGTGGGGGTGGGGCAGACATAGAGGACAGAAAAGTGAGTGGGAGAAGGGAAGCAAAAACAGAATATGTAGACCCTGCATCCAAGAAGTTTGCTTATAAAGGGAATCAAGGCCAAATTAGCAACTTGAGGGGGAGTGAGGGTAACAGGACAGGTATTTAAAATTGAGGAAACTTTTAATTTTTAATATATATTTTATTGATTTTTTACAGAGAGGAAGGGAGAGAGATAGAGAGCTAGAAACGTCGATGAGAGAGAAACATCAACCAGTTGCCTCTTGCACACCCCCTACCGGGGATGTGCCCGCAACCAAGGTACCTGCCCTTGACCGGAATCGAACCAGGGACCTTTCAGTCCGCAGACCGACGCTCTACCACTGAGCCAAACCGGTTTCGGCTAAAATTGAGGAAACTTGACATTATTTCAGCTAACTATATCTCAAACTTCTTTGCCTGAAGCAAAATTAAACAAAAGGTCCCAGTGGTAGTCAAGTTTTTCAGTAAAATATTCCACTTAGCTCCCCAAAAGTTCTTTGGTGAAGGAACACTAACATGTTACCCTATATGAGCCGAGGAAGAGGAAGTAGGTTCCTATGAATAGTAAGAAGACCCTAGCTGCAGGTCACCCTCTGTGAGGTTCAGGAAGGGACTTGGAATGTCATTACTCTCTCCACCCAGCTCCCCTGGGGAACCACTCTTCCAGTCACAGGGGAGTGACTGGATCTGCAGGTGAGGGGGACAGTTGATGGAGAAGAGTCCCAGGGAGAGCTGGAGAAGGGATGTGGGCTCACAAAAGGCAGAAGGGCTCAGTGGAGAACCTCAGTGAGGGGAAGGTGGCACAGAGGAGGGATTGGTGAAGGGAAAGGGCCCAATGAAATAGTGGGGCTCCAGTGGGTTTGGCTCAATGGATAGAGCATTGGTCTGCAGACCTGAAAGGTCCCAGGTTCGATTCCAGTTAAGGGCACATGCCCGGGATGTGAGCTGGATCCCCATTGGGGGGCATGCAGGAGGCAGGGGATCAATGATTCTCTTTCATCATTGATATTTATATCTCTCTCCTTCTCCCTTCCTCTCTGAAATCAATTAAAAATATATTTTGGCCGGGACCGGTTTGGCTCAATGGATAGAGCGTCGGCTTGGGGACTGAAAGGTCCCGGGTTCGATTCCGGTCAAGGGCATGTGCCTTGGTTGCGGGCATATCCCCGGTGGGGGGGTGTGCAAGAGGCAGCTGATCGATGACTCTCTCTCATCGATGTTTCTAGCTCTCTATCTCTCTCCCTTCCTCTCTGTACAAAACCAATAAAATATATTAAAAAAATAATAATAATAAAATAAATAAATAAAAATATATTTTGGAAAAATAAAAGAAATGGTGGGGACTCAGCAAAGGGGGTCAGTGAAGGGGACGGGTCTCAGTGAGGGGAAGGGTCAGAGAGGGAGGAGGCTTAGCAATAGGTGAGGGAGAGGGAACTGGGAAGAGAAATGTCCTCTGGGCCTGTCTGGGATGGGGTTTGAGGGGTGGGCAGAGAGCCAAGCCTTTGCATCTCACTTCATCCCCACAGGCTCTGGCTAAGGTGCAGGTTAGGCCAAGCCAGCCAGCCCTGAGGGGTACCTGGTGGCTTCTTTGTCTCAGAGAGTCCTGCAGGCAGGAGCAAGGTTATTCATTTACCACTAGCCTCAAGAGAGCAGCCTGGTCAGACACTGCCTGGGCAGAGCTGCAGCCTGGGGCCCAGAGCCAGCCAGCCCACTCCCAGCACCTCCAAGCCAGAGAGATGTGGTGCAGACTGGATCCTTGGGCGGGGTGGGACAGGGTGGGGTGGGACAGGGTAGGGTGTGGCGGGGTGGGTTGGGAAGGGCTCAGAGCCTCAGACTCTCCCTGGCTCCCAGGTCTCTCCCTGAAGCCTCCTAGAGGGAGGTTAGGTATCCTAATCTATATTCTATCACCCCAACAGGCACACAGCCTTGCCTGGCTTTAGGGTCTGTCCTAATCCATTCTCTTCTGATCCCTTCTGGAATTTAGACTCTAACCAGAGTTGGTGGAATTTTCAGCACAAGCTGAGGAGGATCCCACATGAGGGGGCCCCAGGAAATCTCCAGATGGCTGGAGAAGAGAAAGGCATTGGTGTCTAGGAACACCCTGGCCTGGGGGTTAGCTGCTTTCTAGATCCACTCCTTCTCCTCTGTGACTGAGCAATTCTCTTCTCCTTTTGGCTCTCAGTTTCCCCGTTATTTCAATAAGGGAGGAACCAGATTATTCGTGAGGGCCTCTCTAACTCGTCTTTTCATCCCCATTTTTATCCTTATCACCCCCTGCAGAAGAAAATTAGTCAAAACCAAAATGACCAGGAAGCAGGGCAGTGCACTCCTCTGAGCCTCGATTTTCTCATCCACAAAATGGGTGTGATAATACTGGGCTGTCTTGTGGACTAGCTAAGTCATCTCAAGGGTTCCCGTGCAGCCTACCTCACCCCATCACACATCTATCTTGTTGTTTGGTTTCTTGTCAGATTTCCCCACCAGAACATCGCCTTCCAAGGTCAGGGAGAACTGGAAGCAATGGTGGCATGAAAGCAAAGCTAGGCCTTGATTGAGGTGCGGACCTTAATTGAGGTCAGTACGTATTTGTTAGTATTTCGGTGTATTCAGCCAGGCAGACAACTGGAAACACGAGGAAGATGGCTGGGTCGTGAGAAAGTTCCTGGATTTCTTTACAATCCACAGACCTGAGGCCCACAGCCAGGCCCTGGGGCTCTGTCCCACCCCACCTTCCACTGAGGTGCCTCTGGCCTCCTGGTCTTGCCACACCTGTTCCAGCTCTTCCTCCTGCAGAGACCAAAAGCCAAGTGCTATAGCAAACAAACCCAGCGTTTATTGTGGCTCCCTCAAGGTCTGAAGCCTGCAGGGAAGAACAGACAGTACTTTCCTTCTCCCTCCCCTACCAGGGCTCCATTAAAGGTCAGCCGTGCCAAGACGGGGAAAGAGCAGGTAGAGAGGTGAGCGACGGCACTGGCTCTGGCGCTCAACAAGAGACCTTGGGCAAGTCACTGGCCACCCTCACTCTCACCTATAAGAGGGGTGGTACCATCGCTGTGATGCCCATAAGAACCCTCCAATGTAGGCATGACACCGCGAGGCCGATGATGAGACATTAGTCTAGAAGGGAGCAACCGGGAGCCATGGAAACATTTCTGCCTAGTAACTGTCACCTCCCTGGGGCCCTCAGGGGCTATGGTAGATGCAGCTTTTCTTATGGCTTAAGCCAGTTTGACTTAGGATTTCCAGCCAAAGGCAACCTAACCAGTACAACTTGGCTGCCATAAAAATAAAAAATAAAAAGAATCAAATATAACGTCTCTTGTGAAGTGGTCTTGCAGAAAAATCAAAACAATAAATCAAATCTAAATCTGATTGAATTTCTAGATCAGGTTTCAATTTACAGGCCATGCGAAGGAGAGAGGAACTCATTAACAGAATGCAATCAGCAAAAGCCAGGTGTGGAGGATTTTTATAGGACAAAGAAATGGGTTCTTCAATAAAAAAAATTTTCAAGGGAAACCAAAAAATGAGATGTAGGGAAACCTATATAGATCAAGAGACTTAAAAGACATATCAACCCATCACATTTGTGGACCTTAATTGGTTCCTGATTTGAACTGTTAAAAAGTGTATGGCATTTTTGAAACGATTAGAAATTTGAACGTTGAGTGAATAATTGGTAAGTGTAAGCAATAATATAAACAGAGCCACTTTATTTCTTTTTATTTGCTTTTTTAAATGTTTTTATTGATTTTTTGAGAAAGAGGAAATTAGAGGGGGAGAGAGAGAGAATCATTGATGAGAGAGGACCATCCATCAATCAGCTACTTCCTGTACTACCCCCACCCAGGATCAAGCCCACAACTAGCCCTGGGCATGTGCCTGTCCTGCCCTGGAATCTAAGGCGACCTCTCAGGTGCCTGGGATGACAACCAACGGAGCTAAAGAGAGCCACTTTAAGATGGAGCTGGAGCTGCCATACCAGAGGTGCACACCTTGGACTTCAAATAACCTCAGGACTGGGCCTCAGCAAACTTGTGCCTCAAAAAACAAACAAACAAACAAACAACAACAAAAAAAAACCTGTTGGCAAAGATAACAAGATTATTATGAATACTGCACTAATGACTACTAGACTGAAAACTTTAAGCATTATTTAGAATTAACATCACTATGTTATCTTCCTTCTATTGATGGGATTGTCCCCTTCATCTTCTCATAAATGCCTCTTGTGTTTATCACTTAGTCAGGACATTATCTGAGCTTCTGCCTAAATTAATGATTCCTGGGTAGCTCTATTGATCTCAAATGAACACTTGTTTGCCTCTCCCTTTGAAAGGCCTTTCATTTTTAAGTTATTACAAGGAACTATTACTTTTTAAAATGTGCAAGTGATATGGTGGTTTATGTTGTGTTTTTTATTTTTTTATTTTTTAATATATTTTATTGATTTTTTACAGAGAGGAAGGGAGAGAGATAGAGAGCTAGAAATGTCGATGAGAGAGAAACATCGACCAGCTGCCTCTTGCACACCCCCCACCAGGGATGTGCCCGCAACCAATGTACATGCCCCTGACTGGAATCAAACCCGGGACCTTTCAGTCCGCAGACCAATGCTCTACCACTAAGCCAAACTGGTTTCGGCTATTGTGGTTTTTTTTGTTTTTTTTTTTTAAAATAGTCATTACCTTTAATGGAAACATACTGAAAAAAATAATAATAAAATAAAAGGCACATACTGAAATATTTACAGTTGAAACATTAACAGATATGATGTCTGAGACTTAGTTCAAAATAATGTGCAGGTGGGAGTGGAGATAGATGGAGCATAGATGAAAGAAGATTGGCCTTGAGAAGTCTTCATATATCAATAGTCACCCTAAATGTAAATGGACTGACCTCACCAATTAAATGGCACAGAGGAACAGGATGGATTAAAAAACAAGACCCAGCCGGGACCTGTTTGGCTCAGTGGATAGAGCGTCGGCCTGCGGACTGAAAGGTCCTGGGTTCGATTCCGGGCAAAGGCATGTACCTTGGTTGCGGGCATATCCCCAGTGGGGGGTGTGCAAGAGGCAGCTGATCGATGATTCTCTCTCATTGATGTTTCTAACTCTCTATCCCTGTCTCTTCCTCTCTGTAAAAAATAAATAAAATATTTTTTTTAAAAAGGTAACAAGAGACAATGATGACACCCTATATAATAAAAGGCTAATATGCAAATGGACTAGACAGCAGAACAACCGGTCACTATGATGCTCACTGACCACCAGGGGACAAACGCTCAATGCAAGAGCTGCCCCTGGTGGTCAGTGCGCTCCCACAGGGGGAGCACTGCTCAGCCAGAAGCCAGGCTCATGGCTGGCGAGCACAGCAGTGGTGACAGGAGCCTCTCTCGCTCTAAGGATGTCCATCTGCCAACTTACGCCATCAGTTGGACATCTCCCCAAGGCTCCCGTACTGCGAGGGGGTGCAGTCCAGGCTGAGGGATACCCCCATCTCTGAGTGCACAAATTTTGTGCACCAGCCTCTAGTATATTAATAATGAAATATCAGAAGAAGAAATGAAGAAAACAATTCTATTTACAATTGCAACAACAACAACAAAAAGATAAAACAACTAGGAATAAACTTAACAAGGGAGTAAAGGACCTATACAGTATACTGAAAACTATAAGACATTGTTGAAAGAAATTGAAGAAGATATAAAGGAAGAAAAAGATATTCCACCCTTATAGGTTGGAAGAATCAACATAGTTAAAATGGCGACATTACCTAAAGCAACATATAGATTTAATGCAATCCCCATCAAAATCCCAAAGACATTTTTCAAAGAAATGGAGCAAATAATCATTAAATTTGTCTGGAATCACAAAAGACCCTGAATAGCCAAAGCAATCTTAAAGAAAAAGAACAAAGCCAGAGGTATCATACTCACTGACTTCAAATTGTACTACAAAGCTGCAATTACATTAAAAGCATGACATTGGCAGAAAAACAGACACACAGAGCAATGGAACAGAATTGAGAACTCAGAAATAAACCCAGAGGTACATGGGCAATTAATTTTCCACAAAGGAGCGAAAACATACAGAGAAAGGAAAGACTCTTTGATAAATGGTGTTGAGAAGACGCCCAACCAACCAAGCCCCACTGGGCAGGGCGGTATTTCTGTTCTTTAAAAAGAAAGACGTTTCCTTGACTTCACATCTCCAAACAGATACCACCCCATTTTTCTGCTCACCTTGTCAAGGGTTATCTGACCACCCAATTTCATTTCCTCCCCTCCCAAATGCCAACCAGCCACCCTGGTCTGCTCCTGCCTCCACTCTTTCATTACTTCAAGCTGCTCCTGGCAAGGTCCTCAGATTTGCCATGGCCAACAGTCGCTTTTCAATCTGGAGCTTACTGGACACTCTCAGCCATTTTGGACATAGTTGACTGCTCCTTTCCCTTGGAACTATGGCTATATATATAAAAATATATATAATTTATTTTTTACAGAGAGGGATAGAGAGTTAGAAACAGTGACGAGAGAGAAACATCAACCAGCTGCCTCTTGTACACCCCCTACTGGGGATGTGCCTGAAACCAACGTACATGCCCTTGTCCGGAATCGAACCCGGCACCTTTCAGTCTGCAGGCCGACGCTCTACCACTGAGCCAAACCGGTTTCGGCAACTATGGCTTATTCTACTCTTTGTGACAGCACCCCACCTGGCCTTCCTCCCCCCTCCATGTCCACTCCTCCATCTCCTTTCCCTGGTCTTCCTCTACTTAACTCCAAGGGTCCTCTGTCCTGGGCCCTCTCCTCTTCCTTTAACGTGCAAAGGACAATACCCTTTGATTGTCTCAACCCTTTCCCATGGCTTTAACATCCTCTGGTTTTGGGCCCTTTGCCTCAAGCTCCCCATTCAGGCATCCAGTTGCCTCCTTGGATACCTTGGAGGTAGTGGGGGGCAGCAGTTTACAGCATGGCGCCTAGAGCTCCACCACTTGGGATTGGATCCTGGCCTGCAGCTTCCAAGCTGTGTGATCCTGAGCAATTAATTAACCTCTCTGTGGCTCAATTCTCTCAGCTATAAAGGAGGAACCATAAATAATACATATATATATATATATACCCTCTCACAGTCATTATGAGGATTAAATGAGGTAATGGATATAAAGCACTTAGAACAGTGTTTGGCACTTATTAAGCACTCAATAAATGTTAACTATAGTCTTCCCTCAAAATCCCCACCTGCCGTGGGATTGGTTCTAAGACCCCCACAGATACCAAAATTCAAGGATGCACAAGTTCCTTATATAAAATGGTGTTGTCATAATGCCATAGAGGCTACAGCAGAGTATGCCTACATATCAGTTCATTCATGTGGATTCCGCATAGTGCTCAGTGTGCGGCAAATTCAAGTTTTGTTTTGGGAACTTTATGGGATATTTTTCCAAATATATATTGTTAATCCTGACCCAAGGATATTTTTTTCCATTGATTTTCAGAGATAGTAGAAGGGAGGGAGGGGGGGAAGGAGAGGAGGAAGATATATATATAATATATATATATATATATTATATATATATATATTATATATATATATATATATATATATATATATATATATATATATATATAGAGAGAGAGAGAGAGAGAGAGAGAGAGAGAGAGAGAGACATCAATTGGCTGCCTCCCCCACCCACCCCGACAGGGCAGGGATCAAGCCTGCAACCCAGGTACACGCCCTTGACCAGAAATCAAACCCAAGACCCTTCAGTGCATGGGCCAACACTCTAATCACTGAGCACACGCAGGGCTTTTTCTGAAATTTTTTTTTCTTTTTTTTTTTTTTAATATATTTTTATTGATTTTGTACAGAGAGGAAGGGAGAGAGATAGAGAGTTAGAAACATCGATGAGAGAGAGTCATCGATCAGCTGCCTCTTGCACACCCCCTACTGGGAATGTGCCCGCAACCAAGGTACATGCCCTTGACCGGAATCGAACCCGGGACCTTTCAGTCCCCAAGCCGACGCTCTATCCATTGAGATAAACCGGTTTCGGCTCTGAATGTTTTTGATCCACAGTCAGCTGAATCTGTGGATGTGAGATCCATAGATACAGAGGGCCTACTATATTATGATATCTCATTGGCATCTCAAACTTAACAGGCCTCACGTGGAACTCCTGACTCTTCCTACCACTGGTACCCTGTAGAGAAAAAAATAAAATAAAAATTTCTCTCCAGGATTCCCCACCTCAGCAGAACTACCCACCGATGTGCTCAGTCCAGAAACCTGGGGGTTGTCCTTGATGCCTTCCCTTTCCTCACCACCATCTCCCTCTCTACCCACCCAATTCTTAATCAAATCCTATTGATTCTAAGTCAAAATATATTTCAGATCTGTCTGTCTCTTCATGCCTCCACAGCCATCTCCCAGTCAAATGTTACCATCATGGCCTAACTGCCCCCGAGCTGACTTTTCCTCCCCTCCTCCGTTTCCCTTTTATTCTGTCCCCCACCATCTGCCACGAAGCCAGTCTTATAAAAATGTAAATCATGTCTCTTCCTGCTTAAAACCTTTATGGCTCTCATTTCTCTTAGACTAACAACCAAATCTCCTACCAGTTATATGCTTGGACCAACCCAAGCCCACCTCATATACACTTTCTTTCCTTGCTTTCTCTGCTCCAACTTCCTCTAACAAGGGAAGGTTTTGTGCACCTCAGGGACTTTGCACTTGCTGTTCCTTCTGCCTAGAACAATCTCCCGCCCCCGAACCCCCACTGTTATATGATATGATTGCCTTCTTCTTATCCTTTAGATTTCACCTTACCTGAGGTCTTCCCTATCACCATACTTATTCGCTCCCACCCCAACTATTATTGAACACAGACAGCTCTCTGCTCCCTGAATTTATCACAATTTGTACTTACATATTTATTTCTTTGAATATGACCTGTCTTCCCCACTAGAGAGTAGAAAAGCTGAGGGGGGGGGGGGTGTTGTTTTTGTATTCCCTGAGCAATAGGTTCATGTAATTGCCATATTCCTAAGCTCTACAATTCATGCTTGGTATTAGCAGGGGCTCAGTAAATATGTGTTGGATGAATTAAACTGAATTTAAAAAGAAAGTCAGTTTGGCCCTGGCCAGTTAGCCGAGTTGGTTAGAGCGTCATTCCCAGTAAGCCAAGGTTGAGAGTTCACTCTCCTGTCAGGGCACATCCAAGAAACAACCAATGAACGCATAAACAACTGGAACAACAGTGATGTTTCTCTCTTCTTTCCTCTCTCTCTAAAATCAATGGACAATTTTTTTTCAGCCAGTTGGCAAAAGTGTTTGGCATGGTAGCAATAACGAAAGTCCACAAACTCAGATGTGCAATGACATTATTTCCTGGATACTCCGTTCTGCCCAGGCAGTTGGAAACGAGTTGAACTTTAATCCTCCTGAGGTCGGACACAGTTCTATGATATTCAGCCGGGCCGAATTTGCTGGGGAAGGGAGGAGGGGTCAGGAATAAGGCTGGGGGTGGGGAGGTGGCGGTTGGACAGCATCCAGCCCTCAGGCAATGGCGATCACTGCTTAAACATCACCACCCTGTCTCATTGGCCCCTCAGCCTGTGGTTCACTGTGTCTGGTCTGGGACATGGGAATATTGTGTAAGCACTGCCTGCCTAGTAAGCCCAGGAGCTATTCCTCTCTGGGGACCCTGCCAAGAAGCAGGTGGCAGAACCCTCCCCCCTCCTATTCTTGGCCCAGACACTTGTCTCTGCTGAGGCATTCCTTTCCCCTCAGGGCTTCGGCTTTGAAACACATAAACCAGCTCTTCTGCTTTCAGGTCTGCCACATATGTGCATCCCCAGGGACAAGGAGCACAAAACCCAGAGCACACTCTGGGTGGGAATGGCTGGGGGGAGAGGGAGGATCACGGGGGAGGGGAGGAGGAGACATATGTAAAACTTTAAACAATAAATTAAAAATAAATAAATAAAAATTAATTGAGTACTAAGAATATAGTAGACATTTATGTATAATAAATTGAAAATTCTTATTTTTAATAGACTCCTATCCTCCATGGAAAACATTATTATAATAAAGGAAACCTTACACTTCACTGTAGCTTTGATGTGAATAAAATGACCATTAAAGTGTGTGTGTGGGGGGGGAAACAGAGCACAGAAAAATGGGAAAACATAAATAGGAAGAAAATAGAAATACATTGTGTGTTTGGAAAAGATCATGCTGGTTACCATTAGGTACTGGAGTGGCCAAAATGGAGGAGACCGCAATGCAGGGAAGAGATGGGGCCTTGGAGATGGAGCAAAGCAGATGGACATCTGGGAGATAAAAACTATGTGGGGGACAGCGGTGGGGGAGGTAAGGAAGGAGGCATCAGGAATGACTCCTAAGACTCTACATTGGGAGATGGGATGGCTTTGCCATGGCACAAGGTGTTCCCACTTTGGGAACACTTGACCCCATGGTAACCCCTTCACCTGGCTGACTCCTACTCATCCTTCTGCTTTCCATTCAAGCACCACTTAGTCAGAGCCAGCCGCCTCACCTGACCCCAGGGCCTGTCGGATTCCTGCTTTACACTCTCGCTTTCCTTCCTGTATTTCCTCAGTGTGTGACTTAGTGTAGCCTCCACCGGACTACCAGGTCTCTGAGTTGATCTCCTCGGCTCGCCCTTGCATCCCCAGTACCTAGCACATAGTAGGTTTCAATAAATGAAGGCTCAAAAATGAAGGCAGAGGAGGCTGGAATATAGCTTGCAGGCTGGTGTTTCTCAACGGGGAGAGAAGGTTGCGGAGTTTCAAAATACAAGGACTCCCAACAAACAAAGAAGATGTGGAGAAAAGGGAGCCTCGCCAAGCACGTGTGGCTCAGTGGTTGAATGTCAACCCATGCACCAGGAGGTCATGGCTTGATTCTGGGTCAGGGCACATGCCCGGGTTGCAGGCTTGATCCCCAGTGTGGGGTGTGCAGAGGCAGCGGATTGATGATTCTCTCTCATCAATGTTGATTCTCTCTCTCTCTTACTCTCCTTTTCTTTCTGAAACCAATATATATATATATATATATTAATTTAAAATGGAACTGTCTATGACTCAGTGATTCCTCTTTTGGGAATTTATCCAAAGAAACCGGAAACACTAATTCAAAAGAATATATGTACCTCTATGTTCACTGCAGTGTTATTTACAACAGCCAAGATCTAGAAACAGCTCAAGTGGATGAGTCTGTGTGTGGGTGGGGTGGGAAGTGGGGAGACTGTGTTACATTACCCATGGGATACCACTCTGCTGTAAGAAGGAAGAGAATTTTATCCTTTGCAACAGCGTGGATAGACCTGGAGAACCTTACTCTAAGTCAAACAAGTCAAACAAAGGAAGACAAGTACCATATGATTTCACCCATGTGGAATTTAGTGAACAAACTGAACTACAAGCAAAACAGAGACAGACTCCGGGGAGCAGGCAGACAGCTCTGGGGGTGGGGTTTGAGAGAAAAAAAAAAAAAAAAGGATTCCCTCTTCCACCTCCACTCCAAAGGTGGGTGTCCTCACCCCACCCACTTTAAGAATTTATGGGTGTGATGACTGTTCCTGGGGGTCAGTGACTCTGCCACTTGAGACTCAGGAGAAAGGAAGTTACAAACAGTTGCTGCTAGTAGGGCCTGTCAGAGGTTCTGGAGCAAAAAAGTGAGTGGATGAAAGTAAGAGCCTGAGGATCCCTGGGCCTGGGGGAGCTTGGAGGGGAGGAGGTATGAGTAGGGTCTGGAGGAGGCAGAGAGGCCCCCAGAGATGTTCTTGACACCAGAGCGATGGACGACCCTGTGCAGTCCCTGCCTTCAAACCATGGTCCCCAGGGCTTCTCCATCCTGCTCTGAAGAAATAAACACTCTGCAGAATCCACTGTTGTGTGGTCCATGCGTTTGTTGTTTGTTGCACGGTTGTGTCTAGACAAGAGCCTGTGTGTAGAAAGGCAGGTAGTCAAGAGGTTCCAAAAGTGTGGATGGATTGTTGAAGGAAGAAAAGAAGCAGCGAATGTTCTCAAAGCGCTCGGGGAATCTGGGGGAGACACAGGGGATTACCACGCCCACGTGGGGCAGGCAGATTAAATGAGGTAATGTGCAAGAAAGTCCTGGCAGTTTAATAAACTCGGGTTCAAAATCTGGCAACAGAAGCTGCCCTGGGATGGAGCGGGGAGGGATGAGATGGGAGAAGGTGGGGGGCAGTCACACAGGGGCTCCTGGGGGCAGCTCCACAAGAAACCTCCTGGGGTCCTAGGGAGCCCCAACCCCCTACCCCCTGCAAGACTGACAGCACTGCCCCGCCTGCGGGCCCGCAGGAATTTGCCCCGTGACCTCTCCGGGCGCACTCCTGTCACCATGGCGACCAACCCCGGAACAAGCGGCCTGATTGTCCCTGCTCAGCGGGGCAGGTGAAACCCCGGCCACGTGACCGATACTGGTCCAGGTGCGGTTACAGGACACCCGCCGCCTCCCCGCTTTAACCCATCCGGCGCCACCGCCTCCGGGGTGCAGAGTCCCAGCCTCCGCAGGCCACACCCCTGAGGCCCCCGTCACTCCGCCCGGGCAGGCTTTAGGGCTGGGCGGAGCGATGGGAGCTGGGTTACTCCACCTCCGCCTCCCCATTTGCACTTTACAGGGAAGGCTGGAACTTCTGGGAACAGGGCCGCTGAAGGGTAGACCTTCTCGGAGGTAGTGAGTTGTTCTGCAACCCGGTTCTCCCCCCATCACCTCAGCATATCAGGGCTCAGAGGCCTCCCCTCCAGCACTGAAGCCCCCCGCCCCCCCGCCCCCCCCCCCCCAGGGAGGCTTTCACCACCTGTGAGTCCACCAGCCTGTTCCTAACAAGCTGCGTGGGGTGGGCAGCGCCCTAGGTGGACCCTTCTCCCCCAACACACTATCACCGGAGTTCTTCCCAGGTGGCAACGAGAGCAAACTTCCAAAAGCCAACTGGTTTTTCTGCTTGCTGATCTCACCCTAACCAGCCACATGACGGGGCTGGCAGGGAGGGGGGATCAGTGGGGGGGTCTCAAAGTTGCTTCTGCCCTCAGACTCTGAGCTCTGGCTGGGGCTGATGTCAGGGTCCTGGGGCAGGCTCCGTTTACCAGGCTAGACAGGTTGGCGTGAGGGTGGGGGTCAGCTCAAAATACTCCCTTTCTGAGTCGCCAACATTATGCCATCTCCCTTCCCCTTCTTCCACCAACTCTAGAAAAACACGGCTGGATCCAATCCCAGTCCAGGGCTCAGATGTCCTCACCGCTTCCCTAATGATTATTATGCTGGTAACAAACGAATACACCACCTGTGACTTGAAAGCCCTCCTCGGATTAGAACAAAAACACCTGCCAGCCCTCAGGCTGACTCAAAGTGGGAGCCGTTTATTTATGAGGCCTGAGAGTAGTTAGAACGCCTCCTACTGGTCCCGGTTCCACCCAGCATTCCCTAAAGTGGGAGGAAGGCCCGTGTAACCCTTGCAAGCCCAGGTGTCAGCTCCAGGAAGGGGCACAGATCCAGCCACCAGCTCAACCTTCACCTAAGCCTCAGCTACTGCCCTGGATCTCTCCAGGATCATCCAGTAAAATTACCATTGCCTTTAGCACCAGAAGAACAAAACACGACTCTGGGCCTATGGTGGACACAGAGAAGGGCTGCTCTATAATACTGTAGAGTGCACTCTGACGAATGCTTTAGAACATGGGGTGGAAGAAATTCGTTTCAACCAGGGAAATCTGGGAAGGCTTGCGGAGGAGGTGGCCGTTATCCTGGAACCTGGCACCTGGCTCCCTGGAAGGCAGGCACAGCATCCCAGCAGGGGGAGGGGTCACTGTGGTAAAGATCGAAAGGGAGGTGTGCAGTGTAGTTCTCAGGGTGCTTCCTTGGGGAGTAAGAGAAGGGGGAGCATGGGTGGAAATCCAATCGTCCTGGGGGAAGCTTGGGATGTGGTGATGAAGTTTCAACTTTTTCAACTATGGGGAGTCCCTGAAGGGTGCTGAGCCAAAAGATGCTATAGAAAGAGCAGCCACTCCCCCTGGTGAGGTAGCTGTTGGTTGGAGCACTGTCCTGATACACCAAGGTTTCAGGTTCTATCCCTAGTCAGGGTACATACAGGAATCAACCAATGGCTCAGTGGTGGAGTTTCGACCTATAAACCAGGAGTTCACAGTTTGATTCCCAGGCAGGGCACATGCCCAGGTTGGGGGCTCGATCCCCAGTGTGGGGCATGCAGGAGGCAGCTGGTCGATGATTCTTTCTCATCATTGATGTTTCTATCTGTCCCTCTCTCTTCTTCTCTGAAATCAATTAAAACATTTTTTTAAAAAAGAACCAACCAATGAATGCATAAACAAATAGAACAACAAATCAATGTTTCTTCTCTCTGTCTCTAAAGACAATAAATAAAATTTTTAATTTTTTTTCAGTTGCCTGAGGAATAATTTTATTTTTTTTCCTTTTTTAAATTAAATTATCTGTGTGCATATCTTACCATTTCCCTAAATAAAAAAATTTTAAAAAGAAAAAGTAAGCCACTCTTGCAAACTGCTGAAGGATGGGCTGCAGCGGAAGCCAACTGAGACCTGAGATGATACCACCAATGCCACCTCTATCACGGACGAGGGAGAAAAGACGGCAGCGGTTCAGCGTTCCAAAGAAAGGCGATTTCTCTGCAAGATGCGCTGAGATCTATGGGTGGAAGGATTATAAAAGGGGGGAGGAAGGAGGAGGGAGAAGATCTGAGTCATTTCAACTCAGATGCCCCCCCAGTACAAACACCCACTTTTGACTCGCATTTATGAATGGCAGACCAGAGGTTCCGGTTTGCTTCAGTTTCCCCGTTTGTAAAGAACGGGGTGGGGAGATGGTTGAAGATAACTCTAGACTAGTCCCTCCTAGCTCTTTCTCCAGTCCACGATTCAGGATGGGTAAGAGGTTTCTCCTTCCAGCCCGTCCGGCGCCCTCCTCCCCATCCTGTGCCTCCAAGCAGTAGCTCTGACGTTGGTAGCCATCCCAGGTCTCCCTCCCGCGCCCCTCCCACCCCCCTGGGCGGCACACAAAGTATGGCATCCACCCAAGACGGTGGGTGAGGGCAGGGGAGCGGACAGGTGCGCTCCGGGTGCGGGTGCAGGCAGGGCCTCCTAGGCCAGCCAAGAGCCTGTCCCGCGGCCGCCCAGAGCTCGCATCAAAACCTAGGACATCCATGCCGAAACCGGTTTCACTCAGTGGATAAAGCATCAGCCTTCGGACTGAAGGGTCCCAGGTTCGATTCTGGGCACGTACATTGGTTGCGGGCACATCCCCAGTGGGAGGTGTGCAGGATGCAGCTAATCAATGTTTCTAGCTATCCCTCTCCCTTTTTCTCTATAAAAAAAAAATCAATAAAATATATATTTTTTTAAACCAAAAAAACAAAAACAAAAAACAACAGGACATCCAGAGCAGCTGAGACCGGGTTCCCGGAACGCCGGGCCCAGACTCCCCGCGGAGCTCCGCGTGCGGGGCCGGGTGCTTTGTGGCTCTGCCCAGGCCGGGGCGAGGCCAGGGCGGTGCTCCCGCCGGAGGGGCGGGGCGGGGGGAATTGACAGCTCCTAGGATTACGTCAGGAGATGGGAGCGAAGGCGGGCAGAAGGCGGAGCTCCGATGGGCACGGGGCGAGGCTCAGCAGAGGCGGGAGGCGGGGCTCGGGTACAGAACGTGCTCGCGGGGTGCGTGCGGGGAGCGGCTCCCGGGCATGCTCAGCTGGGCTCGGACCTGGAGGCTCCCCCCTGGGGGGCTCGAGCTCCCCAGAATCTGCTTCTCCAGGGTGCCCGTCGCACCAAGCAGCGGCAGCGGCCGGAGCGGCGCCAAGCCGAGGTCAGTCAAGGGCACCCAGTGGGAGGCCGTCCATGAACCCTCCTCCTACTCCTCCTTCTCCTCCGGTGCATTCCCGACGGCCCCACCTCCTCCGCCTGGGCCCGCCTCCCCCCAGGGCCCCAGGCCGCTCCCCCAAACCTCGCCCCCAGTCGGCTCCGATCAGCCCCCATCCTCGCCCCTTCCAGGAGATCGGTGCCTCTTTCCTACAAGCTTCTGGATGGGGAGGCGGGCCGCCCAGCCCTCGTCTTTCTGCACGGGCTCTTCGGCAGCAAAACCAACTTCAACTCTATCGCCAAGGCCCTGGCTCAGCAGACAGGCCGGAGGGTGAGCTTCCGGGAGAGGCGGAGTCCCGCGGGTGGCGGTGGGGAGGGGGGCGGGGATTGGGGGGCATGAGGCTGAGGCGGGGCCAGCTCCTCTACCCTCACCGCTGGGACCGGGCTGAGCAGTGACAGGTGACAGAGAAAGAGCTAGGAGGGACTCTAGAGGTTACAGGGACAGGTCTTTCTGAAAAGAGAGGTTGACCTTCTAAAGATGCAGCCTGCATTCATTCCCTGGTACTTCCATCCATCCAGTCCATCTCCATGTGCATGCTCCAAACTGAGCGAGGCTCCAATGCTTAAATGCAGACACCCTCCCCGCGCCGGGGGCCAGCCCCTTGCTTGTTCACCAAGGATGACAGGGGACTTATTGCCTCTCAGGGCAGACCATCCTCCTGTGCTTCAACTGTTGGAAATTCTTGGCGTCTTCTTTCTCTGGAGTTGCTACCCAGCCAGGCCAGACCTTCAGAGATGTGGTCACACTCGTTGGGTCTTCTCTTTTGTATCCGTGACCCCAGGTTCTACATCTGGGCCTCCTAGGTCTGGGAACTGGGCCTTCTCACTATCTGAGTCCTTCTTCTGCTTTAGGATCTCTCTCCAGGTTCCCCACCCCCTTGGCTGTCCATGCCCCAGTGTGAATGCCAGTGCTGCCCCCTCTCACCCCCTTCCCCAGGTGCTGACAGTGGATGCCCGGAACCATGGTGACAGCCCCCACAGCCCAGACATGAGCTACGAGGCTATGATCCAGGACCTGCAGGACCTCCTGCCCCAGCTGGGCCTAGCGCCCTGTGTCCTCATTGGCCACAGCATGGGAGGCAAGACAGCCATGTTGCTGGCACTGCAGAGGGTGAGCCGACCTTATCCAGGGCTTCTCCTCTCATCCAGTGTAGATCCTGAGTGCCCAGCTGGCAACCTGAGACTCCAAGGAGCCTGGGGCGGCCAAGTTCAGGACCGGGGAACCAGGCCTGCGACCCACTGTGCGTGCCCTAAGGCTGGATTGCCAGTCCAGTTCTCTCCCGCAGCCGGAGCTGGTGGAACGTCTGGTTGTCGTGGACATCAGCCCAGTGAACACTATAACCAGCTCAAACTTTCCAGCCTACATGGCAGCCATGAAGGCCACAGACATCCCAGAGAAGATGTCCCGCTCCTCCGCCCGCAGACTGGCCGATAAAAAGCTCAGCTCTATTATTCAGGTGATACCCTCAAGGCCCTGGGTAGTTTGGGTCGGGACCTGTCGAGAGACCAGTGGCAGCCCAAGTCTCACAGGGAGCCCTCCCTCCCCCCTTCTGTATCCCCTTCCCCCCCACAGGACACGGCTGTGCGGGCGTTCCTGCTCACCAACCTGGTGGAGGCAGACGGGCGCTTTGTGTGGAGAGTGAACTTGGATGCCTTGGCCCAGCATGTGGACGAGATCATGGCCTTCCCGCCACAACAAGAGTCCTACCCTGGGCCTACCCTCTTCCTCCTCGGTGGAAAGTCTGACTTCGTGCAGTAAGCCAGGCTGAGTGGTAGACAGGGCATGGCTTACTTACCTGGGGAGCCTGCCTTGGGGAGGGCTCGGGTGGGGCAGTGAGCTCCCGAGAGCTTGGAAACACCACGGGGCATATAGCTCTCCACCTCTTCCTGATGTGCCTTCGCTTTTCTTTCTCTTCCCATCTCTCCACTTTCACCCCTTGTTGGCGGCCTTCTCCTCGACGGACAGTCCCAGTCACCACCCTGAGATTAAGCGACTCTTCCCTGGGGCCCAGATACAGACCGTGCCGGATGCCGGGCACTGGGTCCACGCTGACCGCCCACACGACTTCATGGCTGCCATCCGAGGCTTCCTGGCCTGAGAGTTGCCGGCCAGAGGGGCCACGTTTGAAGCCCCAGGTGTCAAGGCCATGCAGCTTGTTCCCTGTTTCCGCACAGGAGGACTCAGGTGGGCACTGAGAGGGCACGAGGTGCGAAGGTGGTCAGGCCTCAAGTTTTAATGAATAAAAGATACTGCTCTCAAGGTTCTGGGCTGAGCGCTCTCACCACCAATGCCCCCACCAGCGCTGGGGGAACCAAACCCACGGGGTCGTGGCTGTTCCGGGCGGCGTGGGGGCTCTCCGAGTGCTGCTGGACTCTCTCTGCAGCTGACTCTCCACCAGCTGCCTCACCAGCCGCTGCATGTCCTCCTGGGGGCAGGAGAGAAGGTTCACAGGCAGACTCGGGGCCTGCCTCCCTGTCCCTCCTGGGCCCAGCTGGCATTCCCACCCTACCTCCCAGGCCTCCGCCTCCTGCCTCAGCCTCAGTTTCTCCTCCAGGACCTCCAGCAGCTGGGCCTCTGCAGCTCGTAACTTGGCTTTGCATGTGTCCAGCTCAGCCTCCACAGCCTGTTTCCTGCAGGTGGCAGAGAGAACAAAACTGAGGCCCAGGGCTTACCGATCGGATGCTGGGCCCCGGGGGATGGGCAGATATGGCCACAGCCCCTGCCTTGTGGCACAGAAAGCTGTTGGTGTGGCGTTTCTTCCAGGAATGCCTGCCTTCCCCCGCCCCTCTTCCAGCCGGACAGAGCCCTGAGGGTGAGCCAGCACTGCCCCCGCAGCTCCCACAGACAGCTGCCTCTCACTTGGCAATGGCTTCATCCCGCTCCTGGAGGACTCGGTCCAGCGAGGGCTCTGTCTGGGTGTCCCCCAGTGCTCCAGCCGCTGAGGATTCTGGGCTCTGTTGCAGGGTGGGAGGGGAGGGAACAGTGATCTTGGGCTTGCCTGGCCGAGGTGCCCCTCTCTGGGCCCTTCCACCCTGGCCTTGTCCCTGAGCCGATAGCAGGAAGGGAAGGGTCTGAGACACTCCGTATCTGCCCCTTCGTTTCCCGGTCTCAGGGACCTGTGAAAGGAAAGCAGAGGCCTTCTGCCATGGTGAGGGGTAGCAGGTGTGGCCCATGCCCGGCTGAAGGGTAAGCAGAGAGGGCACGTGTTTGGACCCCCGAGGAGGAAGGGAGTTCTCACCTGACCCCGAGGAAAGAGAGAAGGTGGGTTGAGGAGGCTACTTACCCCTCAAGGGCCCCAGACAGAGAAGGTGGCTGGTGACAGGAACTCTAGTCAGCGGGGTGAGGCAAGTGGAGGACATAGCCCTTTGCCCTCCCTTCCTGGCACGGCACTCCCTGTTAAGCCCCGCCTTAGGCAGGCAGGCGGGTCCCTGCCTCCTCTCCCAGCTCCTGGAACCCTGCAGCCAGGCCCCGGGCCTCTCTGCATTCCTTACCCAAAGGGGGCGCTCTACCCACAGCAGGAAAGGAGAAAGAAGGGACAGAGCCAGGGCTGCCCCAATGCTGAGAAACAGGTGCCCAGCCCCCCAACTTGAAGGACTGGCATCTTGGTACCTTGGATGGCATTTCCACACATATAACTGTAACCTCACCTCAGCAGAAAACAAGAAAAATGTTTAACCATTCCTGGCACATTCTTCCTAACATTTTTTCTTTTTTTAATCCTCACCTGAGGATATTTTTTCATTGATTTCTAGAAAGAGTGGAAGGGATGGAGGATAGTGGAAGGGAGAGCAAGAGCATGGATATGAGAGAGACAGATGGATTGTTTGCCTCTCACACCCAATGGGGAACCTGTAATGGAGGTACCTTGACTGGGAATTGAACCAGGGGCCGATACTCTAACCAAGTGGTTCTCAACCTTCCTAATGCCACAACCCTTTAATACAGCCCCTCACGTTGTGGTGACCCCCAACCATAAAATTATTTTCATTGTTACTTCATAACTGTAATGTTGCTACTGTTATGAATCGTAATGTAAATATCTGTGTTTTCCGATGGTCTTAGGGTTGTGACCCACAGGTTGAGAACTGCTAGCAGGGTCACAACGAAATAATTTTATGGTCACAGCATTAGAAAAGTTGAGAACCACTGCCCTAATGCAACACCCCTTTGTTGAGAGTCAGGGCGTTTCAAGAGGCTACTCTGTTCCATGGTCCAGACAGGGGTCTCCAGGGCTAGTAAAGGCAAAGCATAGATACACTCAGAAAGGGGTGTTGGAGGTCCAGGGGCAGTGGGAGCGCAAGGGCCCCTCATTCCCAGTTAGTCAAAGTGGGTTCCACAGGAGCTTGTCTGAAATGAATCCAGCAGGTCAGCAAGCGTCAGCCAGGCAAACGGCTAACACCTTTGCCATGTTTGTTTATTTTTTAATTTTAATTTTTTATTTGGAAACAATTTCATACTAGTCTTTGATGTCCAAAAAAATATTATTTTAGGGTTCCAAAAAAAACCTAATATGGTATCAAGCGTTGCACCGGTTGTCATATCTCCCCAGCCTCCCTCATTCTAGAACAATTTGCAACCTTTGAGTTTCATGGCCTTGACACACTTGAAGATTACAGAAAAGTTATTTTAAAACTGTCCTTCGCCCTGGGTTTGTCCAAACCTTCCTCATGATTCGACCACTGTTACACGTTTTGTGAAGATAAATCACAGAAATGATGATGCTGTGTTCTCATATCCAAAATTATTCGGAACCAAAACTGGTAGTGTGAATGTTGATTTCTTGATCATGATTGATAAGTGTTGGGGAAGGGAGTTACTTTGAGATGCTGAAACTTCCTTTTCTTCATCCCATTTTCACCCATAGGTTTCAGGATCCATTGCAAATGATGCTTTCCTAATTTCACCATTTCGTCTACACTTGATTTGTTGGCATCCTATTGCAAAGAACTGTTTCTTTACCCCCATTTATTTATTCATTTATTTATATCAAATGGACTTCTGGTTTCCTATTTTATTGAATGCATTGGAACCCATTCCTATCGCTTATTTCAATGCTTACATTGTACCAGATTCGGTTTGGTCAATGGGTGCCCCTTGCTGACCTCTTGCCGTTTTGATGTGTGCCATCGTCCTTTGAACACTGCCTTTCTTTCTGGCTCAACAAGATAGTCCAGGCTCCTCTGGTTTTACCCTGCCCCTGCCTTAGGATTAGTCATTTCTACAAGAGGCCGTGTGTGTGTGTGTGTGTGTGTGTGTGTGTGTGTGTATGTGTTTGTGTGTGTGTGTGTGTGTTGATGGCAAATAGTATTTAAAAACCAAGATCTGGTTTTAGGTGTGCTTGTTGCACTTAGGGTAATCTCTGCTCCCCAGCCCACTCAGTAGCCACACATTTACACACAAAAACGCACACAACTTCATTTATTTTTTTTATTTATGCGATGGTTAATTTTATGTGTCAAGTTGACTGGTTAAACATGACTTCTGAGTGTGTTTCTGGAAGAGAGTGATTTTTGAGTTGGTGGACTGAGTAAAGCAGGTGGTCCTTCCCAATATGGGAGAGCACGATCCAATCCGCTGGTGAAAAAGCAGAGGACAGTTGAATTCTCTCTCCCTGACCGCTTGAGGGGGGATACTGGTCTTCTCCTGCTCTGGAACTGGTCCTCACCTCATCGGTGTTCCTGGTTCTCAGGCCTCTGTACTCAGACTGGAACTGTGCCACCAGCTTTCCGAGTCTCCAGCTTGCAGATGGCAGACAGTAGGACTTCTCAGCCTCCGTAATCCGTGAGTCAATTCCACACAATAAATCTCTTTCTCTATATTTATTCTATTGGTTCTCATTCTCTGGAGAACCCTAACTAATACAATTTACATATATGAGAAAAAATTTACATTTAGAGCTTAAATTCTAATCCAACAGCATGGGGTTCTTCCCAGCTTTCCTCCTTTACATATTTTACCCCCTTGCCACAATTGTCTTCGATATATTTCATAATTTTTTCAATCCTCCTGTATGTAGCTAATCTCCAAAAACAACTGGGCTCCCCTGACTTAAATGCCCTCCTTAAAATAGACACTGCTACACCAGATGCCTTGTGTCCCCCCACACAGGGCCACCCTCCTGCAGGGCCACCCTCCCGCCCTGTCCAGTGCCTTCCTCATGCACAGTCATGGCTGCCAGTGGGCTGTCAAAAATTTCTAAGGGCTTTCCATTCATTCATTCACCCATTCCACAGATATTTATTGAGCACATACTATGTACAAGGCATGTTTCCATGCATACATTCCATGTACCAGGCATGTTTGCTCCTCTGCCCTTAGGAATGTTTCCAGGTAGTGGACATAAAACAGGAAGACAGACAAAAAACACAAAGCTGCCTCCTCTTCCTCCTCCAGACTCCTACAGCCCTATACTTGCCCATCATTGTCTTGTCATTGCCAAGGTGTTTCTCCCACCAGTCCACAGATTTCTGAAAGGGAGGTGTTGACTGTCAGTCATCCCAACCTGTGCAAATGGGTACTGAGCTGTGATGGCATTGGTGCGGCAACACTGTTCATGACCAGCAGATGGCAGCAGTTATCAATATCTGGGATCCAGTGGGCAAGGGGTTGCCTCACCCGCCCAGCCTGTGCAATAGAAACAGAGGGGACTTAGGAGCGTTAAAAGCCCAGCCATTCTCACAGTGCTCCTCTATGGGAACACTGCTCATTCCAGCATGCAGGTGTTTGCCATTCATTCCACAATACACTGGGCCAGCCTTGGAAGTGATGAGACCATGACCTGGTTCCTTTCCTTCCTCTAATGAGGGACAGGCACCCAGGACAATAAGCGCTGTGATAGCACTAAGTGCTATTCTGCCCCTGGCCACCGATTCAAACGCCCTGCCTCTGTGAAGGGGTTCCGCACCCCAGCAAGCTGGCTGCTCTGGGGACACAAGGCATCTGGTGTAGCAGTGCCTATTTTAGCCCCTGCCATGTTCTGGCTCCTCTGTCTCTGCCCATCCCTCATGTGTGAGGGAATATTTCACTTCCACTTTTAGCCCTTGTTTCTTCTTACACACACACACACACACACACACACACACCCTGGACTGTGGCTCACAACTTCCATCTCTATACAAAACAGACCATCCCTGCCTCCCACAGCTCCAGCCGGTATTCCACACCGACCCTCATCTATCTACATGTCTTGATGGATGTCGGGTTACACATCCTGGTCTGAAGTCTTCCCCTCCCCTGGATCTATTCCTCTCCCAAGCACCAGTTCTGCTCTCATCTGCACAGAGTCACCAGGGCCTGTTGCCTCTAGTTCATAATATCTGTCATTGTTTTCATGTTTTACAACAGACACACTCTTTTAATTATTGAAATAAACTATAGTGATATTAAATAAATTCTTGAGTGCCTTTGACACTCTTCTGCAGTCCAACAGGTCCCGCTTTTATTCAGATCACGGTCTCTGGTCTCTCTCCTAGATACCACAGCAGCCTGCTACAGCCAGCTGTCCTTGATGCTACAAAGGGGCCTCTTTCCTGGCTTTGAGGAACTTCCATGCTAGCCACTTCCAGCCTGGACCTCCCCCATGAATTCT
Organism: Pipistrellus hanaki; assembly: GCF_964339955.1. Lineage (NCBI taxonomy): Eukaryota > Metazoa > Chordata > Mammalia > Chiroptera > Vespertilionidae > Pipistrellus > Pipistrellus hanaki. The sequence goes on along the minus strand of NC_140506.1, from coordinate 73,231,730 downwards.
AGACTCTCCTAGGCAATGGCCTACTTGCCCTCCCCATTGGGAAGTCTAATGTGCAACTCAAACTTTAATAGGTCCAAACCCCAAATCCTGATTTATTTCCACCTTCAACCTGCTCCTCCTCGAGTTCTTTCTCCACCTTTGCAAATGTAACACCATCTTTCCAGGTGTTCAGGTCAAAACCCTTGACTCCAAGCCCGGCTGGCATAGCTCAGTGGTTGAACATCGACCTATAAACCAGGAGGTCACAGTTCAATTCCAGGTCACATGTCTAGGTTGCAGGCTCAATCCCCAGTAGGGGTGTGCAGGAGGCATTCGATCAATGATTCTCTTTCATTATTGATGTTTCTTTCTCTCCCTCTCCCTTCTTCTCTGAAATCAATAAAAATATATTTTAAAAACAGAACCCTTCACTCCAATCATCCTTGAATCCTCTCTTCCTCTGTGGCTCTACCTTTAAAATGTATCCAGAACATGACCACGTCTCATCATTACCTCTGTCATCACCTTTGACCTAACCACCTGAGATATTGCAACCACTTCCTAAATGATGTCTCTACTTCCTTCGTGTCTCCTTCAGTCTATTGTCCACTCAGCAGTCCGAGTAATCCTGTTAAAGCCAAGATGGATCTCGTCCCTCCTCTGCTCAAAACCCTCCTGTGGCTCCCACTGCAGGGAGAGAATAAAAGCCAAAGGACACTATCACTTACAAGGCCCCTCCTCAATTCTATGACGTGAGCTCAGAGGAGCTCGTCCTCACCACAGTGCTCCAACCATCCTTGCCTTCTTGCTTTTTCTCCAACATGCTCCCTTCTCGTGGTCATTGCACATAATGTTCCTTCTGCCCAGAATGCTTTCTCCCAGAGATATTCATGCCCCCCCCCCCTCACCTCTTTCAGATATTTATTTATTCAAATACCACTCTCTCAGGCCTCCTGGACCTTCTCATTTAAATTGGAATTCCCACCTTGCCCTGGCCAGGTAGCTCAGTTGGTTAGAGCATAGCCCCCATATATATGCCCCCAAGTTTGCAGGGTTTTTTCCCTGGTCAGGGCACATACAAAACAAAAAACAAACAAACAAAAAAACAACAACCAATGAATGTGTAAATAAGTGGAACAACTGCTGGAGGCTAAAGCAAACATTGTTAGCATAAAAGTGCAAAAGAGACATTGGAAGACAATGGACTTTGATAGTCAGCAATGCTGAATAGTAGCACAAGTTTGCTCCAGCTGTGATTGCAATGGCTCCAGGCGATTTCCTGGCCTGATAATCCTTAGTTTACCAAACTTTACCTTTGATCTCCCTGTATGCATAGCTGAAGAGCAAATGTGTATTCAAAGTGAATGAAAAGCAGATGGACCCGGTCTCTTGGTTCCTCCTCAAGCAACAGGTTTCTACCTGCTCCCCCCCCCCCCCACAATGCCTTCAAAATTCATATTTCTTGTACAGTGTACTCATTGTGTCGTCAGCCCTCCTGCAAATCATCCTGAACTTGCTGTGCAGGTCACAGCAACAACAAGTTGTTCTCTCTCTCTCTCTCTCTCTCTCTCTCTCTCTCTCTCTCTCTCAAATAAATAAATAAATAAATAAATAAATAAAATTGGATTTCCCACCTT